>NC_071466.1:31571656-31874686 GCF_028500815.1 Rissa tridactyla
CCAGAGGATTCGGAAAAACCTTACTGAGGAATAAAGGCGGCAGCAGCAGTAGTATGAGGATAGGAGAGGCCAAGGGATGTGCCTGAGCTGCTCTATGTCATGAGGAACCTATAGGGTGAATCACTACAAACTTCTCCCAGCTAAGAGGAAATGGGATTCCTTTCCCTGACCTCCCCCTCACATCTGAGCAGCAAAGGGCGAAGCGCCCACAAACGTGCCTGATGGACACCAGCGTTTCAGCAGGATCCCACCAGCTCCAAGCATGGAACAACCACCGGATCATGACTGCAACACCCAGAGACACCTGCGCAGCATCACCCTGCCAGCGCCTGGGCAGGAGCCAGGCTCCAGATGTCCCCGAAAGGCCTTCTGCTCACACCTCCCCCCCTTTTCGATGCCTTCCAACCCTTGCCTCCAAGAGGAATGCTGCTAAGGGCAGCGGGGAGCAGCCCTGGGAGCCGGCCCTGCAGCACTCCGATGCTGGACCCCATGGGGCAGCGCTGCAGGGGAAGGGGGCAAAAAGGGAAAGGAAAGAAGAAGGGGACTAACCAAACAGTTACAAATTACACCTGCTAATTACGCAGAGGGGAGACAACAGCGAGAATAATCCCTCTTCCCTCAGCGCGCCGCCTTCAGAGCCAGGTTTTCTGGGAGAAGGGGTTGTGGGGGTTGCAAACAATTACATTAAATTTGAAGGTTCGCACTTGAAGAGAATATTTTTGGAAAGAGAAATCAACACGTTAACAGCGAGCGGGAGCACAGAGCACATAATCCTTTCACATCCTGACAGGGGAGAACTGCGGAGGCCTGTTATGAAGCATCTCTGAATAACAGCATCTTCATTTTTTGAATATCTAATTAGGAGTTTCTATATATTGCAAAGCATTGCTATAAGATATAATTTAGTTGGCAAACACTAAAGATCTCTCAGTCTGTAAGTATGCTTTTGGCAATCAAAATTTAAATCTGGATATATATCCAAGATATGTACGGCACAGGTACCTTTTTTTTTTATTCTAACAATTACATTCAAATTAGCAGATTAACTCGAATCAGTTCTAAGCAAATGCAAGCTAAAGGCAAATCACCCTCCACCACCACCACAACGGTGTATTTTTTGGATCGTTGGTATCCTTACTCCCGTTAGCAGTTTCAAATACATTTAACGTATATTAAAGGGCAGCAGACAAAGTGAAACAAGTTTTGCCTAAATCTGAAAAGGCTACAGATGCCAGAACTTAGCACCGACTCGGACTTGAAACTCACACATGCCAAAAACACATTTGCAATTGTGCTAATTCCCACTGTGGGAACTGAAAGGCGGATTCATATAACACAACGGGCAACAAATGCATTCCTTTAATTTCAGTCGCCAAATTTTAATTAATTTCCATCCCAGGCAAACATTAAGCGTTTCTGCTGATCTTGCAGGATGTAAGCTCATTTGCACAATAAATGCGGTCTAACAAGTCACCACATTTATAGCAAGTTGCTTCAGCCTTATCTAACTGCGTAGTTTGAGAAGTCAGTGATGGGTAAGTGAAACTCCACCCACGGCACAGTTTCTGGAGTTAAGCGTAAGAAAACTGAAGAAGTTGCTACCTTCTCATTGCGAGACTGACAACGGTATTTGGACAATCGGAGTCCATATGCTGACCTACGCGTATAACTCCTGTTTAGGAAGGGGAGGAAAAGCAAGCAATTTTCACTTCGGTTTTCTTCCACAAAATCAATGTCCGTATTCCACGCGCTCCAGAGTTCCCCTTCCCAAAAAAAAAAGCAAAAGTCAAAGACCCTCTGCTGCCCGCTCGCGGTAACTGCCAAAAAATGGAAAAAAAAAAAAAAAAAAAGAAAAAAAAAGGAAAACAAACCAAACAAATTAAATTGTATAAATTTAAATAGGTCAGCACATAAACAAACAAGTGGCAAGTTCTGCCTGTGCCAAGAGGCACCTATCGCCACAGCATTAAAGTGGAGACCATCAGCAAGAACAGGGTTCCCCAGGAGGTGGACGTGCCAGCAGAAAGGACAGCCGGGGAACCAGCCAGCACGTAGTGGCTACTGCCCATCCACGCACGGCCAGCAGTTTTAAGACCAGCTCCAGGAGAACAGCAGCAGTGTAGGGCCCTCCCAGCTGTGTCACTTCTGCTCACTTGCTGCCCTCCTCCTCTGAAACACCAAAAGGGAGCAGGAGAGCGGGGCCCCGGCTGCTCAGCTCCCGAGCGGGGGGCTCAGCCTCACCTCTGCATCTCCCGTCTTTATGAGCCTTCAACTTTCCCCAAAACTACAGTTTCCATGGAGAGCAAAAAGGCTGCTTACACATATAACTCCTTCATGCGTGCACACCGCTCATTTCATTTTTTTTTTTTTAAATAAAAAAAAGAAAAAAAGTGTTTAATTTCCTGATTTCTGCGCATGATGAAAATTTCATTCTGGTACTAACTAAATTAAAGAGGGGGTGTCTGTAATCTTTTTGGAGGGAGACGCCAATATCCAAGCAGCAGAGAGCAGCCCACTTCATCATTTCACATCCTGGCACAGAAGCACGGAGGCCTGGCACGAAGTAGCGTCTGAACAGATATTTAAAAAAAAAAAAAAGAAGCTGCTAATTAAATAAGAGTTCTTAGATATTACAAAGCATAGCTAGGAGACATAACTTAGTCGGCAAATACTATGGGTTAAGGACACCTCTGCTTGCAAGCACTTTTTTTGGCAATCAATCCAAATTTAAATCTGAATATGTACTATTTTAGAGACCGTGTCCCACACATACACAGTACGTTCTCTCAAGTACGCACATGCCAGGCCCCAGAACTTACACACCCCTCAGACCTATGCAACAAAAACAGCCTTGACGAGACAAAAAAGGAGCCCCACGTGCCCCCACCAACGTGAGCCCGGGCTGCAGTTCACACACCAGCAAAGCACCCGGGGAAACACAGGCTGCTCAGAAATGCAATCACAGCCATCCCTGGCACGCTGGCTTGGAGCAGCAACGGGACCCAATGCACTTCCAGCTGCATGGATTCCTAGCATTCCCAAAAATTAGGTTTCTAAGGCTAGAACAAGAGAAGACTTGTACCTTTAAGCTTAATTAACTCTGGAATAAGACGTGTTTTCAGACGGAACTATGCCGTCATTGATACTGTGCGGTGATGCAAGATGCCTTTAACATCAGTAAGTTGGCTGAGCAAATTGAGCGCTGCCCTCCGCTCCTCCAGCAAATTTCTAATCTCTGCCTGATGCTGCTGCTGTCAGAGTCCAGGGAGGTTGCCAGTGACTACATTTTTAAACACTTCTGGACCCACATACCACAAAGCAAAGCATTGCTAGACCTTTACCATTTACTGCAGAAGTGCTTCAAAACTAAATACATTTCCCTCCCTGAGTATTATTTTAAGTGATCCGGTAAAGATCAGTATCGACTATTGAAATCTAGCACAAGCACGAGGCCTAATGAAGTTCTCAGCAGATAATCATCAATCCAGTAAAAGCAGCTGACTTTGTTCTTTTTATTCCTCCACCTCCTCCGTTAGGAATGGAGACCTACCAAGAAACCTCATGATACAGCTGCTCCACTGCTAACTTAAGACATCTATCTGCATATCACAAACTACACTACAGGAATGTGAAGCACCTTTGTTTGATGAACACACATGAACAACATTTACTATTTAGAAATAATACTTAAATGTGAATAGCACTTGCCCTCAGAGATCAATTTAATTCATGCTGAAGCTCTCTATGAAGCAGCAGAGATGCTGTTCTACAAAAACTGTGACTCTTCCCAGGGCACTTCATTTCTGAAGAGCAGTGTTTCCCCAATATTTAAAACCCATTTTGGCAACCAGACTTACAAACAAAATGCTACAAAATTCATTAAAATATTAGTATGCACTACCATATGCTTAACTATGAATAGCGGCAGCCAGCATCAGTGAATTTGAAGTTCCTACTTCACAGGAGTTGACAATATAATAAATATACCCATCTTTTATGTATTTCTGAACGAGGAAAACAATGAACTATTTACCTGGTGTCTTCACTATTTCTAACTTCTCTATTCATTACTCAAGGTCATAAAATCATCTCCACTACAAATCCTTGTTTCATGTACAAACTTCCTCCCAAAACAGAAAGGGCTGAAAGTTGAATCTCTGTAGCCACAGCCCTACATATTTCACAAATCTGTGGCTGCAAAATGTATCAGCATTTTTCTTCCAAAAGGCAAGCGCTCATTTTTACAAAATATTCACCAGTTGTGTAAACAGAGGAGCATGTATTTAGGTAGTATTACGCTTTGGAAACTGAAAAAAGTCTGAACAGACATCTCAAGAGTACATCATTTCTGGAGTCTTATAAAAAACCTAACATAACAAAAATATTGCCTATTTTACTGTCAATAATTGTATTTAAAAAAAAAAAAAAACAAAAACAAAAACTCACGTACCTCACCTAAACATCTTTATCCCCTTGTACTACACTGCTTCCCTTTTCCATCCCAGGCAGAAAAAAGCCCCAATTCCCTAAATCACCAGCTTCGCTGATAACTTGTGAAACAGTGCAAGCGGTACAAAAATAATGATACTAAGGAAGCAGCTGAGCATGTCATTAGGAATACAGCAGCCAAGAGAGCAGTTACCTCGTTTCTGTATCAAAGTTAGTTAAAAGTCAGGCACTTCACGAAAATTTACTGCATCATGTCAGTATACAAAGCCACTCAGGCAGTTTTTTTTGGTGTTTAATCTTACCTATAAACATACAAGTAACTGAACAGAAAGCATAGCAAATAGAAAATGGGCCAAGAGAATGAAGAGTATTTCCAAAACACAATTCAAGGCTCTGGTGGGAAGCTCTAAACCACCCATGAACGCTGGGACACATCACACAAGACAGCACAAGCCCTTGGCAATGGACGCATCTTGGGCATCCCGGCTGCTGAGAGGCTGCGTGGTCCCTCCCAGCCGCAGCCGGGATGGGGTCAGGGAAGCCCACACACCACCCCAAAAACTGGGCAGCAACATGAGCTTTGAGGTCAGAATGGGCTTTTTCCTTCAAGCAAGGCCTGAGGTCAAAAGGGCAAACATAAAGGGAGAAACAAAATTAAGTTTAAAAGGAATAAACAGTTAAGGGCTGGCACTGCGATACAGCTTTGCTGTGAGTTATTCGGGCGCAGGCGAGGAGAGCACCTTGCTGTGCTGAACCTTCCTACCTGAAAGCTTCTCACTTACTAAGCGAAACACAAGCTGGTGACTCACAGATAGAGAAGGAAGGCTGCTACGAAGGACTTTTTAGCAGCAGTGAGCAGGTATGCCAGCCACTAAAGGTCTGGCCATTTCTCGGAGCGTTCCCCAGCCGAGATCAGGCACCACGGCAAAGCAGATGCACCTACAGCTTCCAGCTGTTGAGGGTATTACTAGTGGCACATGTAAAAGAGTATCACTGTAACCGCATTTAACTTGGCAGAATCCAGAAATAGAAAACCAAATGTAAATACTTATATATGCATATGCATGTGTGTGTGCTCTAATGTACATCTAATACAGTGCATGATCCAAGGGGGTCCACAAATCATCCAGGGAAGCATCTAAAGGGACAGAGGTAAATCTCTACAGGTATGTAACCAGCATTGAGGGAATACACGGCAATTCTTCAAGGCAATCTTCAGCTGTGATATTTCCACATAGAAGAAGACGTGTAATAGAAACCTCACAAAGGCGTACTCATTTACACACCTCAGGAGGTGCACTCATTTATACAATTTAAATAAATTGTATAAATTTCCATGATTTAAATTGTTCGTTGATCTGGAATCAAAAGCTTTGGACAACTTCTGTGAGGACTATTCTTAATTTCTCGACGTCTTTCAAACACGTCATACTACGTGAGGCTTTCGAATCAAATACACCACAACCCAGAATTTATTTTGCATAGAGACCGATTCACTACTGAATAAAATCATGACCACACTCCTATGGTAAGGCCACCCAAAGCACCCATCCCACACCTGTTTCGTCCTCAGGCTTTCAGGCTTACATCCATTCATCCTTCTGCAGCCAGATATCATCTATTCTCATTCCTTCAGCAATGTCAACAAATAAATTTAGGTGATCAAGTTTCCTCGGGACAAGAAGTCGAGGAGGTGTAAATACCCATGGGACCTTAACACCTGCCACTGTGAAAAATAAACAACCCATCCACCTCCAGACAAGTGCCACCAAAACCCCGTGTTTTCTGTTTAAGAAAAATTACAGGATTTGATTTGAACCCATTTTCCAAAGCAGGTTAAAAGGATGAGACCATTCAAGGAAGCTTAACTCTGACAGCTCCTTCATGATAAATCTCAACAACCTTGCCATAAAGCAAAGACATCATGAAATACGCACATCACAGAGATGTTTTATATACGATGATTAGCCAAAAAGCTATCAGATTTGAGTAAATGAAGAGTTATCTACAGCTGCAGTGATGTTCTTGGAGGACCATAGACTGTCTTAAGCTCCGTGTTTCCCACTAGCACAGGTAAGAGCAAACGTTGCTTTCACTTGAACTACTACCAGGAGAAAAGTTTCATTCTTCCATGCAACTTTCACAACAATGTCTTTGCTATCTCTGAAGCAGATCTTGCTCTTGCTTCAGCTTTCTCCAAGCAACACCGGTCGCTGCTGGCGCTGGTTCACGTTCAACAATACAGCAGGTCTGGCACAGCCCGTCCCAAGTGCTTCACTCAAGGTAGCCGCCAAGCAGGGGTTAATGCGGACTTTGCTCTCAAGAAGGTGTTTTTATTTATAAAGCATATATTTATATGTGCTTTAGGCAATCCTGCTGTAGCAGGGGAGGACCAGATGATCTCTAGAGGTGCCTTCCAACTCTGAAGATTCCGTGATTCTGTGATAGCAGAGTTTGTGCTAAGAAAGTCTGGAATAAAATACTTTGTATGTACAACTGAGAACAACTTTACCTCCTTTAATAGGTTACTATTAATATTATGTTACCACCTTTAGCTTCTGTTCTTATTTAAAAAGCCATTTTTATTTGAATGTTTTTATTCAGAACTCGGATGCTATTTTGAGCTCCCAGCAGATAATGTTGGCACCGTTGAACTTTTTTATTCAGTGAAAAAAAAAAAAAAAAATGAAAAAGCAGCTCAGCATCAGACATTAAATCAGGGCAGTACACATTCACAATCATGAGAGCCGGGAGCCCTTGTCTTCTTGGTGAGAAACACAGCCTTGCCACTACACAGAAAGCGCACATTCTTTTTAATTTCTTGTGTATTCCATAGGTTTTGTGTATAGTTTGAAAGGTGCCTTGTTGCACTTGCAACTATGCAAACTCCAACAAGATGAAGTGGAAGGGAGGGATAAAAAAAAATAAAAACAAACTAAAAAAAACCCACCAAACACCCTCTCTCATTCTGCTAAACACCCACGCAGTATGTACTGCCGGCCCTAAGTCAGTGCCAGGCTCTAAGGCGAACCCGCGCTCCCTCTGTCAGCAGAAAAATCCACCGCCGATCCCTGCTCATGGCCGGAGTGACGCTCCTCCTCTGCCGGGGCCCTGGCCTGACTCCGGCTTCGCTCCCAGCCCCCCGCGCCCGCAGCGACAGCAGGTCCCCGGCCCCCAGAGCACGAGCGAAACCAACGGCCCCCCAACTGAAAAATAAAAATACTCCTTCCTCAAGCTGAGCCCTGGATAAATGGTGATAAACGAGGCAAACGGGCCGCACGCCTCCAGCAGATCAGTTACAGCGCTGTCACCCAGCGGCTGCCACTACCTGCACTTGAAAATATGTTTTAGAAACGTTGCACTTATCTGGCTAAAGGGGCAAAACCGGCAAGCCTATGACTTTCTGAGCAGCCCGGCAGTGAGGCAGCCAGAGGAAGGGACTAGGGCAACATGTGTCCAACGCAGAACACAGTAACTATTTAATTATGCTAGCAGAGTACATGTGGATTTCCCCACCAGCAGTGGCGGGGTACCTGCTGCGCCCTACCGGGGGGTACCACAGCCAAAAAACAGACCAGTAACGGCTCTCCCCGTCACAGCGGAGGTATGAGAGCGTAGGAAGAGCTCAAGCAGTTGGACGGAGGTTGTGCGAGGCTTCTTATTTGCTGAAGCACCACAGGAAGAGCAGCAATAAAATAGGAAGCACCTAATAAGTAGCACAGTTAGCAGAGTTTCTTACTTGCTCGCTTGAATTTGGGAGTTCTTTGATTTTATTTTGGTTTGTTTGGTTTTTAGTTCTCTTCTCGTTCTGAAGAGGCACCTGATGTATCTTGCCTTCTCCCCCCCCCCCCCCCCCGAGAGTGAAATACCACTGGAAGAAAAAAAAAACAGCGTTTTCAAGTGACAGGTTGCCTTATTTAAAAGTTGTCAGCTATCAATCATTTCACTCCTATTAAGGGTTTTCATGAAAGATGTCTTCAGACAATTATCCTTTAAATTTTTTAGTCAAACACATCGACAGAAGCTAACAAATTAGTTTTAAAAGCCTTAAAAGCCCTCAGCTAAGGAGTTTGAGATTAATCTGCATTTCCTTAGAAGGACGTTGCTTACCTCTAAAAAAATAATAAATTTATAAAAATCTGATATAACAAACATTCCTAGCCATGCAATTAAAAAATACATAAATACAGGATTAGAATTGACACTTTGGTGTTTTTTTTTAAAAGGCAAATATTACAGATACTGGAAAGTGAAGCAAAAGTAGAAAATGGACAGTTCTGCTACAGCACTGCAGAGCTTGGCTGGCCCGAACTGGACCAAAGTCACCAACGCACCAGGACGCGCTGATGCCATGCAAGGTGCGTGCACCTCGCACATTTATTGCCATCATTTAATCCCTCGCAGGGTGGAGGAGGCTCTGCCTTTACGCAGACGGCTAAAGCTCATTCTGACAATGCCGTCACGCAACAGTGCCACGAAACTACGCGCTCTGCCTCCGCCACGGGCCGGGGCACAGGTGGGTGACACAAGCCGGGGCACAGACGGGTGACACCTTCTCCACAGAGGCCTCGGAGGAAGATGATTTGTTCACAGCAGCGTTAAGCGCTCACCACCGGGAGGGATGCAGAGCCGGTGGGCGAGGGTCAGCGTGGCCACAAAGCCCCTCGCAAAGCGACGCCAGGCTCAGGGCCACCTGCGCGGGAAGGCGGCTGGTCCCCACAGAGCCCCCCGGGGACCTGTGGGCGAGGCGGGGCTCCGGCAGCTGGCCTTACGGCAGCACCAGCCCCTCGGCTCCAGCCTGCGCAGGGCTGAGCGCAAACCCCCGTCGCCAACAGGTTGCTGCCGCCAGCCCGCTACGGCTACCGAGGCTGCGCTGCGGCAGGAAACTCCGTCCCACTATTTAACAGCAGAAAGACGGTCCCGCAACCCAAGTTTAACAAAGCCATCAAGACAAATACAGCGGCTTACTCATTAAACACACGGTATTTCTGCAACCCTTGTCCTGCCTCCGGCTCTTTCCCCATCCCTGTTTGCTTCTGCCCCCTCTCCGCCGCCCGACGGCAAACCCCGCCGCGCCGGGACGGCTGCCGGCACGGCCCCCCCGGGGCCGGGCAGTCCCCCGCAGCGCCCGACGGCCAGCCCCCCCACCGCCCGGGTGTTGAACCCCGGCCCCGGCCGGTCGCCACGAGGGAGCGGGAGGCGGCGGCGGTCCCGCCGGGTTTGCCCGGGGACGGCGCCGTGACACGGCGTGAACTTTTGCTTTCGGCGGGGCAGGGCGGGGGGAGTGCAGGGGGGGGAGGGAGGCGGAGAGAGGCGAACCGGGGGGGGGCGGCCGGCCCCGGCCCCTCCTGCGCTGCACCGGGGGGGAGGGCAGAAACGCTTTTTTTTTTTTTCCCCCCTTCGGAAGGGTGAAAAATAAGTAAAATTTTAAGGGGGGGAACCAAAAAAAACCCCTGAATCCGGAGCGCTGCGAACTGCGCGGCGGGCAGCGAACAGCCCGGGGGAGGGCACCGTGCCCAGCCGCTCGCAGCCCCGCGGCGGAGCCTCCCGGGATCCCCCTCCGACACGGGGGTCCCCCGCCACCCGGTCCTCACCTTCCAGCCGGCCGAGCTGTTGCTGTCGCCCTTATCCTTGAAGTAGGGAACGCTCTTGACCATCCACTCGTAGATCTGGGAGAGGGTGAGACGCTTCTCGGGGGAGCTCTCGATGGCCTTGGTGATGAGGTCCGCGTAGGACAGGTTGCCCCAGGCGTTGCGGCGCGACGAGCTGCTCTTGCGGGGCTGCCCGGCCACAGGACCCGGCGACAGACCGGCCACGGGCTGCGGCACCGGGGGCACCGGCGGCGGTCCCGGCGGGTGGAGGCGGCAGCCGGCCTCGGGCGCCGGGAAGTCCCCGCAGCGGCAGGCGGCCGCCTCCGGGGGGGCGGCGGCGGGGGGCAGCGGCGCGAAGTCCTCGCTCTCCTCTAGCAAACTGAGGTTGCTGATGAAGTCGGCGCTGAGCCCTCCCGAGGCGGCGGCACCGGCACCGGCGGCGGCCCCGGCCGCCCCCTCGGGCTGTCCGCCGCAGGACGGCGCCGGGCTGGAGGTGGCCGAGCTGGGGGGGTTGAACTCCGGCCGCGGCAGGGGCCAGGTGCAGGAGCGGGGCCGCGGCAGCGGCTCGAAGTCGGGGTCGATGTCCACCAGCTGCGGTGCCTCGGCCATGGTGGGGCCGGGGCGGGAGCGCGGCGGCAGCAGCGGGGCGGCTGGGCTCAGCGCCGCCGCCCCATGCAGGCTCCGGGCGCGGACCGGCGGCGGCCCCGACGGCGCGGCCGCCAACTCCCCTCGCAGCTCTGGCCCCGCCGCCCTGCCCCTGCCCGGCTCCCTGTCCTCCGCGGCGGCAGCAAACAGCAGCAGCGACCCGGCCGCCCGGCGCGCACCGACTGGAGCGACCGCCCCGCGCGGGCCCGCCTCCAGCCTTCCTCCTCCTCCTCCTCCTCCCGGCGGGGAGGGACGGCCCGCCCCGCGCCAATGGCAGCGCCGCGCCGCCCGCCCGCCTCCCGCCGCGGGGCCGGTTTGGCAGGAGGGTGCCGGTGCCCCCGTGCTGTTTCTGGGTGGTTTTTTTGTTTTCCGGCGGCGAAGGAGTTGGGGGGGGCGGCGAGAAGCGGCGGTACCCACCGCAGCCCCGGGCTGGGCGGGCGGAGCCGGAGCTGCCTTGCCCCCCCCCCCCCGAGGGAGTGAGAGCCCTTCGGCCGCGGGGTGCGAGGGAAGTAACTCTGCTCGCACGGCGAGCTGCGGGGGCGGGAGGGGTGGCCACGGAAAATGCCCCCGTGAGAGCGTGTCTGCCGTGGTCGCTGCCGGCGGGGTCCTGCCGCCCGCACCGACGGCCCCCGTGCCTGCCGACCCCGGGGACCGGCGGGGGGCCTGGGGACATCCCCCGCCTGCAGCGGGGCGGCTGGGGGGGAGACACCGGGGGGGGCCAGGCGGCTCCCCGCTCCCACCAGCAACCCGGCCGGGCGCCGCTGCCGCCCGCTCCGTGGGGGCTGCCGCCGGGGGACGGGACCGGGGGCTGCGACAGCTGCCTTCCGTCCCTCCTTCCCTCCCTCCTTCCCTCCCAGGCCGGCTCCTCGCCAGAAAGCGTCTGCGCCTCCCGAAGTAATAGACCTCCCCTTCGGCTGAGCGTGTTTTCATACCGTGAGCTGGTGTTTCACTCCGTGGGTAGGCACGGGAGCTCGGGCTCATTTCATTTTAAGTCAACTATTAAACAGGCTTTATATTTTTCCCGGCAAAACCCAAGGCCACACAATTTAGTAAGGCTCGTATTCCCCCTTCCAAAGAGGCAGCAGTTACAGGACATGCCACCTCCGCCTTCCGAGCCCATAAACATACAAAGAGATATATGTTTGAGGCAACACAGAAGTGTTATTCTGCTTAAAATTAAATGGAAGACGTTGGCTTAAGCTAGGGAAACGATCCCAGGGACGGGGAACGACTCAATGCCTTGTTCAAACTGGCAACTTTTGTAGAAAATCCGTTTTGTTTCCAGTAAGGACTGCTTTTAAAAAACGTACTTCAGACATGGCTTAGTAAGTCACGAAATTCACAACCAGCCCTGGCATTTGATGTCGCCTGTCAAAGAACCACCGGAGCAGGGTAACTGTCACCTTTGAGACCGCGAACCTGTTACTCTTCCCTCCTCTCTGCATTGAGGCAGAGCGCGCTAATGTTATTTAAATGCGGTTCATTGTTCCTATAAAAATATTTTCCGAAAATGAGTAACAATAATGAAGGAGAGAGAGTACAAGACTGGATTTAGGCCCACAGCATATAATTTAGTGACAGATCATACATCTACATACACATGCTGTCTATTATGAAAACACTTTTTAAGACATGTGATGACACCTAACTATATAGTTAGGGCAACATATGCATAAATGCATAGTAACTGATCAAATTTTAAAGGACTGTTTTTGTCATGTTTATTTTCCCAAATGCCAAAGGTGATTATACCTTATTATAGGTTGGCTGCTTGTCAAATTTCAGAGTTGCTTTGCCTTTAAGTTATTTCTATGTTTTCCGAATCTTGCAAAGGATTCAACCCACAAATTTATATTGCTTAGCCCACGGATTTTAGAAAGCCCCCCCCCCCCTTTTTTTTTTCCAGTTTAAAAAAAAAAAAGGAAGGCAAAATAGTCCCAGTTCAACCTAATAACTTGCATGCCACGTTTTCAGCTTGGAACAGCTTTATCCGGCAGCGTTACACAACTCGGCTACAGTAGTTGCCCTGCAGTAAGGGAGAGCACCCTGCCTTGGAGAAGCGGAGATTATATAAAGGGGAGAAGCAGCCAGGGACGCGCGGCGAATGGACGTGTTTAAATGGGAGCCGAAACAAAAGAAGTGCCCGAGAACACTGAAACATTTTCTTTTTCTTTCCTTAGAGTCTGAAAAAAAAAACCAAAACCCTAAGAGCCAGACTGGCACCCATCCTGCTCAAGGAAAAGGATTTATTACCCAGGCTTTCTTTAAGGATTTTTTTAAAAAAACTTGCACTCCTTGCTCTTTTATTTTGTTGAAAGTAGAGATGTTATTCCCTGACCTCTATTGGTATACGCAGATGTTGAAAAAATAGCTTTCCTTTGTCAGATGCCAACTGTGAATACTGGGAAGAAAGCTACTGCTGGGGATTTTAGGAAGCCCTGGTGTGTTCCTAGTTCAGCCCGGCTCGTTTTGCAGGATAAGGGTTGTATGGCCCTTTCTTGGCCCCACACGGCGTTGCCATCGCTCATCTCCCCTTCTTGGCGGGGTTCTGCCACACTTGTGCCCCTTGTTGCTGCTTCCAGCTCAAACCTTCGCAGCGAATACAGTGGGAGAGCAGTTTGCAGTGGAGGGTGAGGGACATGGAGGTACAGATAAATAAAACCAGTGCCATCAGAATGCTGCGTTTGCTGGGTGAGTGGGGCCCTGTGACTCACAACGCGACACCCAGGGCTTCTCTGTGTTCCGCGGGGATTTCGACTATCGCATGCTGTCGGCTGGGCCAGGGTCTGCCGAGGGTGGGAGGAAGGATGAAGGCCGACGAGACGATGCTGTGCACTTTCCTGGGATGAGTAATCCAGGCAGTCTGCTCTGATTTCGGCAGAACCGCCTGGGTGGGTGAGTCCTTCTGTAAGGCCACCCAGTCCGCACGTACGTGATCGTCTGCTTTCCTCGTAGGATTTCTTCTCTCCATCAAAGCTTCAGTAAGTGCTTGGGGGTTGAATCCTTTCACGTCAACCAATTTTAGAGTGAAAGCAATGAAGTGACACACGTGCCATGCATAATATGAGGGTCATGCGAGCGGGATGCTGTAACCCCGACCTGCAGCACTCCCCCGGTGCACCCCGACAGCATTGACCACCCTTAGGACACGCTGCCATGAACGAAACCACACGTTCAGCTGCTGAAATGGAGGGGGGGGGGTATCCTCCTCCCAAAACAGCTCAGCACAGCGATGGCTCAGTACAAGAAATTTTACCGCATCTACAAATGACAGCGTTAAGTTTATCTCATCTCCCACAATGCCGAAATGCTGATGGATGCACCACAATTCATTTTCTACTCCCACGGTCCTCCTCCCACACTCCACCTTTTCATTTCTCTACTCCTACTCCTGCTCCCGCTTTCCACTCCTCTACAATACAATATCTCCTATCATCCTTAGCATCAACTTGTATTTTCTTTCAAATTAAAGACCTGAAGATTGCCTTTTATCATCACTGGAATAAAGCGGAGCCTTTTATTCATATTCTGGGTTCGAGGCAGCCAAAATAAAGGATCTGTACTCTCTTTTTACTACCGTCTGCATAATTCACTTTCTGAGGTTTTGATCAAATTCAGCAGGAGATTACATGAAGTTGAAAGCACTCGTGCTCTATGTACAGCTCTTTTTTCTACACGTGTGTGCGCGGTGAGAGAGTACAAACGTTTTAACAGAACAAAAAGCAACGATGAAATACCAGTTTGCGCCTGGTATCATAAGAGCTGGGAGAAAGCTTATTTTCCAAGGAAGGATGGGGGAGTTCAGCACCTCCAGTTTCCTCCCACGTCTCTCAGAAGGGATCAACTTTGGTTTGCAGTCTGCGTTTCCCAGGAGCCTGGGTATCGGAAGGGTGCTGTGGCACTTCAGTCACATCCCCTCCCAGCTCAGGGTGACCGAGGGTGTCCCCACACAACAGGGTTTGGACGTGTCCCGGGTGGATGCGGCATCCACGCTGCTCAGCTGAGGCAGTTCAAGGTGCCTGAAGCTCTCCCAACCCACTCAAGGCTTCTTACACAGCCGCTGGAGAAAGGCAGTCCCTCTGCAGGGCATTTTGGAACAGGATCTTAACTTCCTGCTGTGAGCTACCTCCCAGGAGTGCTCATGTCTCCCCACCAACCAACAAACCACAGAGAGAACTGAAGGATCTGCTAATCCCTTGCCATGATTTGATGGTGTTAATGTCTCCACCCCCTTTCCATAGAATTATAGAATCATTGAATGGTTCAGGTTGGAAGGGACCTTAAAGATCACCTAGTTCCAACCCCCTGCCATGGGCAGGGACACCTCCCACTAGACCAGGCTGCTCAAAGCCCGATCCAGCCTGGTCTTGAACACCTCCAGGGATGGGGCATCCACAGCTTCCCTGGGCAACCTGTTCCAGTGCCTCACCACCCTCACAGGAAAGAATTTCTTCCTAATATCTAATCTAAATCTCCCCTCTTTCAGTTTAAAACCGTTATGCCTCATCCTATCGCTCCACTCCCTGATAAAGAGTCCCTCCCCATCCCTCCTGTAGGCCCCCTTTAGGTACTGGAAAGCTGCTATAAGGTCTCCTCGGAGCCTTCTCTTCTCCAGACTGAACAACCCCAATGCTCTGAGCCCGTCTTCATAGGTGAGGTGCTCCAGCTCTCTGATCATCTTCGTGGCCCTCCGCTGGACCCATTCCAACAAGTCCATGTCCTTCTTATGTTGGGGACTCCATCCTGCCCTTTGCCTCCTGCCTCGCACAGCAGCACCCACAGGTGGGTCCAACTGGCCCGGGGAGAGGTGGGTGTCGCATTTAGGTTCCCTCCGCAGTCAAGGGAGGGAAACACGTCCCCCCATGGGTGATTCACCGTCCCGGATGACAGAGTTTACCAGCCACGGGGATACCAGGCTCTTGCTCCGAGTAGTTCACACTCATTTTCAGCCAGTTGCCTTCAGGCCAGTGAATCCCACCCATGGCATTTTATAGCACATGGAAAACACATAATCACTGCTTCCCCTGCCGTCGCATCCCTGGGATTTTCAGGGCTCCAGAAGTGTCTGGTGGCTCAGTGCAAGCCAAAAGTGATGGGCAGGAGGATGCTGATCTCAAGGCATGACTTGCTGAAGCAAAAAAAGTGACGCTCAGCCTTGCCTGGCACAAACTTTTACATTATTTCTTGGTATCCAATGTACGCTAGCACCTATACACCCCAGAAGGGCTGCAGCCCTCCTGAGCTCAACGGTAAGAAAGAGGCCAATGCCACCCAGCGTTGGGCTAACAGGCTAACTGGGCACTGCGGAGCGATGGCAAAAGAAAGGCATAACGATTAGTTCTACTTTGCAGGGGGGGAAACTGGGCCACCATGAACTCGCATAACATGCAGAGGACATCACAGAGGACGCATGGGCAGAGACAGACTTTGAAGCCAAGTCTACCAAGTCCCAGTCTTTAGACAAAAAAAATTCATGTCACCAAATAGCTGTCAGAATACTTGCTAGTGTGGGAGTTGACATTACCTTCTCTCAGCTCCACCTCCTGCTATACACGGGTGGAAATCCTGAATGCTCCCGCTAGAGGCAGCGAGGCCCTTCTGGATTTACATCTGTATGGACAAAATTAGGGCCAGGAGCTGGTTCCACTGCCTGCTCACCTCACTGGACATATTTCAGAGTTGAGAACTGTCAGTTCCTTGCACAGCGTGGTGCAGATCCAGCCCCCAGAAAGACTCTAGGCAGCCCACCCCCTCTTCTCAGAGGAGATGTGGAACCATGGTTGGAGATGTGAAAGCTGCCCAACAGCCAAATGCCATCTCCTTCACCTCCTCATCGCCTGACAGGGGAAGCTGGACTGCTGCAACCAAGGGTCTTGCAGCAGCTGCTGCATCCTCCTCATTCTCATCCTCCTCCTCTTCTTCCTCCTCCACCTCCTCTTCTTCACCAACAGCAATCACCAGCAAGTCTCCAAACCAGACAGCAACAACCCACAGCCAGTCCCTTTCCCCTTCCCCAATTTTTTCCATAGGAGATTCGGTGGCAGGGAGCGGCTGAAGGGCTCAATGGGTGCTGCTGCCAGGAGGAAGGGCGAAAGGGAGCCATCAAGAGGGGTGAAGGCGGGGTTGCACTCCCCAGACTGGGAGATGGAGCTGCTGGGGGTTGGGCCACCAAAATCTCGGTGCAGACCTAGTGGCTGCTGAGGTCAGACCACCCTGGCTTAAAAGAAATGCTGCAATAAATATTTAGTTAAATAAATTTTAAAAGGGATTTAGGGGGAAAAAAAAGTAATTTTTAAATTAAAAATAGCTAGCAAAAATATTTACTGTATGTTTTTGGACAATTTCCTTTGATGTTGTTCATACCTCATTCGTCTTCAGTATCTGCAAAAATGTAAACAATTAAGATTTGAGGGCAAGGTTTCATGGAGACCACTTCTAAGTTGCACTATTTGAAGGATTCAGAATTTACATTTTCTTGTGCAAGAATTCATGTCAGAAGCACTAATATGTTTTTTCCAGTCGAAGAAAAGAAATAATAATACAGCCTTACTGGTTGGTGCTATTAATGCAGCTCAAGTTCCTACTAAGTGTGGTTCGTTCTTAGCATTTGGACAAAACCGTATCCACTGAACGAGCTCAAACGAGGCGCACATTTCTGGGAACCACAGTCTGCTGCCACATTTCATAAACAGAAGAAGGTAAACTACAGAAAATATTTCATACAAACCCATCTCTCAGCTCCCTCACAATCTAGGCTGAAGACCTGCCATTTAAACATATATCCTCTCACACCCACATATACACATCCAGAAGCGAAAGACTGAAGCACAATGTGCCCGAGAAATGATCCTTACCAGGATCAATATGATAAATACCAAAGGTAGCGTCTACGTAGCGCTATCTGTTTTTAATGTGTCATGTGCAATCACTGGCTGTGATGTAAAAACAGAAGGCAAGAGTTTATCAGGTTTCAGATTCAGCTGAATCACCCGGCCCACCCCTATGCAGAGGCCAATGTGCCTGGAAGTAAACACAGTTCAAGTGGTGTGTATGTTTTCCAGGGTATTGGGTTTCTGTTTTGTCGTAAATACGATTTATTACAATATTCTCCCACATCCTACGGTCAATGTTTCAACATTTTCAGGTGCGTTTCTCATTTCTCGTTTTCCTTGATATATTGCTGGAGGAAAAACTGACTGGCTTCGCATGATAGCTTTTGTATATTAAATAATTTTATTGTGTTTGAGCAACAAACTAAAAACAGGACTCTTCACAGCTACGGTATAATTCAGTGGTTTCTCTTCAGCCTGTAGGAAGGAAAATTCATGGCATGCTACAATGCAATGCTTGACAACTATTTCATCTTCTTTCTCTTTGTTTCACTGGAAAACCGATAGCTACCTGTCACCAACCAGAAAAATAATGTACAGCCAGAATCAACACGGAGGCTGTGGCATGATAAAGGCTTACTTTTTTAAAAAAATATTTTTTTTTCCATTGTTGAATTCGTGCTTGAAAAGCATATTTATATATGTATACAACTGTATTTGCATACAAATGAGTGCATTATGTGTACTCTACACAAATGCATATGCATGGTATCTTTATATACATTTTACGCTAGATTTATATAGATGCAAACGTGGTTAGACAATAACAGTGAGACGGTATTTTGACATATGTGCATATATTCCTGTGCTGCTCGTGACTAACACATTACAGGAGGCAGTGCTTGGGCAGGATGCTCAATAGGTAAGGTTTATAGCGCACAAATATTGTCCACCATGTAAATGTCCACAGCGGAAGGACGACGACCCCGGGCAGCTACACTCTCTTTCTTCTTGTGAAACGCAGTTACTCCGCGCTTTTTTTTCTCTCTCGGTAAAATGGGTATAAAAAATGTCTGCCCATTGCAACCCCGTTAGTCAACAGTTGAAGCGCTTTGAGATCTGGTGCTGCAAATGCAAACCTTGCTGAGGCCGGGCCTGCGAGGAGAACGTGCTGATGAAACTGAAACTAGCAAGGTCCCAGCAGCAGGTTCTGCCTAAAGGCAGAGGCACACCACGTACCGGCCTGAAAACAGATAAGAAGAGCAACCACTGGTTTCAATTTTACATTTGCATCTGCCAAGCCCCGAATAGTGAACCTGGACCAGGGTCAGATGAGCTGGTGCCACGTGATCAGTGATAGGAAGGCACATGGCGAGCGGCAGCTTGGTGGCTTCTCTTTTTATCCGAGAAAGAGATGGGGATCTCCAGTGAGATTTAGGAGGGGGCTTCAGGCAGAGAAAAGCATCAGGTGAGAAGGGGTAAATGGTGGGGCTGTTCAGCTGCCTCCACCCACACGTTACAGAAACGCTGCTGCAGCTGCAAAGAAGTCAGCAGTGGCTCCCTGCAAGCCACCCACTTTCACTCTTTGCTCCAGTTGTGGCTACCAACCTCGTTGGCTGATGAAGCAGCTTGCAACAAGAAAGATGCAAAACCCAAAAAAAACCCCAAGCAAACAAAACCGAAGTAGAGTCTCAGACAGCAACTGGACTCCCTGGTACCCCCTCTTTGCCGGGGCAGGGGTCGGTTCATTGAGACACAGACTCACAAGGACACCTTGTCCTCTCCAACGGGTGCCAGAGCCGCTGGAGAATGGGAAACGCAATGAAGGGGCAGAAGGGAAAGTGAGCTGAGAGAAAAATGGGAAGAAAAGGGTGGAGGGAGATAAGGAAATCACAAAAAGAAGTCACAACAAGGGCAAAGTCATGAAGAAAGGAAAGGAAAAAAATAAAAAGGAGGAAAACGAGCACAAAACAAGGAGAGAAAAGAGTCTCGGCCGCTGTATGAAGAAAGAGGACGTATATTAAAGCGCCCCAAATTGGAGCTTTTGCAAAACAGAGAACCCACAAGAATACTTAAAAGGCACTGAAGGACCGTTATCCCAAAGCTATGCCTCCAAGGGACAATGGGCGACCTCCATAGGCGTCCAGGGCAGGTCTGCATGGGTTACTCCCAGAGGGCTCACCCTGGCCACATTCACGTCCACACCACAGTGTGCCTTGCAGAGATTTAATGGCCGAACGTATCCAGAGCTCCTGCCCCTGGCTCAGTCAGAAGTAATTTTGCATTTCCAGAGTTTATGCAGCAGTGAAGTCCACCTGGTCGAGAGTGGGCTGCAAAGCTGGTCCCGCGCCTCGCTTTCTGCCGTGCATCAGCCCGTCAGAATCTCCTGTCCCTTTATCCTGGGGCACAGCTGATGTTGCCCTGCAGCACACCCAAGTCTAGATTAAGCACCCCTGGGCTGCTCTTCCCTGCGATGTCTCCAGCAAAGCCAGGTGCTGCTGCAAAAAGACACAAGATTTGGAGTTGGCAAAGGAGCCCTGGCCTGGTGGTGCTCCGTCCCAAAAAGCCAGGCACAACATATTGGCTGGTGGGCTCAGGGATGCCAGGGACTGACAGCTCTTGATGAAGTGGTAAATCAGGCAGCCAGCTGCTCTCTCCTTGACCCACCTGAATAAATGCCAAGGCACCCTCAGTGTTTCTTGCTAATGTTCTGCCCAGGAGGACCCAGCAGTGATGGCCGCTGCATGTTTGGATACACACTTGAAGGAGGACTCAGGAGTCAAAATAAAATGCACAAGGGACAGAAATGAATTTAAAAAAATTCCTTAACATATGTTGGTTTGTTAAAAAACTCAGCCTTGTATAGTTTGGTTGCAAAATTGCATTTTTACACTACAGGAAATTTCGTGCAGAAAAGCAGGACTGCCTGTTACTCTTCCAGATCTGACGGATGTGTCTTCCTTTCAACTGATATCTTCCTAAAATTTTTTTTTAGTGAAACCTTTTCTTACAGCCTTTTTTTTTTTTTTATTTCTTCTACATATACACCTGATCTTACTCTTTGTAAAATCGCCGTGGTGTGGTTGAAAAGTCCCTTTGCAAACAAGTAAGGAGCACACTTTTCTCACAAGACTCAAAAAGCATTACCTTCTCTGCACAGGAAACTTTCTGCAAAATAAGACATCTATCACGGAAGACAAGAAGTGCAATTCTGGATACTGAAAGTGTTACGTTAGGGCTTTAACATGGCCAGGCAGAGCTGCCGTCTCCGTTGTTCCTGAACAAGCCTTTCCAGCCACTCGTGATGTCAGGAGGCACCATTCAGACAAATAACAGCAACCCACATCTCTGTGGATTCTCCTCAGCCTCCATAAATAGGCACTTTCTTTGCTGCTCCATCATGTGAATCTAATGGGGGTTTTTTTAAATATTGGAAGTAAATCAGGAGTGCAAATACAGGCACCCGTCTGACCCCGTCTAGACCCTTCCTCCTCAACCCCCTGTTAGCAGAGGGGCACTCAGGGTGTGAAGCAGATGTACAGCCTCCTCCGGAGCAACTCGGAATCCAGCTCAAAGTTGGTTCTCCAAACCAGGCAGGCTCCATGCCTCAGCCTGCCAAAAAACCACAGAGGCGAGGAAATGACTTACCCTCCCCAGAGTCCCGAGGCTGTGGAGATGACTTGGTTAGTCACCAACTGCCTCCAGCTTCGTCACCTCGGAGACTGACCAATGGACAATAATTTCTTATCTTGCAGTGTTGGCATCTACATCATTCAGACCCCTCCAGGGCACCAACTTTAACCAGTGCTGAGCATTTGGCAGCTTGAAGAGAGGGAGAAAGAGTGAAGAAGGTGATGTTTGGTCACCTTATGGAGGTCTCTGTGAAGGGTGGAAAGGTAGCTCAAGAATGGGCCTAACTGCTGAGATAAGAAAAGAAGAAGAAAACAAAGACAGAGAACAAAAGCAAAGAAGCTCAAAAAGATGTCATCATGTTCCTAAAAAGCTATCAGTATCTGGTAGCTGCGAGGGGAGATGGTTGTAAAACTCCCCATTGAGTACCTTGAATTTCTCAGTAGCTGACTGGTTATCAAAGGTTGTAGTTTGCTGACAGTGACGGGCAAATATTTCTGACTCACCAGAGCAGCTCTCATCTCTGCTTTTCTGACAGATCTTCAGGAATATGTCTTTGCCCTGATGCAGTTTTGCAGCATTATGGGTTTGCGTTATAATCTTTCCCCTCGATTCGTGTTTCTCCAAGGACAAGATAGCAGTTGGTGGCCTAACACAGCCCAGAGGAAAGTCCCTGCAGAAGCAGTCGCCCAGATGACCTTCGTGCACTCCTTGGTTTTCAGCTTGATCCGGCTGCAGGTGAGAAAGGAGACTCGGTGGTTGCTGGTGCTGTGAAATCAGCAGCCAGAGGAGTTCAGCAGCCAGATGGGTGGTTTGCAAAACATGAGCTGTGGAGTACTGGCACATCGATTACACAACTCTTCATCCCAAGCACCGTTGTTACGGTATGGGTAGCGACTCCTCCTCCATCGTCAAACCCAAGATTTTCTTATGATGATCAGAAAAACCATCTATTTGGGTAACGTCTGTGAAGTCGTGCAAACGGGTCTTCAAAAACACCCACGTCAATGGATTCTTTCTTTGATATGTTAATCAAATTCATGTGCCAATGTCAGAGGAAATCAGCACATCTCTTCCTCAGTGGGTTTACCGTCTAGCTGACAGATTGCTGCATGTGCAGCGATGTCTGAGCCAGCCAACGAGATCTGCAGCTGAGCAAGGAAGTGGCTACGTGCCATGGAGGTAAAAGCAAGGTCAAGAAAATGGCTATGGTGAGACCAAAGGTAAATGCTAAGCAGAGCGGTGACAAGGATCCAGAAGGGATTTTTGACAAGCATGCTGGCATGCTGCCTTGCACAGCTTGCTCTACTCCCGCAGATTTCGAGCAAAAGCAGTCTGTGACAAATATTTTGAGAGTGCTTCACAGGAATCGAAGCTGCAAGATGTTGAATCTGCACTGGCAGAGCCAAGCGCAAAAAGCAGCGAGTGAACTTTTTCCCTACACTGACTACGCCGCAGAGTAAGTTTCCTGATTTGCAGGGGCTTTTTACGCTTCTTGTCACAGGCAACCTGGCTATGGAGAAAAAATATCTGGAAACCTCTTTTGCGACAACCCTGGTGGCATATCTTGTTTGAATCAACCTGGGCAGGGGGGTGGGGGTGGAAAAAGGCCAAAAAAGTTGAAAGTCGTGTGCAGGACCCAGGAAAGCTGTTGAATGCTCATGTTGGGCATCGTCTTGCAGCAGACGAGGCGAGCAGCCTGGCAGCTGCTGCGCTCAGCGCGGTAGCGGCGCCGTGTTGTTGCTTCGTGGATGATTCACGTGGGCTTGGGTGAGGGAAGCAGGCAATTCGCAACAGGGATTTCTTCTGAGGCGGCGAGTTTGGTTAGAAACCAAAAGAGCAACCCAGGCCGTTGGAAACAATTCAGAAGGATGCTTTTTTTTCTTCTGGGAGGACAACAGCTTCTGTTAGCCATATCACTGCAGGCACAGCAAGAACGTGGGAGAAAAGCCCTGTTTCTCAATATAGTGCATGTGGCTTGCACAAAACCTTTGCTCGGCTCAGTTGGGGGAAAATGGAGTTAATTAACTTGTTATGGCAGTAAAACGGGCCTCTGCTGCCTTCTAGCAATATCTCCAGGCAAAGGGGAAAGTACCTGCAATCTTCCCAGTCATAAGGTGGAAGAGCAGCTTTCAAGTCGCTTTTGTGCTGGCCAAGGCTTCTGGGGAGATAGGCATTTAAGAGGCTGCGTGCAGCTTCATTTAGTAGCTCAACGTGTGGGTAAGATTCACCTGCCGTGACTCAGGCATCTAAAACTTAACGTTTAGGTCCTTGCCAACCATCTTCAGCTCCATTTGTAGCTGAGGAGAAAAACAGGCAGAGAAAATTCATTTATCCAAAGCCTGGCCTGAAAGCCAGGGGAGCCGAGCGAAAGAGTCGGTGGAAAGGGAGAGAAGACCGGCAAGGACTTTAAAGACTGATCCCCCTACATGGGTTACAGTCAATATTACCAGTGGCCTTTAGAAAACCAGAATATTCTTGTTTGGAAGAGCTGCAGATGGAGTCATCTGCCCCTACCATCTCTACAGGGTAAGGTAGATTGCTCCCTTCACCTGTTAACCTGTTATTACAACAAAACCTCATCTTCATTGGCCGCTCTGCCGCCAGGCTCACCTTATCTACCAGCAGAGAACGCTGATTTCATATCAGAAGCGAAGGCAGGGCAAAGAGCGATGGGGAGGCAGGGTGACCAGCAAAGTGGGAACCTCGAGGCAGCAACCAGGGATTCCAGGGCACTGAAGAATCCGGGGAATGCACTGACCTCGACGAGAGGATTTTTTGTCTTTTCATGAAGGTAGCAAGAACTACTTTAAAGCGATGTGCGCTGAAAGGGGATACAAACTGGGAGTCCAGGGAGACACCTGGAAGAAGCACCAAAAATGAACTTAGAGGAAACAGTGCGAAAGATTGTCTAAAGCATCGAAAGAAACACGCACACTAGCTTGGGCTCTCCAAAGAGCTGTTCTGCTTAAAAGAAGCAAAACGTTTTTGCAAGACTCTTCAGACAAGTGTTTCTAGTACCTACTGAGAAGCAGAGCATGCACAATCCGCTCAGTTAAAAAGGGAAAGATTAAATAGGAGAAGGAAAGACTTTTGAGAAGACATCTATGTTCAGTGCCAGAAACATCGTCTTGACTCTGAATGGGACTCTTCGCCATGAGAAGTGAGACACTGATTCACAAAGCGACGCTGCACCAAGAGGCAGCAGGAAGGGTCTTGAAGAGCGGACCTGCTTTTGTCGAACACAGCATCCCGTGGTCAGCTCGGAGTTAGAGGATCATTTCAGCAGTGAGTATTTGTGAACTAGGCAGAACACACCCTTGAATATGCAAATCATAAAACTGTTCACAGGAATGGAGGGGCAACACTAGGGTCAGACGCTAGGTTTCTCCGAGAGAAGCTATAGCACAGGACAAGGGCTCACGAAGGCAGGAACAAACATGTACATGGAGTCTCTCAGATGGCTCTCCAGGTCACCTGGGACGAATGCCAGGGATGAATATCCTCTGCAAGTGCATGCCTCTAACTGCAGAAGTAACAGCTGAGGGTAAAAATACGAATTCTTACAAATACTATGAAAAAAATGAAGCAGAAAATGCTCTGTGATACCCCATGAGCTGAAACTCTTGCACACACGGAACCGTTTGTAGGGATGAACTGTGGGCTCACAGAAGCATTAAGTGCTTGTGGAGGCACCCCTGATTCCTTTCAGGTGAGTATTAAATCCAGGCAGGCCTACGGGGGAGACAGCCCTTCAACTTTTACAAAAGGAGGAAGATGATCAGGTTCCAAGACCAGCCGTCCCTTTTGCCACGTTAAAACACTCTGGCTTGACACAGCCCCAGCTCACATCAGCCTGTTAGCCAAGCACTGGTATCCTGATACCGGGAGAAATACAGGTTCTTCTTCTCCCCTCACCAGTTTCTTCCTCCTCAATTGTTTGCTTATCTGTTGTTCCACAGAAGACACAACTATCAGTCCAGCCCATCGCCTCCTTCACCAACACCGGCACCACCAGCAAGGAGAGACTTCAGGTGACTTCTGGCCAGAGCCGGAGGGGTGATCGCGCAGTGCCTGGGGCCAGCGACACTGCGGAGGAGTGGGGTGAACCCACCCGCAGCGCTGACCCACAGCAGAGCAGTCCTCCCACACGGGGACTCGCGGTGAAGCTGAAGCCACTCTTCATTAAAACACACCTACCTCATTCCTGGCACTAAGAAGCAATTGCGTCAAGAAGCACCGCTTTGCAGCAACACCCTTTGGGGAGATATGATGCACTGGATCTGGGTCACCTCTCCCAGCCTTTGAGGGACATCCGTGCTGTGCTGAGATATGGGAGCATCCTAAAGCGGGTGTTGACATCTCTTCCCAGCAGTGCCTCTTCCGGAGGCTGCGACACCCCCCTGAGCTGACGGTGGTCTCAGCGCTGCAGACGCAGCGCGGACACTGTTTATTGCTGCGCAGCGGCTGGATGAGATGGCTTCAAAAAGTCACTCAGCAGCAGAACAGCCCCGAGGACAGGTCCTGTGGTGCACAGGTTTCCTGATGTTGGGCATCCTCACCATCACCTCTGCCACACAGCGGAGAGCTGCACAAAGCTATCTCGCTACAGGGGTGTTTATGGGCTGAGATAATCTCCCCTCTAAACAGGAAAGAAGCAGATAAAGTGGGTGTACGTGGGGAAGGATCCCAGAACATGATACAGTGGTATTCGCCACTCAGCAATTACTCCGCGGCTCTCCAAGATGCATGCGCTGATGTCTGTAGGCACGTCTTCTGCCTCCCGGCTAGAGCGGGCTCTTCACATCTGTCTCCCAGGGGGCACAGGCAGGTGGGCACTAGGTAATCTGGGACTTGTTTATTTTTGTTTTGCATGGTTTGGGTAAGGATAAAACACAGGGACATTACAAAAGGACCTGTTGTGCAGGCCATGTTCACACCAGCGCAATAGGCATGGAAGAACTATCGTCCTCTTCTGTCTTCAAAGGGCTCAAATACATCCATATCCCACCAACTATGTCACCCTTCCTGAGCTCCCGAGGAGACCGATTATGGATTATGCTTTATGGGGCCTTCCTCAGATGCTCTTAGCCATGAACATACCTGGGGCCATCCATCACCCCTTGCTCCCGGTCAGCATTGGTGACAGTGTGCTTCTGGTACAGCCGCATCTTGTCACCCAGCTCTGCAGTCCCAGGAGAGCGGGCTCCATCCTCCATCCGGGAAGCATCCTCTGGGGCTCGATTCCTCATTTTCTCTCAGCAAAGAGAGCAAGCGGCCTCTGGAAACGATGTATTTCAGTGCCATGGTTTTACGGCCCTTATAATCAGCATGAAGCAAACGTTGAGTTGGAGGAACGAGTAAATCATCGCAGACCAGAAAGAAGAATAATCCTTTGCAAGCACTTTCACAGGAGGTTACTGAAACACTGAACAAAAGTAATCTGAGAGACTCCTTAACCTTCAAAATATTTCTGTGAAGTACGCAAACAAAAGATGAATATAGGCTGGAGCTCTCTGTTCATGTCATGTCAGGGGTGGGAAAGCGTAGCTTCTTGGCCATGTATAGCAACCATAGCACCAGCAGTTAGGCACAGGAAGTTAAGAAGAATACCACAGACATTTTACATGTGAAAAGATAAGTTAGCTAGCACGAAAATATTTTACCTGAGTAAGGGTGTGACTAGTCTATAGGGGTTAACATCTTCCTAGGGCGTAACAAGCTGCAGCATTTGTTTTTTCTCTGGGATAAATGTCGCCTGTCCTCCTGTGGAAATTTTACCCAGGATGGAAAAGCCATTTATTGGGACATCAGCTCAAGGGAAAACCTTCCAGCGCGCTGGGCAAGAGAGGGGACGAGTGGCACAAGGTCTGGCTGGGTCGGAGAACAGCAGTGCCATTCGTATGCAATTTCTCATTCACTAACGCAACGTCAGGAGAGATTTCGGAGCTTTAATCATTCCCATTGATTGTGATTAGTAATGATTTGTTGCAGCAGTTTGCAGCGCTTTTCCCTATAAGCCAGTTTAAGTATAAATCTGCCTTGGCAGTTTCTGGATAATTCAGATAGCCTGTAAGAATTGTTCCTGTGGGAGCAAAAGCCTGGATCTTGTAACACCGATTTCTATCACAAAATGCTTTTTAAATCAAAACAATTGTTTTCACTCAGGTCTTCTCACTGAAGTGGGAACTGTTTCTTGTCCAGCTGCTGCAAGACTCTGACCCCATTTTTTAGAAAGCCTATTGTGACAATAAAATTGCTACATAAGCTTTAAAGGAATGAGTGTCGACGAGCTTGTCATACCACAACATTCATAACACCTTCAGGGAGCAGAACAAACGGTTAAAAGGAAAGTTAGCTGACTCATTTTGTGAGTAGCTGGTGTTAGTTGTAGCAGCTTGGAAGTTAACAGATAAAAATGTTATCACAGCCAGCAGCAATATAGTCCTAACGACGGCAGGCAGAGTTATGTATAAAATAAGCCAAATTAACTGTCTTAAACATGGGTGAAATTTGGATTTGGTATTAATATTCCAGCAGTATACTGGAGACCGGCTGACTGCTGTAGTATGCTTTAGAGGAAAAGTCTTGAATTTCTGCATCTTCCGCTGGAGAATAATTTTATTTAAAGACATACAGAGACTTCAAAGTGCTGCTCCTTTTGGGTAACTAGGCCAAATTTTGTATTCAGTCACACTGGTATAACTTGAGTTTACAGTAACTCCATTGACTTCATCAGCATAATTAACCGCTGGAACAACTTACCCAGCAATGCTGTGGATTCTCCATCGCTGGAAATTATTAAGTCCCAAATGTTTGGCTTGTTTGGTTGGGTTTTCTGGAAAAAAAGATGCTCTAGTTGAAATTAATAAGCCACCCGGCTTGTGCTGCACATGATACCGGATTAGAGGGTTGTGTTGCCTTGCTTGGACTTCACAATCTATGAACGTTGGCTCTTGCTCGCATGGGGGATTCAGGAGCTCTAGGGTGGCATGGGATGGGGTGAACAGCCTCACCCGCCAGCAAGAGCAGCTCGGCGCAGCGTAGCCGTCTCCGTACAGGACTCTTTTAATGAGGAGTGAAGCACATTCCTCCCAGAGACAAGGTCCCTGACAAGGGACCTTTGAACTGACTTAGCCCTAGATGTCCTGGACTCAAATCTTTATCGCCATTCCTGCAAAAAGCCAAAGCAGGCAATCATCTGATGCACACAGTTCATTTGTCACTGTGAAAAAAAAAAAACACTACCAGCATTCGAGTGTCTTCCTGTAAGTTTCTAGGCAATTATTCACCTACGTCACCTGGATTATCAGATACCATGAGTTATTTGTTGATTTGTTATGTTTGGCTTCTGTGCAGTAAAATCATGTGTCACCATTTGTGGGGGTGAGCAGGTCTAGCAAATGGTTCGGAAAAGGGTAATGTCTTTCCATAGCCCAATTAAAATCCGGGACTGCTGCTGCAAAGGCTGTCTGAGGGGAGCCACAGAAACTATTCAAATGAGTAGCTGCTCTATCTGGCCTAATTATGAGAATCGGAGGGAGGAGAGGTGTGTTAACAGCAGCACTTAATTTTTATTGTAGTTACTTGACAGCCGCTGCAGTCATTTACTCCTGTGCAGGGTCACACTGCCAGGGCAGAGGCGGCACTGCTCGTCCCACACGACACTGTTACACCAGACCACAGCAAAGGAGGGACTTCATGCTCAAAACAAGGTAGGCTGGGAGCCAACTGCCCAAGGGGAATGCTTGTGGAAGGTCCCAAGCCCCTCAGCTCCTCTTTTCTTAAGAATAGGGAGAGCAACAGAAAGTAGGAGAAACTTACCATGGGATTTTAATTTCTTCCCGTGTTTCACATTTTATGCCTGATTTTGCCTTCTCTTGCAGCAGTAACAACTTCTCCCGACTCAGGTACATGATGCCGGCCATGTGTGAACCTCAGGCCACACACAAGTCAGATGCTTGGGGTGCTCTTTCGGTGCCCGTGACTGCTCCTGCACACCGCAGAGGCAAGCCACAGCCATAACCCCAGAGCTTCTTCCAGATCTGCTGCCACAAGTGACCTTCTCCAGGACCAGCATGTCCCGTCTGGTGCCCAGACCCATCCCATCTGGGAAGAAGGGCTGGTTTTCCCTCTCCGAGAGGCTCTCACCCAGCTCCAGGCATCACACAGAAACAGGCAGGGGCAGGCAGGGGCTGAGGACCCTCTGCTGGCTTCACCCCTCGCCCGGCTGCCTGCCCCATCCCACAGCCCCAGCGCCCACCAGCTGCCACATACCCCTGCTGCTTGTCGCCAAGAAATTGTTTTAATTTTTTTTCTTTTATTTTGCAAGGAGTAACCCAGACTCACCTCCATATCTCGGTACCGCGCCACCCTTCCTCATCTTTTTAACGGCCAGGCCCAGCTCTCGTTCCGGCCAGGTGTGTAGGAAATCTCAGCACCCACCAAAGTGAGAATGGCAAAATTATGAGAAGAAAAAAAAAGCAACACAAAAAACCCACAGGAGTTTCACTTTTTTTTACCAGCCTAACACCATTTTCTTTCCTGAGCAATGGCTTGAGTGACCTTCTCTGTCTGGGAAGAACTGGGACAAGTAAAAATAATAATAATTAAATGTTATAAATAACATGCAGCAACACCCCTGACACAACCACAGATGGGACAGATTTTTCTCTGGGTCGCCTTCCCAGTTTTCCCTGTACTGTTACCGTACGGCTCTGGAAACATTTTCTCTACGAGCAGGGGTGCCACACCACAGGCTGCTCGCCTCGTCTGCCCATTTCAGGTTTCGGTGAACCCCAGTGTGGTCACCAATAGGGATCCCCATGCCCTGAATCTCTCCTTTCTCCTCTTCCACATCCTTATTTTTCCTCCTCCTTCCAGCTACGAGGCAGCAGAAAGTAAATACAGCTTCTCTTTCCCTTCCCGGACAGGAGAGGAGGGGTGCAGGTTTTTCCTTCCCTGCTTCTGCATGGTGGGAGGAGGGAGAAGATCTGATTAACAGTTCTCAGCGCTTTTCCCAGGGCTGGGCAAGAGGGAAAACTGCAGCGCTCACCCCTTGGTGCTGGCTGATGGCCAGAGGTGACGCTGCTGGGTCTCAAAGTGCTGGAGATCCTGGAGAGGAGCAGGGACATCACCCATAGGCCCCTGACCAGGCACTAGCTCCAGCTTTGGCCTCCTTGGCCATGCCCAAGGCTGCTCCTCTTACCTACACGGCACTTTGGCAACTGAGGAGACCTGGGGATGGCTCAGGGAGGGATGCAGAATTCCCCCCCATCGAAGTATGGTTGAAATACTCCAGGGGTGGTGATAAGGCAGGTGAAAGCTGTCTGCTTCCTACACTGGCATCTGACTAAAGGCCCATTTGGGGGATGTGCTGCAGAACAAGAGACAAAAAACAAGTTATTGCCAATGGCCGTGGAGGACTGGGAACGAGCCTTGCGCAGCCCCTTCACACCACTACCAAGGCATAAACCCAGGTTTCTTCTAAAATTTTGTGAAAGCCAGGACTTGAGGCGCTGCAGGAGCTACAGCCCTGAGACGGTGGCGTGCAGCCAGGTACACCGTGGCTCTGGGACCAGGGGGATACAGGACAGGCACCAGCCCACCCAAGTCCACCTCGCTTGCTGCCTGGTGCCGAACTAAAACGCGTCCCTTCAAGGCCCGCTCCCCTCCCCTCTTTACCATCACTTTTCCATGCAGAAAATGAACCACCGTGTAACCCAGCGCAGGATGACGCTTCGGAAAGGCGGCCATTCCCAGCCCCTCAGTTCTCAGCAGCAAAATGTCAGGGCTGGCTGTTTTAGCTACAGTTTCGGTCAGTCCTATTATCATCACGCTGCAGGAAAACTGCCTCGGGTGGCGGTTATGCTCAAACCAAACCTACATATTACACAGTACGCACGTAGCCGGGGAGTCGATGCAGCCTGGAAGAAGGCGCGTCCCCTCCAACATCGCTCCTTGGCAGATGCGCAGCCACAAAGTCTCCTCCAGCAGGAAGCCCACAGCTCCAGCCTGACATCCCAAACAAGGGTACCAGTCTCGTCTCGCACAGGGATTAATGTTGGGAGCAATAACGTTAATGGCAAAGCTCCTGTGGAAATCAACGCACGGGGTCAGGCCTCCACTCACTCCTGTGAGTGACAACCACAGCTCTGGGCAAGCAGGAGAGGCACAGCAGGCACCTGGGAAGCCCGCCAAGCTCGCTTCACCAAAGCTTTAAAAATTATTAGATCGGGAAAGGAGCCTTAACTTCATTCCACTTGCAAATGCCCCTCAGATTAGGGTCTTTTCTCCATGAAGGGAGCGGACAGAAGCTGAGCAGCCCCCGCAGCACAGAATCTTCTAAAACATCTGCAGAAGGCGCTTACAAAGGAGCAGGCGATGTTTTGAGTGTGGGAGAGAGGGAAGTGGAAAATTAACAGCGGGTGGGACAGCTTGCCTCCACGGAGCACCGGGAAACCCCGCTCCTCCCCGCTCCATCCTGGCAAGACCCGCGGCAGCCCCACCAGCCACGGAGGTGCCTTGAATGGCTTCAGGCAGCCTTCCTCCCTCTCTGCTGCTCTGGTTAGTAAATCAGGCGGCTCGCAAAGACAGAGGAACCAATTTGACTGCAGCCTTGAATTCAGGCAACCAACCTTTCACACGCCTGGCAGCTGCTTCTGATTTCGGAGCAATTGGAAACTTGAATTTACACCCTCATGACACCGGCACGATCCGGGTCTGGATATTGCCGCTCAGCATCGCTGCCAATCTGATATAGCACTGCCACACTCAGGCCTGTATATCTTGTGACTGTCCTCAAACAACCCTTTTCAAAAAACTGCAATATTAAGTTGCTTTCAGGAGAGAAGATGCGGCGGGGGGAAGTGTCTTCCAATAATTTCACTAGAGCAATGTTTCCCAGGGTTTTTAACTCAATGATCACAGGGCCTTTTTGAGCAAAACACAGTTGCCGATCACATTGAGAGCAACACTGCTGAAATGCTCGTTTGCAGCTTAAAATTGGGGTAAACTTGAAGTATTCCTTATATTTTATTTTATTTTCCCCTTTTTCCTTTTATTTCCCCCTTTTTAGTCTTACAGCTTGTGGGTTTATAAAATCCAGTTTCACAAAACAATTTTGCATTTGCTGCTATGTTATGGCAATCACACCTAAAATATATAGAATCATAAAATCATTTAGGTTGGAAAAGACCCTTGGGATCATCAAGTCCAACCATATATAATGGAATAAACCCCGGTCTAAGGGACTGGGAGGTTTTTTAGGAGCAGCTGTTGGTATGTGCCTCCAGTTCCATTTTTCCCCTCGGAAAGCACTAAGCAAACATCCCCTCACCAGGGAGGCTTAGGGCGAGTTCACAGTAAAGTCTTCTTATATCCAAAATGGCAATTTGCTTGAGCAATCCCATTGATTTCAGGAGGTAATCGCTAACCTGAGGAACAAGCTCACAGCTTTGCCCTTAAATCCGGGCGGCTGTTTTGTTTGCACCTTTTCCCTTATCCAACGTGGCCGCATTGCGCTGAGCATCAGGATTCATTCTATTTAAAAACCAGCTCTAAAGATAAGATTATCCTTTACCTTTGAAAACTGCCTGGCTTTGCAGAGCATCTCCTGTCCTGAGCAGCCTGGGAGCACATCCCTCACCAGTGGCAAACATGTGGGCAGAGTCTACCTCTTGAATGGGCACAACCCCTTTGCCAGCAGAAAATTAAGAATAACTCTCCAGTGTGGCCGCCAGTCAAGTGGAATCCAGGGGCTGCTGTGCCATGGAAGACAGGAAAACATGAGTGCCTCCTCAGGAGCCCCTTGACCCCAGAAAGTCATCTCGGCTGTCCCCAGAGTGAGCTGGTACATAACACACCGAAGGGAGTGGGAGTTTGCATGGAATCGTAGAATGGTTCGGGTTGGAAGGGACCTTAAAGGTCACCTAGTTACAACCCCCTGCCGTGGGCAGGGACACCTCCCACTAGACCAGGCTGCTCAAAGCCCCATCCAGCCTGGCCTTGAACACTTCCAGGGATGGGGCAGCGACAACTGCCCTGGGCAACCTGTTCCAGTGCCTCACCACCCTCACAGTAAAGAATTTCTTCCTAATCTCTAGCTGATCTGGACAATGCAAATGCTGGGGAGCAGCTGGGATCCTCTCAGGCAAATTTAGGTGGACAAATGCTTGCCCATAAGGAAAACAGGGTGCTCCTTCCCTGCGTGGCAGGCCTGGGAACGGGGCTGAGCACCGCATTGGGCTTGATCTCCCTCCCTGCCTCCCCACTTCCCCAGTGAAATCTGAAACGTGGCTATTTCTGCCACCGCTGACAAATACCGTCACCTTTCGCTCCCCTCCCCTCCCCGGCGGGTGACAGGGTGCAGCGCCCGGGGACCATAAATGAATCATCGCTCGGCGGCTCCCGCGGCTTTCGAGCACGGCGGTGGGAGCGGGGCCACCCACGCCAGGCCAGCGCCGCGGGGCAGGGGGACCACAGCCCCAGCTGCAAGGAGAGGTGCGTGGGGGGGTCTGCATCGCATTTCGCTTTTATTGGGAAAATGGAAAGGAATGCCAGGGTCTGCAATGGAGAAGAAAGGGAAGCTGGCTCGCTGCTGGCTGCTGGCCATGCTGCCTCTTTTCCTTGCCGTGGCAGCCAGGAGCTGGTGGCCCAGGGGAACTTCAGCTGGCCCAGTAATGCCCAGAGCAGGGTAGTCCCAGGAGAGGCTGGGCAGTGCAGGGGCACAGAGAAGCCCAGACTGTCTGGGGAAGCTCCCTCCAGCACGGGGGCCAGACCTGGGTTTGGATCAGCATCTCCTCCACCACTGCCCACTGCCAGCGCTTCAGAGAATCTTCTCCCATGGAAAAACTCCTCTGTTGCCAACATCCATCTGAATTCACCTCGCCAGGCATTAAAAAGTTTCTCTGACAGGCAGGGACCACTACGCAAAAAAAAGCTAAAAGGTGAAGGGGAAGTCCCTTGGGTTGGATGCTATGTCCCGGTTTCTTCGCAGGGTCACAGCTCACCGCTCAACGCTGCAAGACCACTTTTTGTACATAAAGAAACAAAGCAAGCTTTAGGTACCACATGCCAAGAGTTAAGCTTTCTCCAATACATGACTTGATCCAATCGCCCTTAGATCCTTCCTGCCGCCCGGGCTGGCCCTTCTAGTTTTTCTTCAGGCTTCCAGCTTTTCTTTGAGTAAAATATAGAACGCTTCATTGCACAAGTGCAAAATTGCATATTACACATATGCTACTTGTCCCCAAGGGCGTAAGGGCACCTTGATATGAGCAACACGTTGCCCTTTTATTGCCAGGAGCTCTGCTCCTGTTTCGGGGTGTCACTCGCCCCCCTCCCCAGACGCCAGCGCTGGCCGCGTTGCTCCTCCACGGGGCGACACATTCCAGAGCACAATCAAACCTATTGTGCAGCTCTAAAACAGTTTTTGCTTTAATCTGCCGGGGTGGGGGGGAGGGTGGGGGGAACAGCACAAGGATTTTATATCTAATCCAATAAATCTACACTGACATCTTGTGGAGATCATGGGACCGGAATGCCGCAGCCACTCGGCACGGTGGATTTTCCACCCTCGCTGTGTCCTGCTGGACACCATTGCAGCGGCTGCCGGATTTCCCAACGCACCCGCAGGTGTGTCCGCAGGGAAAACCAGGCCCTGCAGTCTCGGAAGTCATCGTTCTCTGTCCACAAATATCGCTTTGCTAAGTGATCCTCGCAAACCCAACTAAAATGACTCTACTTATTTTTAAATTCTCAGTGAAAGCAATACCACGGCCCCTCTTGCATAAATGCCGTGATGCTTCAGGCTTCTCATCAAAGCACAAGCTTCCATTGAGGAGCTATTTTCATTCTGGAGTTTTATTATCTCCGTAAGTGCTGGAAGAAAATGGACCTGAGTAGCACTCCAGGACTCCTTTAATGCTCCTCTTCATCTAAAAATACATGGTTTAAAACTGCCTGCAGTTTGGGAACATGTGCAAGGTTTTCCTCCCTATTCACCCCATTCATTTTAGCTCCTCTGTTGGATCAGAAGAGTTAAATTACACCAGTTTCAGTACTCGGCTAAGCGTTCGAGGAGCACAACTCCCTTTTTAGGCACAGGCCACATCAATGCTGCGGCGTAATTGCTTGGTAGGGGTTAATGCCAAGAGCTGAAATCCCAGCACAGATAATCTTGCAACCAAACCATACAATAGTTCCTCCAGCTTCTTCCCAATACCACGCTGGGCAGCAAACCCTCACGCTTGCTCCATAGCGGGGGAAAAAGCACTTCATCAAGTCTGATTTCTAGCAAACCATTCATATCAAATAGGTTTCAGAAAAACCGAGGGTGCCATCAAGAGCCACCAAGACAAGGTTTGTGCTGGCGTACAACCCAAGGGGCTGTCATTTACACCTCACGGGGACTCCCTGCGTGAACACAATAAACTACTCAGCCCTTCATGAGGTTTTCACCCTACTCATTCCTACCCTTCCCTTTGGGGAAGGGACCATCCCTGAGAAGTTTAGGTTTTTCCAGCCCATTTTCTGACTTGTCCAGTTGGGCGGGGGGAGACACAGAGCTAGGCTCAAACCAGATTGTGAGCAAGTGCTTTGATTTAACTTAACTTCGACAATCAGTTCAACCATCGGCAGGGCAGGGCAAGATTAGCCCTTGGGAAGCAGAAATAAAGAAGTTACAGGGACAGAGAGAGGCAGGTAATAAATGTTATGCCTTGAACTTGTCCATTACACTTTTACAAACCATCTGGGCCCCTTTCATTCCCCATCTTTCTTCCCTCGCTCTGCCAACACGGAGTCACTGCCCTCTGCCAGATCTTCTACCTGTGTCAGTCCCTCTGTCTCCTACCAGATGGCCAGAGACCCGCTGGAACCGCTGTGGTAGCACCAGACGGGTGGAAAATGGAGACTAGCTAAGTGTGATGGAAAGGTGAGGAAAAGGAGCTCAGACTTCCTTCACAGTGTAGCAGCCAACCTGGGGAAGCCATGACCACCATTCAGTGCTATCAACAGCTACCACTGTCACCAACAAAGTCTCTATGCCTTTGCATGCAACTTTGCAGCGGCTCAGCCATCTCCAAGACGTTCTCCTCCTACATACCCATTGTAGCCACCGCAGAGGAAAAACTGTCACCTAAAAACCGCACATGGACAATTTTCCCCGCAATTACAGCTCCAGGTTAGTCTGCTCCATCTTCTTGCTCTCCTCAGGGCAGCATCAACTGCCCCAGCCCCCCCAAAGCCAGACAACTTTCCAATGTGGGTGTCATGGAGGTATAGCATTAGCAGCGCATTAACAAGACCTCAGCTTCATGCATAAATAAGGAAATGTAAGACCACAGAACATTACAAATACTATTTTGCCTTGGGCAGATCCTAATGCTGAGTCCATCGAGTTACACGTAGTATCACTCAACCCGTTACAAGAAGGGGAAAACCAACCATCATAAGAAAAACCCAAATGACTCCAGCGTGGGAATCACTCGCTGCAGCGCTGGGTCTGCTCTGAACAAGGGCAAACAGCTTTTATCCTTTGGGCTGCAAAAGAAAAGGGCTGATTTTTATGTTTCTAAGTGACTGATCTGTAAGCAATACTTTAAATTCCCCCAAGCCTTCTCTTTTGGGACTACCAAGAAGTGTACACACTAAAAAAACCACACACACAGAAGCCCCCTGCCACTTGGGCCCTCTGAACGTGCCTTGTGCAGTCCCAGTAAGCATCGGTACGTATGTGCAGCAAGGTCTGATTATTCAAATCCTGTTGCCTGGTATTAACTCTCAAATCTATATTTAAGCACCTAAGTCGGAATTACTACAGCTTTCCAAAGATCCTAAGCACCAAGAGCTCTTAAGAGCTTGTCGAAGTACTGACCTCCTAATGAATCTGTTTAAACGGTAACATTCACGTCGCTCCCGGTGCTGTGAAATTCAAGACTTTCACGCACAGCTAATGCTCCCGAACATCTTCCAGTAAGAGCCGAGCTGCGAGTGTCCTGTCTTTCACAACAAAACAGAGGTTAGACGCAAATCCACAGAGGAGCTATTTCTAAAAGCTCGCGGTGAACTCAAAGTCACTGTACCTTGTTTTAGAAAAGGCTTGAAATGCAGCAGAGCGCAGCCTCTGCACCACAGTTTGGTAGAAATGTAGGAAGAATGGTGGTTTTGAAAGTAAAACGTACCTGGGCATTGACCTGAATTCAATTAAATTGAATTTAATTAAAACTATCCTAGTACTAAATGGAGATACTTTGATATAATCCTCACTCTCTCCATTCCGAAGCCAGGAAGCCTCTGAGAATTCCTGCAGAATTTGAAGCTTGTTGTTCTTACAGCTACAAAGTCAAAAAGCTGCTTTTCCCTTCCACAGCCTGAGCCTTGCCCTTTGCCAGCCAGGCAAACTCACGTCCTGCAGGCGAGCAGAACACAGCAACAATATTCCAACTCACAGGAAAAGGCAAACTCTCTTTTTTTACATTTGCTTTCTTGTAATTCCGATTTAAAAATCAGCTTGCATATGAAGCCAGAGTTTTACCTTCATTCCGTAACTTCCTCCTTCCTGCTTGAGTTACGAGGAAACGTGAGAAAAAGACAGGGGCATATTTATAGGACCAATAGCTGCTGAAGTGGTTGGAATGAACGCGAGAGAACAAGAACACAATATGTGAGGCTGGAAACGCTCTGGAAAGTTAAGCAGCGAGACGTAATCCAGGATTCTGAATGACCAAGTAACTCTGGATGAAAATGTAAAAGGAGATAACTGAAGTAAAATATATTGCAATTGCTTAATAGATTCATAGAACCATACACATTTCATTAGAATAAAGGATGATCTAGAAAATATGAAGTCACTTCACCAACATCCGAGGACTAGACAGAAAACAGCAGTGGCACCAAGCGATGGCAATCGGTAGGTGACAGCTCTCCTTGCCAGCAATGTCAAGTCCTCTTTCTAGCCCTGCAGATGCAGGAGATAAGGCCTCAGCTCCTAACATTGTGGTAATCGTAAAACCGCCTGCTCTAGTGAAACAGAACTTCATGGATTACTTGACAACCAGACACATTTTTAAACAACAAAGAATGCTGGGAAGTTGTTCAAAAGCTTCAGAATGGGTACACGGATGGTAGGAGAGAGACTTCTCGTATTACTTTATATAAACTGACCAGTATTATGCTGTGCACACATCTCCTGAATACAAGAGCCTTTCATTGAGCAGATGAATTAACAAGCATTCAATTCAAATGACATAGTCATTACCAAAAATTTTAAATGAACCAATAAAGATAATTAGTGAAAGGAGGATAAGAAGGATTAATACCATCCAAATACCAGTGTATGTAATGAATTAGCAAAATCAACTGTTCTATCTCAGTAACAGCTTTTCAACATTAGAGCTGTATCAGGAGTTTTTAAAAAGGAAGCATTGCAAGGTTTTCAGATTGGGAAAGACGATCAGATCTGTCAAGATACACACCAAGTGCAAAGGGTGTAGGAAGTGGAATTAGATCTAAGTTTTGTATAGTCAAAAGATTAATTTCAAATTTAAAAGACAACAACTTTGATAAACTAAATCTTAAATGGACATTCTACAAAAGCCGTACTTTCCGGTTCCTTCTTTTGTTGCCAAAAAATATCTACACATACATGGACATAGACACATGAAAATATGACCTTTCAGTTTTTTATTCAAAATACAACTTTCAGGTCACACGATTACTATGCACTGACAGTATTTCCATGATAAGAAATCATCAATCTTGATGCAATGATTCTTCATTTCAAGGTGAAGCACTTTCCCCAGTTTCAAATCTCTTGAAGAAATTCCTTCTTTTCCTCAAAATACTTATGAAACCACTCAATATGTTCAATCTTCTGTTTAACACTGAGGTACGGGTTTTTCGAAAGCCCACAGATGACTAGTTCCATGAAGTGGCGAATAGGTCCTTGCTTGGGAAAGTCTTTGAGGTGTTTCTCCAGAAAGATATGTTCATGAAATTCAGCATCATCCTCCATCCCTAACAGAAGGGACAAAAAAATGACAGTTATTATCATAATATAACAGCAAATTAGTAAATAAGGATATAGTTTGCAAATAATCTTAAATTAGTAAAATTAATGTGCCTTTTAATTCTTCTGCAGTCAAGTCAACCACACAAAAGTGGAAGAAACTGCAGAATTTTAAGACAGCAATTTCTCCCTCCACACAAAAAAATGTCAGCATATATCATACTCCTGTTGTCTACCATATTACTTCCATTTTGCGCTCTCATTTATATGAATATCTAATATTTAAATCAACTTTCTGGCTGGTAATCTTACTGAAAGCTGAAGACAGGGCGGGAGCAGGGGGAATAATCAAAAAAATAAATCAATCCTCTTGCTAAAAAGCTGTTCAGTATGTGAAAATTTTGAATGACCATGGGCACCACCTTTTAGACTGGGGACACTTTCTGAATAAATTCTTTAAGAAAACACTGGTTGCCTAAATTCTGCAGAGGACTAAACAATACAAGCTCGTCTTGAACAAATGAGGCAACCTCATGAAGTATCTAATCCTGAAGAGCTAACACACAGTTTCATGTTCATTCCAAGTCATGGCTTTAACAGCCTATTGCTATCAGGTGGGCACAGAAAATTGTTTTTCTAACAGTTTCTGAATCTGTACGTTTATGCTGATGTAAAAATGTTGTGTATCTCACCAGCTGCTACTTTTAAGTCATAACCAGTGCAAAAGATGATGCATTCAAAAGCATCCACAGGAACACAGGACAAGGGATTACTGTAGATCTCTAATCAAGCACAGCTCAGATCCTACGGTAGATTTTTGTTCTCTCTCCTGTGGATCTCCTTTGCTGTTGTTCATACCATGATGCTAGCATACACAAGACAGACTCAGAACACAAATTCCCACATACAGACAAAAAAGGCTGCTTTCGCAGTTCCTAATTCTGAGATAAAAAACCAAGGCAAACTGGGATCTGCAGTTGAAAGATTTTTCTTCCGTTAGGGATACAGGACAATTTTTATTCGATCCCAATTTGCTATAGATTTGTAAGTGACATTTGCACCTTTAAGTAAAAATCTGTTATTAGAGAAAAAAAAATATTGCATGTGAACATTTCCAGACATCAAAAATGGGAAGTCTACACCACAGAGGTGTTTTTCTATACCAGCTAGGATACGATATATTATTTCACAACATTAAGTCAAGAGTATTAAAATTCAAGTAATTAAACCATGTCAGTCCTAGGCTTCCTCCTGTGTTACAGCTTCTACAGTTTGAGAAGAAATTATGCACATCTCTGAGATGGAGAAGTCTCACAGCTTGTACTCGTTAAGTTCGCATTATTTCTTTCCTGTTTTAAACTTTAAGTACTGCAATATCTCAAGGAGCTGGGAAATACCTTTATTTTTCCCCCAGATTCTTCCCAGAAATATGTGAGTGTATCAATACCAGCTACATGCCACATTTATCTCCCTTGTCCTTGAAAAAGAAAGCATGTTTCCTTCTTCAGAAGCTCTCTTTCCTTTATGTTAAAAGGAAAAAAAAAAAAAAAAAAAAGTCATGTCAGCTTCAGAGGGTATATTTCTGCCGTGCTTGGAAACCTGTGTTCACTTACAGAAGCACAGAGATGATCCTTTTACCACACTACCCACACCGACTTTCCCCACTAAGGGAAGGTGGAATCTCACTGTGCCTGGATGCTGCTGGATGCTTTCACAAGATAACATCCTTTCCAGATTTCCATACTTTTGCTGGTCACAAAAATACAAGAGGACTAAACCAATGAACCCACTACTGAAACAATCTGAATAATGCTGACAGTAAAATTTGGCCTTCTGGATGCTCTTCTTTTGGGGACAGACGCAGGGTATCAGGAGAGATTATATCTAATTAATATTTCACCAATTTTCATCTCTAACGCAGGTCAGAAGGAAATATTCCATCATGTATTTTGATCTCCCATTTGTCAAAGACATGATATATGGTTTGGGGATAACGTGTTAAGTCCAAACATTTCAGTTAGACCACATATTTCAGTCCTCAAAAAAGTAAAGTGTGCATCACAAAAAGAGACCACAATTGCCCAAAGCATCAGAGGCTGAGACCTCTGGTGGGAACTGATTAGATGAGATATGCTTGCGTGATTCCCCCCACCCCCAGCAAACCGTAACCCCTGCTGCACGGGAAGAACAAGCCTGTCCCTCAGCCTCTCCTCCACTGTCCTCAGAAACCTAATTTGAAAGAACATGCATGGTGGGAGTCTAAAGCAGAGGCTTTTCTTTAACAAAGAAAGAAGTCACCCACTCTCAACATCCTATTTCCAATCCCCTGCGTACTACAAAACAGAAAGGCTGGGGAATTTCTCTAGCCTACTAGAGACCCTAACCCTTCCAAGACATGACTAATCTTGCCTTAAAGACGACATCTCAAATGCAGATGTCCATCCTTACAGGGAACGTTGCTGAATGTCTAAGTATCCTGATGTAGTGAAAAATGTCCCTGCCGTGGCAGGGGGGTAGTCTAGATGATCTTTGAAGGTCCCTTTCCAACACAAAAAATGTGATGATTCTAGGATTTTTAGAATGAGATAAATCATGCCCTCACTGTAGGTCCCTAGAATAGACCCAGAATTAATAAAGTGACCCCCTCTGTAATGGTTGTCTAACTTTTGCCACCGCTCTTGGCAAACCGATCCAATGCATCTCTGCTGGGAACAGCATCCCAGCAGAACAGGACTTGGTGAACTTTTGCCTACAGAAGCCATAAGCGGCAACTGAGGCATTAATTTTCCGAGAGTTCCATTAAGCCTGTCACTTCTGCTGTAACAATCTCTGTCCACCAGAAGTATTTGCTGCAAAGCAGCACCAGTACTCTCCACCGTCCTTTTTAAGAACTGCACTTCTCAGGACTGGAGTCATCAAGGCATAGATACACAGAAATAATATTAAAAAGTGGCAGAAATCAACATTTTTCCCAACTTTTCACCATGGCAAGTCATGGAGCAGATGTAAAGCTACTAGAAGCAGAAGAGACAAGCAGAAAGTAGGAGGAGTGAGAAAGATGTTACACAAGCTACACCAATGGTTTGTTAATCTGGTAAAAATTAATCAGTGGAGAGACAGAGAGAAAAAAAAAGGTAGTTTTCTGCCTAACAGTGACATAAACTGCATCACATAAGGGAAGGGACATGCAGGCAGGAAGAGACAACAGGGCAGAAGGGTCAGGGGGACAAGACTGCTACTGGACAATGCAGCAAGCCACCACGTCTAGCTGCATCTGCGTATGTTTGCACCAAGGCCAGAGAAGTTTTAAAAATAATAACGATACCCTAATGCCTCAAAGCACAGCAATGTGCCTTGGTAAAGCACTCTAACAAGAACACCGGAGATGCTCTGGAGCCAAGAAAAACAGTTATAAGTGGTCTTCGTTCTTTTTTTATATTTAATTTAAAATTTTAAAGGCTTTCATAATGGTAAAAGTTGAGTATACGTGCTTCCTCAATAGAAAATTTAATTACATTTATGTTTTTAAAGCCACATGCTTGTGGCATAAAAGAAAAATCATGCATTTCTTGATACAGAAGCAGCTGAGGTCGTGTCCTTCTATTGAGGGAGACGACTGTTACAAAACTGCAAAATTAACAGCGGGAAGGGGCATCTTTCTTTTGCAGAGCCATTGAAATTACAGTATGTTAAGATAATTGGAGCAAGATTCTCAAGCTTTTAACTGTGCTTTGATGTATCTAATCTGATTAACAGCCTGTGGCTGGCAGTTTCAATAGGATGGAATTTACTGACTTGATATTTCAACCTGAGAGGTGACAGATTTTGGAACGCTCCGCTGGAATTTTCCACATGACTAGTCTTTGTAGACAAATCAATAAAGATTCTTGTTTAAGTATATGTAAAGATTCTTTGTCCATTTGCCACCCCATCCCAGACAGCACAGTTCCGGTCGCATTGCTGCAACAGAAAAACCATTGGCTGCCAAAGACGCCTGGTCCACTTACGGCCCCAGACAGCAGGGTTCCAGCCACGTTACAACAACAGAAAACCATTGGCCGCAGTGGTTTTATGCTTGCAAAAACATGACTAGAGTATACTCAGATTTCTACATGATGGAACAGATCAATTTGGGGAGCAGTGATTAAATTCTGTGAAGAAACTGCCAAAATAGGATGAGAATAAAAATTAAGAAACAATGAACTACATTATGCAATTTGAAACTCAGTATAGGACAGATTTTCAAAGACTCCCAGCTTCAGATACTAACCTGTTTTGCTTTCAGTGACTGAATCATTCTAAAGAAGTTCTTTTTGATGTCTTTAAAGTCTTTTAAAAAAGAAAACCCACAGCCAAGCTCTCCCTGAAGTTGTGAAGTCCCCTTTCCCAATGTGTACACTTGCTTTGTATAGTTGTTCTTCTCTTAACATTCGCTCTCTCTCTGCTGGCTTAACTTCACAGAGTTGTTTTTTGGGTTTTTTTTTTTTTTAAATGGTAATAAAAGTAAATACCGTGCACTAAGATGTCTAGTTAAGATAGATGCCCAGAGTGGGTGAATATTGTGACTGTTTATTCTTATGAAATAGATAGAACAAGGGGAGCAAACAAACAACTGTTTTAACACTCAGACGGCACAGACATAGAACTAGCAGATAGCTGATTAGGATCCGGCTAGCGACTTGGTCTGAGAGCCACACCAAACAACAGAATCAGCGTTATAGAACACACACGGTAGTTTTAAGGTTCCCCATACTCTGCTAGAAGCTTCTTTAAAGAAGCTGCAGAGTAAAAAGTATTATGTAATAGACTTGAATGGCATTTTGGTGTTGAAAACGTCAGGGCGGAGGGAGGGAGGGAGTTCTCCCCTTTTTGGCAGCAGCCAGTCTTCATATCAGCCAAACCACCTGCAGGACTTCACCTGAAGAGTGCCAGAATGAGTTCATCTGAAGCATCTCTGATTTGGGACAGTTGGAAAGTTATATTTGTTTTCTATCAAATGTATGACTCATAGCTGAAACACTGCGTTAAAGCAGTCAAAGGTCATAACATGCTCTAATTCTCAAAAAGATATAAATATAGACAGATAATAAAAGCTAATGGCACACATACCAGCTTCGTTGTCAATTGGGAACTCCCACAGTATTCCTTCTTTTGTCCACTGGATCATCTCCTCAAAACCGTTTCGGGGAGGCTGTGCAGTTATTGCTGCAATCTCCTTCGCAAATTCCAGATCCCATATTGTTGGTGAAGATACTAAAAAAAGAAATTTTGTAAAGATCTGTCAGCATGCCAAAGACTTCTCATGAGCTAAAACAAAGTCCTTTAACGTTAACCTTTACAGAGACTAATACTTTCAGCTGTGCAAGTTTTTCTACCTTACATGCCAGCATCACTTTTCTCAAATGAGAACTCCCTGTTGAAACAAAAGTCCTTTAAATTCTCAAATGTCTGCTGAAAATGTATTCTGAACTCCTAGGGGACAATTTATTTTTAAGCCTTTCACACAGAGCAGGAATTTAATTTTTCCTTTTTGTCTTTCACAAATTGTACGTACGACAAACTCTGAACTTGACTGGTGCACTCGGCTAAAGGAATCTTGCTTAGTACAGGAGTTTTCAGGTACTTCACAACTACACTCTCCTTCAGGGAGACAACTCAATCTATAAATGATGGCAATTCCTTCTCCAGCAATCCTACTTGTCACAGTTTTTGTCTCTTGGGCTTCAGAAACCCTGATTTCCTATACTTCTCCCAAAGCCAAACAGTCCCTTTAGGGATGCATCTTTCCTGATGCGTGTAATTTTTTTTTTTTTTTCTTTTTAATCAAAGCGTACTCGTATGGCAGCAGAGTTACTCTGCAGGAGTTCCTGCCCCTCCACCCAGGAGAACTGGTCAGGAGCCCAGACTGAACCGCATTGCTGAAGAGAAGGGAACAAGCTGTTACCACAGGACAGGGAGGAACCGCTGGGAGTGCCTTGGGCTGCCGCCTCATCAGCTGGCTTAAGTCGCTCTCCCCTTTGTTTTCTTGCCTCCCCCTGTTATCAGTTCACCCGATGCTCCTCGGAACAGAGATCTCGATGTGAATTCAAATGTTACAGTCCATTTGAGGGGGACCATGGCCAATCAGTAATTCTTTTACTACTCATAAGTCTTAAGTATTTAAAACTAAGATATAATTTCATCTTTGGCTCAGTGTCTTACAACACAATTGGATTTTAAAAAAAAAAAAAAAATCACCCCTCTCCTTTAAGAAAAAATAAGATGAAAGGGCAAACAGTATTTTTTACATACTGGAAATTGTTTTCATTTTTTGTGTTAAATCAGAAGATACTTTTTTGAATGATTTCTTACTAAGCAGGGAAATTTCCAGAACTATATTCCCTAGCTGCCTACTTTGATTTGAGGGCTGGAGGCAGGAATAAAATACAGATAAAAGACAACAAGAGAAACCACAACAGAATGAAATTATTGTCCACATCTTAGAATACCTTCTAATAATGCATTATTAATAAATCTTCTAATAAAAGAGAGTAGAAACTCATTTTTTCAAGCCTGCAGTAAAGGTGATAAACATTATATTTTCACCTCTGCGAAACAGAAAATACTACTGATATTTTATGTTACCAGTTACTGATATTTTATGTTAATAGTTATGAATATTTTTTTCAGGATGACAATTTACTTTCCAGTTAACATTCAGGTTTTCAAAATAAATATTCAATATATAACACAGAACTTGCTTTTCCGCCATATATAAACAATATTTTAACTCATTATCTCCACTAGTATAAGCCAAGAAAGTGAAAGCAAATGAATCAAAGTATCAAGTATCACACTGGTATTTCCTGAGATTAATGCAAAAATATTTTTTTGTCATTAGGCTTAGTCAGTAAGCCAAGTAACAAGCTTCCTGGCTTAGAATATATTGTACATTTCCTCAAAGCTACCTGGACTCAAACAAGGAAACACGACATAAAAAGCTGAAAGAAGCTTACTTCTTGATAGCTAATTACAAATCCAATAAAGTCCTCTCTTACACAATTTGTGCACGTTCCAGTTTTTTGTTAAAAAAAAAAAGTGTCAATTTTTCATCCAGGGCGACGACTACGTGCCACTGCGTCTGCATTGTGCTCATGCAAAAGGGAAAGGTTAAATTCTCACCATTTTACCTGAGTAAATTTGATTCAACTCAAATGCCAGTTAATTGAACATCACATTTGTCAAGATAGCTAAAAACAAACGCTGCATCATTCATTATGATTTTTTATGTAAAATGGACCAGTTTTAAGGAAAATAGCCATCTTAAACACCAACAAATTGAATTCCATTCTAATAAGCAACTTTAACAGTCCACCACAGAGGTGGCTGCATTCAGAAAGCTCACAGCTGCTTGGAAATATGCAAAGAGCACTATCTGACATTTTACTAATGAAATTAAGTAAACAAATTAATTTCTCCCTGCTGTTTCAAGCATTAAAAAAAAAAGCAGAAAACTACTCAGCTAGAATCTGGCAAAAACTAACAGTCCTACTCTGAAAGCAGAAACAAATACATATCATTTTCTACGATATCAGAGAGAAATAGTATTTCTTCTGCAGCTGCTGGGTTTATACATAGTTTGAAGTCACTACATTGGAATAAAGTTTTTTTTTCCCAAAGGGCCTCAGAATAGGTCAGGCAAATGAGCATATTGAAGATCAGCGCTAACAATGCATAGCTTCACTGTTCAGAAAGAAAAGTGAGGGAGTTCTTTACATGACTTGCCCATATTCACATGCTCTTAGCCAAAACCCAGTCTGTAGTAGAGCTAAGTCTTCGTGCGTGAAGGCTATCCCCGTTACGTAGCATTAAGACTGTTCCTGCAGAGCTGTGTCATTCAGTGACTATGAAGGTGGGTCATACCTGTTCTGCCACTGTTTTTTGGTTTTATCTTACATGAGTTTTGGCATGTATATTTGATGGATAAGGAATTGGCTGGATGGTCACATCCAAAGAGTAGCTGTTAACGGCTCAATGTCTGGATGAAGATCAGTGACAAGTGGTGTCCTTCAGGGGTCCATATTGGAACAAGTACCATTTAGTATCTTCATCAATGACATAGTGGGATTGAGTGCACTCTCAGCAAATTTGCAGATGACATAAAGCTGAGTGGTGTGGTTGACACATTGAGGGATGGGATGCCATCCAGAGGGACCTGGGCAAGCTCGAGAAGTGGGCATGTGTGAACCTCATGAGGTTCAACAAGGCCAAGTGCAAGGTCCTGCACCTGGGTCAGGGCAATTCCCAGTATCAATACAGACCAGGGGATGAAGAGATTGAGAGCAGCCCTGATGAGAAGGGCTTGGGGGTACTGGTGGATGAAAAGCTGGACATGAGACGATAACATGCGCACGTAGCCCAGAAAGCCCACTGTATCCTGGGCAGCATCAAAAGAAGTGCAGTGAGCAGGTCAAGGGAGGTGATTCTGCCCCTCTACTCCATTCTGGTGAGACCCCACCTGGAGTACTGTGTCTAGCTCTGGAGCCCTCAGCACGGGAAAGACATGGGCCTGTTGGAGTGAGTGCAGAAGAGGGCCACAAAAATGATGAGAGGGATTGAACACCTCTCCTGTGAGGACAGGCTGAGAGAGTTGGGGATGTTCAGCCTGAAGAAGAGAAGGCTCCGGGGAAACCTTATGGTGGCCTTTCAGTACTTAAAGGGGGCTTATAAGAAAGACGGGGACAAATTTTTTAGTAGGGCCTGTTGCAATAGGACATGGGGTGATGGTTTTAAACTAAAACAGGGTAGATTCAGACCAGATATAAGGCCAAAATTTTTTACAATGAGGGTAGTGAAACACTGGAACATGTTCCCCAAGGAGGTGGTAGATGCCCCATCCCTGAGAACTTTCAAGGTCAGGTTGGATGGGGCTCTGAGCAACCTGATCTAGTTGAAGATGTCCCTGCTCATTGCAGAGGGTTGGACTAGATGACCTTTAAAGGTCCTTTCCAACCCAAACCATTCTATGATTCTAAATGTATATGAAGAGCTTTACAGTAGGTAAAGAAAAGCATTGTTTGTCAGCCACTTAGAGGATCTTTCAAGCTACATATGCAACACTAAAAAAGAGAAGGCCACAAAGCAACTGAACGCGTGGTCCTGGGTTTTTTTCCAACCCCACTTATGCTTAGCCACCTGTAGAGCACACTTGTTTCCCTGGGATCACAGCCTTGTGTTTCTTTGCCATAAAATGAATGCAGCAAGTTTGCAACTTGATCAAATAAGCTACTGGGGGAAATGTACCCATTCTCCAGGCTGGTTTACACTCACAGAAGGAAGAGCGGCCTTAGCGACAAAAAGCCAGTTTTATCCTTCAAGTTCAGTAACAGAATGTCCTGATTAGTACAGAAAACAATAATCTATTACACTGCATGGAAGTTTTGCTCACTAAAAAACAGAGATACATTAAAGTATTTATTGTTTTATAGGTCTGAAAGCAGGAAGTTAACAGGTCATCAGTCCCCTTCGCAACAGTGAATCTCTTGATATTCGAAAAATTCAGAACTTGGCTTCACTGAGTTTTTCATTATTGAATTTCCACTAACCTGTTTTCAGTGCGTTTTCTGTTTCTTTAGAAGCCTTAGTGAATATATTAAGCCTCCTTCCTACTTTGAGACTTCTACAAACAAAAAAGAAAAATGATATTTAGTATTTCACAACACTTCACAACATTGCCAGATAACAAATTTAAAAGCACAAAATATTCTCATGAACTAACAGATCTCTGGAGGAAAAAAAAAATAATGAGATAGTGACTCTCACTAAATCCTCAGGCTTTTAACCAGAAAGTGTTTATGACTTTATTATTCATCTGTAACAGAGCTTCCCAAAACATTTCTGTGTGAAAGAATGAGCATAAATCAAACATTATATTTGCAGCCATTTTTTACTGAAATATTTAGGAACCCGAACAAAGCTAAACCATATGAAACCACAGTACTCAAGCAAATTTACAAAGCTGCAACTAAAAAGTGAATCTGGTGATTTGGGCTTTTCTCCCTGTAAAAAATATTGCACAATTCAGGAAAAGAAAAATCACAGCTAAATCAAACAATTCCTGCTTTATCATAAATAGCCTATTTGGAAGATTACACAGCCACCTCCTCTGCCACATGGCAAACACTCAAAGTATATCTGTATGATATATTTTAAAAAGCATCACCTTGATGGTCTCTCTGACCATCTATTTTTAATCATATTTATCTTTAGCATAAGCCTATACTAAGAAAAAAAATACATGAGTTCAACAAGTAATCAAATTTTTTTTATAAATGGAAAAAAATAAAAATCCATGCTTTTACTGTAGAACACACTGAGCATGTGAACAAATGATTCTTTTAATCACACAATCTTCCAAGTTTCCACTGAAATTCTAATAATTCCTACTTTATGTTATTACATATTCACTGTTACCCTGGAAAACTTGCCCTTCCCGACCTTAAAATTTCTCCTCTCTGGATTTACTGCAGATTTCTGATGGCCACAGCTACTTCTGCAAACCTGCTCTTGTCATATTACATTTTACTGATGTAATTACCCTGGATCTATTTCAGCACAGAGCAATCTAACTACACAGCCTTAAAAGAATGTTGATTTAGGATTATATTTTCCTATCTTTGTGTAACTCCCAGTAACGTTGGCCGAAGATACAAGCCTGACTTGGAAGAAAATTTATTTGAAAATTACTAGTTCAAATTACTATAAAGCAACATCACTCATTGAAATCTATTAACTCTATTTAAACTTAGATATTCTTCCTAACCCATTATTTTCATATTATCAATAGATAAGAATACCAGTTAGATTTTCAGGGATGCAGGAGGAAACTTAGGACTGAAACTGGAGACAGTTTGCTCATTACAGGGATTTTAAAAACTATTTTAAGGTACTATTCCTGAAGTTATATACCAAGTACAGTTTCATCACATAAAGAGGGTGAGACAGCTTCTCAGATATCATAAATTTAATAAATGTTCTCAAACATATGTGAAATTCACTTTCCTTAGCAGTATGTTAATAAATGAAAAGCTCAGGTTTTCAGTTTATACTTCTAGATTGTATTATTTCTATTCTTTCAAACGTTGAAAAACTTTTAATCCAACACCTTAAAGAAAGTATTTCTCATAGTCAGGCAAGAATCACAGTCTAATAACAAAATTACTTTCATGTGACTACCAACTCTGTCTGGTAATTATCCCCAGATTAAAAATATCTATAGAGCTATTCAGCCCAGACAATGAAGTCAGTTCCGTTGCTCCTCAAACTGGCAGCTCAGGACAGAAATATCTATGTCAGGAGGGCTTAGTCTAGAACCTTGTTCCACTTCTTCCCTTCAATTTCCATTACAAGAAGCCCCTCTCGCACTTTCTATGAGCTTTGCATCAGGAAAAGAAAACACTGCTTGCTGGCCTTATAACACTGAAGAGGCCCAAGAGATACTTCCCTAAGACACCTTAACAGTTTGGTAGTTCAAGAACAAGGAAGTCACTCAGTGACATTTCAGCAAGCAAGCAAAGTTCTTCTAATGACTGGCTATAGCCACATCCTTGAGGTTTCTGGGTGATCCACATGGCTCAATGCATGTGTTACAATTTGTTCCTTATGGAAAGTCACAACTCTCTGTTTATGATATACTGAAATAGATGTCTCTGCCAAAGAGGGCAGAATATTGTACAACTACTTACCCATAAATTTATGCCTTTTTTTTTTTCTTAGTTATCCAAATTCTGCCTTGAGCGTTATCTATCTAATCACAAACAACTCCCTCAAGTTCCAGACCCTAACCCCAAGAAAAGGGGATTCATTTGCAAATTAAATTAATGATTAGAAAAGTTAATCTTACTAAAAACGGAACTGCTAGAGAAAGGATATACTGAAAAGGAATGCGATGATGAGCTGCCATGGGAAAATCAAAAGACAACAGGCAAGAAAGCATAGCTTATGGGAGTTAAAAAAATAAATAAATGGAAATTTAAGAGCATTCTTTACTTCATTAAGGAATAGACTGGCCACATAAACAGCAGCGAGATAAATTTAAGGAGGACTGTGAAATCATCATATAAATGATAAAGTTAATTTCATAAACCATTCTAATGTCACAGACAATAGAGATATTAATTACAGAATGACTTACCAATTGCAACAAGATACTAAAAAATAAAAAAATCCTTTAACATAGAACATTTATCAAAGTTTTCCATTAGATAAAACCAAGCCTCCAAAGCCTCCATTTCCCAAAAAGTGATATAAAATCATACTATGCATAAGTGAGAATAATTTAAACTAGTTAAAACAAACACAATTACATTGCAGCACCAAATATTTTTAATTATCTAAAATTTGATATTAAAAAGTGCACATTATTTGATTAGCTGGTTAACATTAACTGATGTGTTCTCACAGAAGTTTATTTCAACACTAACAGCACTTTTTTTCAAAAATACTTAAGTAATTTGTTTAAGCTCTGAAGTACTGTGGTGACATGAATATGTAGAACTAAATCTAAAATATTATCCATTGTTAATTTTCTGCATGCTCCTTCTATTGGAAGGGAACACAACAAAAATACCTTCTGGAATCAAACGACTGGGATGACAATCTTCCAGGCTTGATTCTTCGACCATCCTCATCCAACTCCAAGGAAATGCGACTGGATATCCTCACACCTCTCTCAGCTGGGGACTGCCTTTTAACTGACATTTCTGAAATAACGTTGCTGAAATTAAAAACATGAATGTAAGAACTCAACAGATCAACAAAGCATGGAAATTTGTCACATGTATCAACCAGAAACTCTACTCTCAATTGTTTTCATAAGCCTCTATAAAATAGAATTACACATTCCTCACAAAATACATGCATTTTTAAGTTATCATTCAAGTCTTACTTTTTAAACCATCTCAGCTGTTACATTCTGTATAGATTAAATGAAAAGTGCTATTTCAGCCTACTAAATCTCCAGTGAATGCTTTCTTTGAAATTATTTAGTTTCCAACTAAAAGAAAAATTTCACATATCTGCATGCCAATATTCACAGAGTGCGTTAGAGGTGTTCTGTTTAAGTAAATGAGGAATTTGTCTGGATACAAAGAATACGCTGAAATAGGTAGGTAAAAATCACCAGGTTTTTGGACAGGAGCCAACACTGCCCAGGGACAGAGCTGTGCTGCTGCGGACCAAAAGGAAGCTCGCCCTCACACATCAGCTGACATGGGTCAATCATGCCACCCTAATAAGTAGGTCACCTTTCCTGATCCACTGCAATCTGTTGCGTTGTGTAATCATATTACGGCATTAACAGACGACATCTTTCTTCATAATTCTGTAGTCAAAAATCATACGTGAAGAACAAATGCTCTGACTTCTTCTGACGCGATTTGCAGCTCATTCTGCATGCAAAGGGCAAAACACACCACCTTGCTGCCTCTGCCCATTAGTCCCCTTAACTGGTAAGTCTGATGGTCGGTAAAGACCAAGCTGGTAACCGTTCCTCACAGCCACCCTCTCCACCCAACTGCCGCCAGTAACACACAGTCATACAAGTTTGCAACGCTCACATTTTAAAACATAAGTACAGTCTCAAAAAACAAAATAGGCCGAGTCAAAAACACTGCATAGCCATTTTATGAAAATCTGAATGAAGTTCAAACTATGTTTTTAGTAGCTTAAGTCAAGAGACTTTATTCACAAGGAAGAAATACTTCTGGAAAATTGTAAAAGCTAATTGCCACAGCAACAGTAGGATTCCTCTTCGGTCTTAGATGTGGTTTTGGATGTCAGAACAAGACTAGCATAGCGCTTCTAGTACCTACTCTGAAAGAAAGGCATCCGAAAAGTTTTAACTCATTTCATTTTAAAGAAAAAACAACCTCAGATTAGTTGCGTATCTCACACTAGAAATTACTCTATGAAGTGCCTACTGGCATTACTGAGCTGGTGTTGGGAGGCTTGACACACTTCTGAGTGTCAAGGGGACATAATTCCTAAGGTCACACGTGGCCCAGCCCAACTGCTTGGCTTGGCTGCAGCCTACAAGGCTGGAGTGTTCCTGTGCTACAGGGGGATCAGGCTTCCTCGGAGAAGCTCTTCTTAGAGCCGACACTGATTTATTTGTGGTTTTGCACAGCAGGTCTGGACAAACTATGCTACCAAGTTATCAGGACATGCAGTCAATGGTATCATTCTCACTGAAAAGTCCTAATGTCACCCCATCGTTGGTATATGAACATTTCTGGCAGCAATGTTCATCACTCCATCATTAAAAGTGCCCCTGTATTAACTAAAAATAAAACTACAAAGATGTTTTTAGTGTCTTTTGTAATTAAAAACATCAGCTTATAACTTCATACTCCAACCCCAGTGTACCTGCAGTGGTTAGATATGACATATTACCCCATGTCACAACATGGGGCTAAAAAAATAAACTCCTAGATACTTCTGCTTTCCAGAGATGGGAAGAGGTACAGCTTTTGTAACAAGAACAGATTCTCTCTCCTTCCTCATCACCAATCAATAATGGTTAACATTAAAAACAGAGACCCAAGGAGCTTTGGATATACTTTAGTCTAAGCTCTGAACTACTTTACTACTCCTTCACCCAAAACAGGAGCTGAAATTTCAACTTGTAATACTGCAGATTTTATTTTGGTATAGTGCTGTTGTAATTTCCACTGAGTGAAACTTCATCCCACGCTGAGAAAACTAAATTCCTGTATTGTTAATATTTTCCCCTCCTAGTGAACACGCTGTCCTCACGCTGTCTACAAAACACGGCGATGAGACAACTGCATACAACAGAGACCTCTGGAGGCCATGCCACAATCCTGGGAACAAGAGATCCAGACAACATACAATTTATTTCACACCTTCATAAATCTCGATAGCAGCATCTGATATTTTGCAGTTGAGCATTATATGGCTTTGCTGCTTGTGCAGGTATCTCATTTTTAAATAGTTTTAAATAATGGAGGTGTGTATACTGTCTTTTAAAATGTGTCAGTATATTGAATGGAAAACCTTTATGGAAAAAAATAGAAAGTTAAGTTGCCTGTATTCTCTTGTTGTCAAACACAAATCAACACAAAATAATCATGTAATTGCTTTCTAATATATTAAAAAGCATTTTAGTGCCTTCTGCTGGACTTTTAAAAATCAACAGTTTTAACACTGATCAGAAAGCCAAAAGTACCACATTCACCTCAAAGTCTAACTGTGAAAGGTTACTATTAACCAAGTTTTCAGTCATCAACATCAGCAGGGATTGCTGGTCTTTCTAGAAAACTCATCCATTGATAGAGTTTCAAACTGTCACCTAGCTATTAAGGAAGAAAATGGAACTTTTCAGCACCTAATTAAAAAAAAAACCAAACATATATTCCCAGGTAGAAGCAAGATAGTTCACAAAGCTGCCTCAGGAAGTAGAACTTGCCAACTCAAAACAGAGCAAGCCAGCCATGACATTCCTAGCCAACCAAAACGGCTGGTTTTGGTTGAGGAAAATGCATTTTTCTAACCATAATGATTCGCACACAAGCATGTTATAAGCCATTGTAATAGCACATCTTAACCAATCGATCAACTATACAGCAGTGCTATACAGTTGCAGGGACTTCAGTTTTTTTTAATTTCTGAAGAATTTAACCTCTCAATAGAAAAAAGCCTTTTTGCTTAGACTACAACTTCCTTAGATGCCTTCTTTCTTCCACAGAGCCAAATCTGTGTAGGTTCTTCAGGGAACGTGCAATGGGTTGTAAGGACAGCAAGCCCTTGTTGCCACGTTCCTTATACCTTACTGAACAGCCCTTGCTCCTTATACCTTAAGGAATAGCCCTTGTTTCTTATACCTTAAGGAACACGTACAGGAGCACGCGAGGTTAGCCACTGCATGTATTAGCTCAGTCAGTGTCAGTACAGTCCTCCAACATCTTATCAGAAATTGAAGTAGGTCCTAATTACATTTAAGTTGGCCACCCACAAGCAATGCTATTATTAAGATGTTTGTGTACTCTGCTCTTCTAAAAACCCCAGTGACAGAGATGGAACAACCTCACTAGAAATTAATAGTTGAATGAATATTTCTTTAGGTAATATATTCCTTATTTATTCCCCCTATATTAAGAAGTGTCTCTTAGGTTTTTTGGTAATACTGCACACAAAAAAACCCACCCAGAAAACGCAGAAAAACATCAATTTTACATAAAACAAACAGATGTCTGACCCTGAAGGCTACTCATTTTGGCTCCAAAAGCCCATGGAGAGATAAGGTTCTGTCAAGTTCTTGACATCTCCTATATTCAGGCCGAGAAGACATTATGAAAACGGAGCACACACACAGCCTTTGGAGATGTTTGCGCGTACTACCTAAAACCACACTTCCTCCTCAAATAGCACAGACTTCACATGTTTGGAGAGAATTTCATTCTGCTCTCCACAACCACCATTAGAGCTTTTGGTAGAAAGAATCATAAATACAGGCTAAAAGGGAAACTTGCACAGTTTCTCCCTTTTCCCTTCACAACCTCTGAAGAACATGCATTTTGCTTAACAAAGTCACTCACTGAGCATTACGCTTCCCAATCTATTTCCAACCATCTAACACGATTTATTTGCAAGCATCTGTAACATCCTTCCTTAGTTTTCACTCACATAAAGGCAGACATCAGCCACAAACATCCCTAGTTTGTTGACTACTGTTTGCAGCTCACTGATAAACATACAAAGCAAATACTTTACTGATCCCTAGAGCAACCTACAAATAATAATACAAAAATGGGCCAAACTTAAATCCTAGTTTGGGACAAATTCATTTTCACAGAATAAATTAAGACAAGCACCTTGCAGTTCACAACACAAACAGCTATAAATAAAGATTCCACATTCCTATTTTGCTGAAGATCCAATTTTCTGTTTAGTTCAGCATTTCACCTGGATTTAATGCCTTATTTTCTGAGTAGGTATCTGAATACTAGCTTAAAAAAAGAAAACGAGAAAACTGTCTTTAACCATCGTCCAAAAGAGCAGTATGCACAACTGTTTCCGTTTCCAAACAAATGTTTCTCATCTGTTTGAAAGCCACACTGGAAACGGAGTTAAGCCAAGAGATGAGTTTCTTGGGTTGACTGGAAAGTTTTGAAAGGAAGGGTGGGGTTATAAATAGAGCTGCTCTAGTTCAGCTATGCAGAGCTGTCATGAAAATCCACCAGTCCAGACAGAACGTCTGAAACTTCTACAAACCCATCCATTGTGTGAGAATTTCGGAAGCTTAAAAAAAAAAAAAAAAAAAAAAAAAATCTGTTATTTTGCTAGCCTGTCCAAGAAAGTAATGATCCTAGGCAGGAAAACAATTCCATTTCTGCAAAACCATTTTAGAACGAGGATGGCAAAATTTAGGGAGTCTGTTATAACCAGACCAATGACGTTCCCATTATTCATTAATTCCGAGGATAACCTGTCCAAATGTGTCTTTTACGGCCATCTTTCCAACACAGAACCCATCCACCTTCAAGATGACATTGCAAAATCAGAATTTCGAAAATTATTGAGAATAAAATTCAATATACAGACCGTATGTTAATAGTTCCACCCTTCTTCTGTTTTTCTGTGGTTTCTTCATGTCGTCTTAGTTGTGCAAGCAGTTCTGATTCTGTCTGTTTCTTGTTGTGTGGTAGGGAAGACGCAACTGCAGAAACAGCCTCCACCAGTTCTGGATTTAAAGGTTTGCCTCTGTAAGAGACGCAACAGATATGGAAATAAAAAAAACAAAAAAGGCTTAGTATATTTAAATTGTCATTTCTGTACTGTCATTTTATGTCTTAATAACTCAGAAGTTACAGTTACACATTATCCCAATTGGGGGTGGCCAGAGGGACAGCCAGGTTTGCCCTATGTTGCATAGTCATCAACTGCCAAATGCCACTGTCAAGCCCTTTTTCTCAAACTCGGGGAAACTGCAGCCCTACACCACTGCACAGCCCCTTGGACGTGAAGCTCTGAAGACTACAGGCAACGTAGACCTGCAGGGATATAAACATGATGTAACACATTGTGGAGGGCAGCCACCAGCAAGACTTGACAATCATGATGCCATTCCTAATCATTTTTTCCCCCCTTTTTCCTCAGTTTTATTGTATTTTACCCGCATATTACTTCCCCTCTCCCATTAAAGTAACTTTCCACAGGCAGATGCTAGTGCCACCTCTCAAGAGTCCCAGTGCAGAAAAAGGCAGCATCCCGTAGAAAGCATACAACAGCTTTTGTCCAGATTCTCCCGTGACTTACTGCAATCTACATCTACACTACATTCCCTTGCAAGGCTCCTTTTCCATACTTGGAAATGGCATTTCATGCTTTATTTTTTCCTAGATAATGAAAAAAACAAATCTGAAAAAAGGAGAAAAGGGGATAAAAAAATGTTTGTTATACTTTACCGCTGGATGTCTTCTGTAGCTTTCTGAAGCACAGTACCTTCACTGGCTGGGCCTTCCAGCTTGTTTGTGGCTTGCTTTTTGATCTCACGTGCTTTTAGCTGTTGGAGTTTCTTCCTGTAGGTCACTTCTACTTTCATATTACCAATAATGTCTAACAACTTCTGCTTTGGTGTTTCTGCTGCGCTCTCCTGACTCTTTGATGACACTTCAGTGGTGCTGTCTTTGGAAGCGGTAGATTCATCTTTCTCAGTAGACAGCACGCTGCTTGTGCTGAAGAGTTTCTGTATTTTGCTGATGATACAAAAAGTTTGGTTTTTTTTTTAAAAAACAAAACAACAGAAGTTACAAATAGGGTCCAAGGCTGAATTTTTTAAGCCTATCAAAAAAAATTTAATTACAATTGTCTAGGCCTAGTTGAGTACAAACTGAGTACGTTAAGTACACATCAAGCACCTTTCGACTTTTGAGACAGACTAGGGCACTATTTAAAACTCTTGGTTATTTATGGTTTCCTCCTCCCAAAAATCACGTAAACAACTTTATTACCTCCACAAATAAACTGTGCTTAATTTATGAACTTCAAACTTTTAAAGTATCCCTGCATTAGGTAGCAGACTGGGCGTTCGAACCCACTGGCACCTGATAATCAAATTCATTAGTGCTATAGAAAACTCAGTAATGCTCTTAAAATGAGGGAACAAAGAGATCACAGCTGAAAAAAGACTGTGCACACACATTTAGCTTCACATTGTTTCACACATGTGGCACTACTACAGATCACATTTCCTTACGCTATGCCCTGCAATATAGCAGCCAAGCATTTGTGCACCCATATGGGGAAATGGATCCTGCTGCAAGATAACTCAGTAAGAAACAAAAACAGTCATTTTGGTTATTTTTCCCTCTGGAACAGCTCCTCTACCTAGTTTACCACATCACTGCAAAGAAGTTAAAATTGGCACAGTGCAGGTAAGGATGTGAAGCCAGGGACAGCAGGGAGCTGCTCAGGATATTGCTGCAACACAGATACAACTGTATTCTCTGGGAAAACTATCATGAAATTCAAAGATCTGTTCTCTTTAACATTCCAAAATGAAATGTTATAATCTTTAAATTCAAAAGTACTTCTTCGTTTAAAAATCACTTTCAAGTTATTAAAATAAAAAAAAACCCTTGCGATCAAGTATTTATTTTGATTCAAAATAGAACACTTCAACAGACCTTAAAACACTTCAACAAATCTGAAAGAATTTTGCCATACCTTCCACCCTCATACACACCTCTCTCTGGCTAAAAAAGAAAAATCTGCTTCTATCAACAGGCACCACATTATTACTTTAGTCAGTCTGCACTTAATAAATTGTTGGCATTAAATTGTCAGCATTAAACCCTAAATTTCGATGTTGAGAAGCAACAGGCAAATTTAACGAAAGCTTCAGAACCACATTATTGAGAAGACAGTAGGAGTCCTGCTGTTTTACATTCAGCTGTTCTCCACAGATCTCTTTCAGATACATGTTTTTCGTTAATTCAGGCTGCATGCTCCTGAAAAGTATTTATCCATTCAGAAATCTCTGCTTACAGTGTCAGAAAAAAACACACCAAGACTGCAAGCCTTAAACATTTAAAGTCAGTAGTACATTGCAGTTTGCATTATAGTATTTCACCTGCCATTGGGTTTGTCTTCTGGTCAGACAAACCCCACCCAGCCTTAGAAAGCAAACACTGCTACAAAAGAAACCAACCCGCTTTACACATTAGGCTAGCACAGTATCGGAGCTTGTTCAAAAAGATCAAGGAGCTTTGAAATAAAAAATAAAAAAATACAGGCACAACTGATTTTTCATTCATAAAAAAGTATTTTAATAAAAGCAAAAATGAACTTCCAAATACTACTTTTGGACAGTGCTTTGGGCATGTACCCCTGACAACAGGCAGCACAGCTCTGCTGGTACAAAAATTCTGTTGGGCTCACACAGGAGTGCTGTTCACAGCACTCAAAGACAGAATCATAGAATCACCTGGGTTGGAAGGGACCTTTCAGATCATCTAGTCCAGCCATCAACGTAACTCTGACAAAATCTGTCGCTAAACCATATCCCTATGCACCATGTCTACCTGTCTTTTAAATACCTCCAGGGATGTGATTCCACCACTTACTTCCCTGGGCAGCCTGTTCCAATGCTTGACAACCCCTTCCGTATAAAAGTTTTTCCTAATATCCAATCTAAACTTCCTCTGGGGCAACCTGAGGCCATTTCCTCTTGTCCTATCGCCTGTTATTTGGGAGAAGAGACCGACCCCCACCTCACCACAACCCCCTTTCAGGTAGCTGTAGAGAACGATAAGGTCTCCCCTCACCCTCCTTTTCTCCAGGCTAAACACCCCTAGCTCCCTCAGATGCTCCTCATAAGACTTGTTCTCCAGACCCCTCACCAGCTTCGTTGCCCTTCTCTGGGCCCGCTCCAGCACCTCAGTGTCTTCTTTGTGGTGAGAGGCCCAAAACTGGACACAGTACTCAAGATGCAGCCTCACCAGTGCTGAGTACAGGGGAACAATCATTTCCTTAGTCTTGCTGAGCACACTATTACACTATTCCTGTTGGCCTTCTTGGCCACCTGGGCACACTGCTGGCTCACATTCAGACAGCAGTCGAGAAACACCCCCAGGTCCTTTTCCGCCGGGCAGCTCTCCAGCCACTCTTCCCCGAGCCCGTAGCGCTGATGCGCAGGCTAGCAAGGAAAGCAAAATGAAACACAGCCCGAACCATTCCCCTCTATTTGACTTCCCCCTCCCGACGAGTCCTGCCCACCGCTGTCAATGCCGGACAGACGGACCTGGGCCCGGCCTGCTCGCCGCCCCAGCGGGCTCCAGCCCCGCGGCACCCGGGAAGAGAGGCAGCCTCGGGGCAGGGCGGCAGCCAGCGCGCACCGGGCAGGCCCCGCGCCCCGTCGCCCGATGCAGGCGCCACGGTCCCGGGAGAAAGTCGCTAAAAACACGTTTAACGCCAAGGACAACGGCGGCAACCCGCCCGCGGGGCGCAGGCCGCGGCGCGGCAACTCCCGCCCAGGGAGGACGGGCCCAGCCCCACCCGTGGCGGCTTTTCCTGGGGAGCCCAGCAAACCCCATCCCCTCAGAGAACCGCGGCTGGGGGTGGCGACCCGGCAAACAGCTCCCCCACTCCCCCCCGACGCCGCCGCCGCCGCCGGCGGGCGCCCGCTCGCCCAGGTGAAGGATTTACGGGAGGCGACGGTACCTGTGCGGCCGCGCTGCCCCCGCCGCCTCCCGGCCGCTCGCTGGCCCGGCGAGGAGCCGGGCGGCGAGGCGACAGGAACCGCCGACCGCGGCACTCCAGCCCCGGACGCGGTTCCACATGGTGCCCGCGGCCCGGCGACCCGACCGGCAGCGGCCCGCCCCCCGTGCGCGGTCCCTCCGGCGCTGCCGGCTGGGAACGGGAGCGGCGCCCGGCGTTCCGGGCACCGGCGTTCCGCCTGCCCCTGCTCGGCTCCGTGCGGGCTCCGGCTGCGAGCAGGGGCCCTGGTCCTCTGCCAAAACCACCCCAGTCGCAGCCAGCTGCTTACAGATTTTTCACCTGGTGCCAGGAGTTGCACGTAAGCCAAGCCTGGGGATGGCCCCTGTGAAGCACTCAATGCTTGGGGAAGAGGAGATGCCCATGAGGGCTTCAGTTGGGGCCACAAAGCACTTACTCTAATGATTTTGTGAAGGAAACAAAAATATCTGCATTTATTAAGTTCACACTAGTCAGGCATTTCTTATTATTTCCACTACTGAACACTCACTAAATTGGCACTGCGTTAGGGACACCAGTTCTGCTCCAGTGGGACGATGGCTCACCCACGCCAGTTTCCTAAGCGTTAAGTACGTATTTCTTGATATTTAAGAAATAGATTTAATAGATTCCATAGATGTAAGTTCCAAAACGAGTCTTTTTTTCCACTTGTCAGCAGTACGGATGAAGACAAACAAAACAGGTAGCAGCATCCAGAACTGTGCTGCCATGGTATCTGGAGACCAAAGTTATCCCTCTGACGGACAGACGGTCTTGTCTTTCAGAGCATAAATTGTTTTATAAGACATTTTAAAGGAAATTCCTTTACAGCCAGATAATTCAAGCACCTCTCACCTTTCTCTAAAGCTTGTGGTACTGAAAAAATTAAGTATAAAACAACGGGCCTCGGGCTCCAGCCCATAAGGCGCTTTTGGTGTGTGGCTGGTCCCACAGCGGTGTTTCGGCACCCGCCTCCTGTTCACTGCCTCGCTTCTCGCCATTTTCAGAGGGAGATCAGGTGCCCAAGGAGTATGGAGTCCCTCTCTGCTTCTGGCACGGCTGCCACGCTTTTTCGCTTCCGGTTGGGTAGAAGACGTCAACCACGGCTCAGAGGTGTCATGTAGGAAGCAGAAGCCGTCAAGGGAAGGGAAAAGACACAACCTTCTTTTTCTGGACAAAATCTGTCCACAATTGAAGAATAACAGGGCTTACAAATAGCCAAGAGATGAAATCTGGTGTTTTCCCAGTCTCTGCTCCAGGATATGCCCATATTGGTTTTGAGGTGTCCAGCCTGGGGGAAAACACATGCACTGGATCTGCCTTGAGGCTGTTGCTGAGGAAAATGTCTTCCTGCTGTGAGCACAAATACTAATGAGAACCCTGATCTAGATGAAGAGGATCAGAGGAACTTCAGATGTACCAGAAATGGAAGGAAAATATTGGGTCTGGCTCAAATCAGTCTGAAACCGAACTGAAAACAAAACCCCAGTGAACTGGGAACTGCTGCTGTTGGCCAGTTTCCTCAAACTCTGTCTGACTTTTGGCAAAACTCACTTGTCCGTGTGTTTTTTGTTCTCCCTGTGTGGTTTTTTTTTTTTCCTATTGCCTGCAATAGCAATTTTCAAGCGACTTTTATACGTTTGGTATACAATTGTCCCGTATTTCCCCCCCCACAGATCTTCCGATCTAGGTAACTTCACTAACAAATGACTTTTAATCCTAAAAATTCACAATCCTTCTTCCCTGGGAGCTGCTGCCTGGTAGTATCACGTTGCCCAGGCTGAGAGAACGTACCCAGAGTTTGGTTGATGTTCAGAAACTAGCTTTCCATAACTCCATTGCATGCCTGAACCATAAGTCATTAAAAAAATGGATAGAAGTCTTATAAAAATGTCCAAGAAACATACATTTTCAGCTCTGTGTGTTGGTCTTCTGGGTTGCAGTTGGCTGATAAACAGGCAGAAAAGGCTCATGGTGCACCTAACTCTATAGCGACTGGTAGTTTTCAAGAATATTAAACAAAAAGAAAAATGATTTACTGTGCAAAGTATAGAAAACAGAACCTGGAATTACAATTCTTACTCTGCAAAGAAACATTCCTCCACAGACCTATCTCTGCAGGTGGTTTACTCAGCTGTAAATCAGACCATATCAAAGCAATCCTCAAACACAGCTGAACACTTCGGATGTTTTCACTCCTGTTGGCATCAGTAGTCACAGTAATGTTTGTGTCATCAAATCCACTCAAAATTATTTTGGTGGTCTTCAGGTGCATCCTGCACTGCCCAGCTGCACCGTTTACCTGCATGCCCTCCATTGGTTTAGAGTCACAGTGAGCAAATACCACGTGATAAAATGGTGGCTGCAGCTAGTCTCTTCTCTCTCAGAATGATCCTTATAGCAAGAATATGAGCTTTTTTCCCCCCTCAGCATTGCACTATCCATCATCCTGTGCTTCCAGATAGATTTGAGTAAGGTCTTCAATCTCCGCGCTTACTAGGAAGATGCCACAGTCCAGGAAGTTCTGGAGTTCCCAAGGTGGTGGGACTGGTAATTAATTTGGTGCAACAGAAACAGACCAGCAGACTGAAATGTGTAGTGCTGAGCCTCCTCACCTCTGACCTGGGGAGTCTATTTTACATTACATCAGGGCCAAACTTCCTTCTGAAACATGTGGTTCAAAGCTGTCCCCCAAACCTTCACTTCCTTGACTGCAACCTACTCTGGAAAGGCCAACACTGTCCTCTCACTTGCAGCTGACAGTACTACATCAGTACTCAAATCACTATCACCTGTGTAAAGCCTTACATGCAGATGCCATCTTACTTTTCCTCCATGTACAATCCCCATGTGGTACTGTACTGCTTGACCCACCTCTCCAAACAGCCTGGTCAACATCCACTGCAAGGTGCTGGGTGAGTTTTGATGGTTTTGTTTCTGCAGCTCTGTCTGCTCTTCTGGCATGATACTTGCAAAGAACTGACATTCATCCTCCTGGGCAGTGAGGATTGCCCTAAGAATTAGGAAAGGCAAAACGGCTTTCAGGGAGCAAATGGTTTCCCTGTGGTTGGCTGGAGATGGTGGGTGCAGGACACAGGCTCAAACAGCTGAGATCCTGCAGGATGGAAAGGAACACACGTTGCAAGGAAACCCTTTCCTCTCCTGCATCAGACAAGTTTCCACGGCATTCCACTCCCAGCTTTTCAGCTCCCAGAGGTTACCCATCCCTCCAGTGCTGAAACACTCTGCTCAAAAGGTGTTGTGCCCCTCCCATCACACAGTGGGCCATCACATCCCAAAGCCAATCAGCCATACCCCAAGCCAGATCCCTTCAGTCCCAGAAAGCACTTCCACGTTCCTACAAAGCACTTGCAAACCAAGCTCTCTGCACACGTGTCCCGTTTCTTTCCTGCCTAAATCCTTTGAGAGGAAGCTTGAAGTTAAGCCGCAAACAAATTGTCCGTTAGAATCTCCACGCCAGCACAGTGTAGAGGCAAAAACTAATTTGGCTTAGTAGACAGGGGTGCAGGTAGCAGAAATAGCCATGTGGTGGCAATATGCTCATTGTAGTGCTGCATTTCACGGCTATAAATCTCCCAGGCAACACTTCAAGTGCTCTCACCATCTCCATCTTTTGTACAGGGTCCAAACAAGAGCAGACCAGGCCTGGTGGTCTGCCCAAGGAATGCGGTTCTGAACAAGCGTTCTGAAATACTGAAGGCCCGTTGTTTCAGCTGGCAAATGGCAACAGCAGGCAGCACATGATTTAATGGTATATTAGTTGCAAGCTTCATTACATTAGGGGTTTGATATTTTTCACCAACTGAATCTTCCAACAGTGCTGCAGTCCTGCTAAAAAAGAAGTCAGCCCACAGGTCAAAATTCTTTGTGACTAAACAGTAATCTCTAATTATTTCAGATCATTTGAGATGCACAACTAACTCACCATCACTAATTGGTTACCCCAGACTCAGCAATTATTTCTACATTAAAGCAATAAAGTAATTTACAATTTGATGTATTGTTTCTAAAACCTAATTTACAATTTGATGTATTGTTTCTAAAACCATTTATAACCTAGCCCGCTCTTCCTTAACAATTTACATACTTTGAAGAGTAGCCCCAAACCGTTTCAAATAAATGTTTCAAGAAAATAACCGTATAGAAAAATCAAGCCTACAATCAATTAAAAGTGACAGGAAAAAATGTACATTTAACTTTCTGGTATTTATAATGTTTTTTCCTTGGTTTGGGCTTTGAAAGTAGGAGCAGTCAGTTTTAATTTGGGGAAAACACCATGGACCTAAGCTCAACTATGTAGGTATGCGTGTCTCAATCCACGTGCAGCTCAGCAGGGATTGCAAGCATACAGTGCTTCCCTCGTCTGGCATAGTATTGCGAGTATTACTGATCACTGATTTATGTTATCAATAATGCTCATTTACCTTTCCACAGGCTGTACAGTGGCCTATGGCTTTCACCTGGGCATTGCTTCTGGAGAGCCTTATTGCAAGCACTTCTATTAATTCCTAATCCAAAAAAGAAGGAAAAAAAAAGCAATGGAGTTTTGCATAGTTTCAGACGAGGAAAGTGGGATTAACCCTCAACATGGTGGTTTAAGCCACCGTATTCCACTTCATATTGCCAAAAAGTTAGGACCACAGAAGTGATGCCTTAGCTTAGCGGAAGTCGCTTGTTGATCTGCAGCAAATTGCTTATGAATGACCATGTCCACGTCCAACATGTCACTGTCTTTTTTGTGCAGGTAAAGCTAGAGTTTTTAGCAGACATGTGAACAAGAGCACCTCTTACTTTGTATCTCCACAATTATTTGACTATTCAATCCAATTGGAGAGGCAGAAGAAAATCCTTTTAGTCAGTATCCAAGGTGTCAGGTATAACTTTATACTTTTAAATATAAGATTTTAGACTGCTCTATCTTTATTTTTTTTAAGTATAAAACAGCTCTAAGCCTGTATGGCTTAGTCCTCTAACAGGTAATGTGAAAGTTAATGGGGAATTTTGTATTTTAGGGAAGGGGGAGTCGTCATTTTTGATTGACGTAACTGCTATTCAAGCATGTGGTACAAAAAGATGGCCACAGGTTAATTTTCCTTCTCCTGCATTGCTGGAATGACATTGAAAAGATGTGTGAAATTCTGCAAACTAGCAGGAGGCCAAAATAAAAAAAGCTGTAGTCGGCCTGGATAAATACCGGTGCCGGGAGTTAGTGCAGTTCCCCCGCAGGCACACGCTGTTGTTGCGTCAGGGTACTCAATTCCTAAATAAATCCTTCTTTAAAAAAACAAAAAAAAACAAAAAAAACCAAAAAATTCGGTTAAATCCTGACCAGTAAGCTCGAACAGAGCCCACCGCAGGGGGTTTCCCCGCCCGGAGCCGCCTCTCGCCGCCGGGGGCACCGGAGGCCGCCGCCTGGCCCGGCCCGGCCCGGCCCCGCCGCCCGCCCACCGCCTCCCCGTCCCGCGCCGTCCCCGGGGCCGCGGGGGGGCCGCGCCGCCTCCCTCGGCCGCCTATATAGGGGCAGCGGCGGCGGGGTGGCGGGGCCGCCCGGGCGGGCGGCGTGCTGTGGTGAGTGATGGCGGCCGGGCGGGGGGCGGCCTTGCTCTCTCCCTGAGGGAGCCGGGCCGGCCGCGGAGCGGAGAGGTCCCTAGGTGCGGAGCCGGGCAGCCCCGCGGCCGGTGGGGCCTGGCGGACGGGCGGCCTCGGAGCTCAGCCGGTGGTGGCGGCCCCCCCCCGGAAGCCGGGGGAGAGGCGTCGGGCCGGGGGCGGCGCGGGGTTTAGGCGGGCTCCTGTCCCGACGGGCCTCGGCCCTCTCCCCGCGCCGCCCCGCCAAAACGCCGGTCGGGGCTTTGCTGCTCCAAACCGGGGTGGGTGTTCTAGGGGCTGGGGGGGGTTATCGCGGCTGCAGCCCGAGCCTTCCTTTCGGCTATCCCCAGCCTGGGGCTGGCGCTCTGGGCAGGGCAGAGACCGTCTCTGCGGTGGCCCCGAGCGTGTGTGTGACAGCCCGGCGGTGGCCTGCTGTGACCTTGGGAAGCGGCGGGGCGGCCTGCCTTCGCGGGCCCTTGCGAGGGGCTGTGCTGCCGTCTGGGTGGCTCAGTGTGTGGGGAACGCGTCGGCAGAGAATAATGTCTGGGGCTTTGGGTGTAGGAGGACTCTGTGGGACCTGTTACACTCACCAACGCGTCTGCGTTCCCAGGCTTGAGGCTTGGATTCGCTTTGGAATTAACAGGAGTTGTCGCCTTGCGATATCTACGAGCAGTTTTTTGTCTGCTACTGTTATTACAAATAGTAAAAAGAATAGGAGGGGAGGTATGTGTGTACGTAACACTGGTGTAGTTTTGTCTGAGTCTTAAATCTCCTGAAAGTGTCAACGTGCTCTTATGGATCAGGGAACTGATCTTTCTTGGCTCTTAAAATTTCCATATTTTTATAGGCATCTCTCTTTTTCTTTCTACTGCCAAGCTTTCAGCGGGTATCTGCGGGTGATTTGGCATGTGCTCCCTTTGGGGACTGGCACAAGCTGATGGGCACTCAGCATGATGCAAGCCGTGTACGTTTTACTGAAGGCAGGCAATTGTTGCTCTGTAGTAATTCCCTTCATTTAGAGGCAGTCTCGCTGATCTGTCATTCTTTTCTTCCTCTAAATGAGAAGCAAAACTGCAGAGTCCTGTGTGAACGCTACTGAGGCATATAGGATAATAAAGCGTAGCTTGGTCTTGGCACCTCCGTTTTGAAATAACACCTAGCATACTATGCTGTCAGTAGTGAAATGGTTCAAATCTGTAACCACAACTTGGAAATAGCATATATTAGTGTAATTTATTACAAGAGTACTGACTATTTTCTTTTAAGCCCATTATGTTCAGATTCCTGCAACACATCTTAAACAGATGTGTGGAGTTACTGAGTGACAGTATTTGGCCTACTGGCTTTTTTTAAGCTTCAGGAGTAATAAATCTGTTTAGAGACAGTCTTTCTTAAAGCCTTGCTTGTATGCGAGTACCTGTGCTTGTAACATGAAAGTTGTAAAAAGAATATGGTTCATACAGCGTGGGTGGGTTTTTTTAATTATTCTTTCAATGTAGCCTACTGGAAATTATGTTTCCCATTCATATTACTCCCAAATATATTTTGAGAGAGAACAGGCTTCAAAAGAAGCATTGCATTAGGTAGAAGAGTAAAAAATGTTCTGTTTACTGATGTATTCCGCTTGAAGGCAAGCTTAACAGTCAATGAAGGGCTGATTCATGTGTGTATTTGTGTGTTTTTTAAGACTCATGCAACTTTTTTGACAAGCCAAGTGTCTAGCGCAGCAACATGGTTCTGAAACAGTGGGAGCTCTTTGGCTCAGTGATTTTATTCCAGATAAGCAAGCTTGTTTTAAATCTTTGCCTAGTGAAATTACCTTGCTGCAAACTTGATAACTGAATTCATTTCAATGTTTTATTTGAAAGTGTCGCCTTTGCATTTCTGCTTTCCAGCTGCCTTCTTAAGAGATGAGGTGTGATTTTTATTTATACTATGCTGGTGTGTGAGGGGCTTGCACTGGCAACATGACAGCCAGACACAATTCTAGGTGTTCATATTCATTCCTCTTCTACTCATATCTTCTGAGCGCCACATAGAAATACCTCATGTGGCTGTATCATCATGGATATGGTTTTCTTAGCTGCTGTCCGCCATGAGGAGAGCAATTCTCTGTTTTGCTTTATGGGTGGGGAGCCTGAGACAGAGGGGAAATATTCCTGCCAGCTAGCCTTAGACACCTGATGGGGACTATGCTTCTATAATCAATAGAAAGGTAATGCTCAGCGCTGTTCCCTGGAGGTACACTTTGCTTTCATTTGAGAGATCCAGAGAGACTAGAAGCTGGAAAGCCTGCGTAATCTGAAGCTAGGCAGTGACAATCCAGAAGACTTGCCTAATGCGGCGAAACTAGTCGGTCAAAATACAAATACGCTACCTCTGTCCCGTGGACAAACATTTTCTGTCTCTAAGTGATTTAGAACAGCTAAATGGAAGAGTGGAAGTAAAAGCATTCATGTGATGCTTTTGCCTGTCAGTTATTGTTGTAAATTCTGAAGGCTTCATCTTTCTCTTCCCTCAGGAGACAAGTATCTCGACAGGTGCCAGAAAGCAGGAGACTTCACTCTGAAGTAACTGATAAACAACTGTGAAGCATGAGGATCAACTCTGCTATTCAGGCTGCTATTGACCTCACAGCAGGAGCTGCAGGTAATGCTGGAGAGAACGTAATTGCACAGAACTTATGAGGGACAGTTTTGATACCTTTGACAAGTGTAAAAGCAATTTCCCATTTCTATAAAAAAAAAAAAATCTCACCTCCTGTATTTTAAGGAGAAGGAGGTGAAGCAGCTGACCTTAGCCAGCATTGTAGCTGCATCACTATTGCTCCTCTGTGGTGAAACCTCTGCCAAAAAGTGAAGGTGTAATCCCTATTTCAGACTAATGATTTTCTAGGAGGAGGTTTAAGTTTCAGTGTAAGTTCTCATGTTTACGTGAGTTTAAAAATCGGTCACAAGTGGAGTTTTGCAGTTAACTCAGTGTGTGTGACTGAGGTGCTGCTTTTGTCCAGGAACCCTCTCTAATTTAAATGGGCAAGAGGCTGTCTGAAGGGTTGTTGGCTCAGACAGCATCCCGGTGCAAATCTTTAAAAGCTGGAAAACTTCAGTAGTAGAACTGATGATCATGAATTCACTTAACTAACTTCTATTTTTGATCTAGTCCGTGCTATAAAGTTTTGCGGGACCAGTTGTGACAATCACAAGTGTGGAAACAGTTGCATTGTCTCATTGACATTACCATGAATCAGTTGTTAACTCTACGGGGGAAAAGGGGTCTTTTTGACATTTCTAAGTTTCATCTACGGGTGAAAAAAGCTATTGTAGAAGTACTGGAAAAGCTTTTGACATGAGGGTAGCCTTAGCCACAGAGATACTAGTTTCCAATGGAAGCTTGCATGATGTCCAGAACAGGTAACAAACATTGGGATAGAATAGTTAATTTGGCAATGTTCATACGAAAAAGGTGGAAGGAAAGATTTATTTGTTGTACCGTTGTAATCAGTTTAAACAATTTAATGGGTTTTCTTGCCCATACAACAGCTATTACAAATAGTCCTTTTATGACTGTGTTAATGCTGTGGATATGACAATATTAATGGTGTTAAGTGCATTCAGGGTAGTTATTGGAGGAGTTATTTGTCAGAGTGGAGTTAACCTTACTTAGTGCAGAGAGAGCAAGGGGTGACAGATAACGTGAGTCCAATGCGGCACCTTCATAAAGCATTTCATCTGCCACTACATTTTCCCCAGTGAATACCTGCTTTGTTAGCCTTTGCAAAATATGTTATTGACTAGACTACACCCGCTTTCCCAGCAAGGGAAGAGAAGTATTTCTGTTATTATTCCTTCATTGCCTTAGAAAAAACATGTTTCTGCTAGTCTGTTCATTCTCCTTGGGTTTTGGGTCCTCAGTAAAGAATAGCTATTATATCTGCTCTATTTCCCAAAATAGGAATTTCATATCTGTGCAGTTCTTGATGGTTTTGGGGGTGTTCCCAGGTGCTTAAGTAGGAGGTGTGATTGCTTTCCTTCCAGGTACTTCATCTCAGGAATGCTGCTATTAACATCCAGGGCAGCGGAACGCTCTGGCTTAGGAAGTTGTCTTTCTGTGTTGAAGCCTGGTGTGTTTCATCTTGGCAACCGCAAGAGCTGGAGACCAGCATTAGCTTAGAAATCTATTGATAGATTTATCATCTGATTCTGTTCCATGCCCACGTTCACTGTAACAGGGCATGTGCTTGAGGTTTGCCTGGTTTTTGGCAGTAGAGCTTAGAGGAACTTAGAACTAATTATACTGTTTTCTTCTCTGGTGTAGTTCTTCCTTCTTTCCGATAAGATGAAGGAATTCAGACCTTTTTCAATGTGACTTCAGTAATCGTAAATCATTGCTCTTGTTCTTTTTCTTTGCTACTTTTGTTGTGATAGACAGTTTTGCTGTTCCTCTAGTATTTATTTTCTGTATTCTTTTCACATCCTTGCTTTGTATTGCCTGTGTTCATGGATAGTGCTCATTTCTGTATTACACGTGTCTCTGCACCCTTTAGAAAGTGTATATAACTAGGCAAATAGCTAGTTCCTCCAGCAAATGCGTAACCTGATTTTACCTTCCTCTTCAGATATAGTCTTGATGAGCTGATAAGTAATGATGTGTCGGGGCAAGTAAACTCTGAACAAGAATAAGTCATTTATCTGCCTGTGGGTCATGGTCCTTTGCCTAGGATCTGAGCAACCTCTAATCACTTCTTTGATTAAGTAGGACTCTTCCCCACTATCCCCGTGTTATTATTAGGACCACATTTGTCTAAACGTTCAAGCAGGATTGACTTTTTTGGTTTTCTAGTTTGTTTTGCTTTTGTTGTTACTGCTTTTTTAGACTCGTTACTGCTGGCTGGAAGAATATCTTTTTTTTCTTTAATATTTTAGACATTAACTGGGACTCTTGGTCTTTCGCTTGAGGCTTACAAAGTTCACTGCTGTATTTTACTGGGCTTCTTGTGCTACCTCCAATGACAGTGTAAGGAGAGCCCTTTCTCTTTTTGGAACAGCTGTTCACGGTCCACTCCCAATTTTTCAGCTTTGCATTCCCAAGACCATTCATGTTTTTCTTGGGCTTCTGCCAGCAGCCATTATTTTACTATATGTGGATGTTATAGGTCCACCTTTACCCAGGAGCCTAGCGCTTGTCCTGTAGATTAATACCTCCCTGGCTTGCCTGCAAGTAGCATTGTCTGAGCCTTTCCAGCCCTGCTTTTCATCTGAGGCTGACATGGATGTTAGTGGTCTGAGCCAGCTACTTCTCTCCTTTGTTATCCCTCCCAGAGCAAGAAGCTCTTCAGAGGGAGTCACACAAGGAAGCACTAAGCTTTTAATGATCCATCTGGCTGAGAATGAGGTTTTATGGGAGCCATGATCTTGAGTTCCTCTTAAAGACCTGAAGTGCCTCTTTGCCGAGGAGCAGCAACAATGTAACACAAATGTGTTTGCAAAGAGTAAAATCGATTGAAAATCACCACGGTTAAACAAATACTTGCTTACTCTTCTACTCCCCACTTAGAAGAAAAATAACTAATCTTAATTAGATTCGCACATTTGTTTCTATTTCAGTTTCTTTACATTATCTGCATTTACAGATAATTATTTTGGTTTCATAGCTGAAAAAACATTTTGTTAACTTGCCCTCTTTAAGGCATATGCATGTCAACTGTGGTTCGGTTAAAGATCAGCTTCTGGCTTAGGATGGTGGTTCTTTCTTGCTAAAAAAGCAAAACCATAAATTTTATGTAAGGTACACCTGTCATATGCTTCCTGTTAGGTATTGGCTCCTAATAGATTGCTCTCAGTGTACGCTGGTATTTCTTCCCAAAAAAGTGTAACGTTAGCTCTATCTGCAGACTACTGAATTGAGTTAGATCTTGCGGAAGAACACTGCATGGTGGGCAAAGTGGTTATTGATGACACTGATGGAAATATCTCACAAGTTTCCGGGGTATTGACCTTGCAGTTCAGTTTGGAAAAGATAATATGTTGAGAAACTTTGCCCTTTTGCCCCTTTTTCAGCTTATCCTGGACGCTTTCTTCCAGTATGAGGGTATAAATGTAAATAAGAATCATCTGGAGTTGTGAAGTAAAGAGCTTGAGTCTTTGTAATCAATTTATAATGCATCATCAGTTTTAGCACTCTCTCAGCAGTGTTCCTCTTGTCCTAGGGGAATCTTTGTCTCACTTGATTACAAATCTTTCAGTTTTTTATTATTGCTGGAATGTAAAATCACATGGCTTCTGAACCACTGTATTAATGAGCAAGGGAAAATGTTGCTTAACTCATTAACACAAGTGACTTGATTGCAGAACAATACCTCTAATTTGGTGCCTGTTTATGTAAGTGAACTGATTCATTTAGATGCTTGCTTTTAGTAAGGTAAAGAAATGCTTAATGGGAACGAAGCTGTTACTTCTCTTATGCATGATTTTCTTTCTTCAGGTAACTAAATTCACCACTGACAGTTGATGCCATTGTGCTAAAAACGGTGCAGTTGTCTTTTCATGCGGAGAATTCTTTCATCTTTGCTTTCTGCATGGTTTTCCTAATAGTGCTGTTTGTGTATAGGCATTTCAGTTGTGATAACCTTCAGCCACCCTCTTAACTTCCACTGCTTGCTCTAGGTGGGACAGCATGTGTGGTGACTGGCCAGCCCTTTGACACTGCAAAGGTGAAGATGCAGACGTTCCCCGAAATGTACAAAGGAATTGTTGACTGTTTTATGAAAACCTATAAGCAAGTGGGGTTTCGAGGCTTCTACAAGGGAACCACACCGGCACTTGTAGCCAACATCGCAGAGAACTCCGTTCTGTTCATGTGCTATGGATTTTGCCAACAAATTGTGAGAAGAATTGTTGGAGTAGACAGAAAAACAAAGCTCAGGTTAGTAATAGAAATCCGTTTCATATTTTAAAATAAATAAAAAGTCATGCAACTGCTACTTGCAAATACAATATTGTCAGGGTGCAGCTGGTGTCCTGGCTCCCCCTCTGCCAGTATGCAGTGTAGTAAGTGTTGGAACACAGATCTTTGTGCTAGGATATGGTGTCTGACTACAACACAGCCATCCACCTGTCACTGCAGTTGGCTGCTTTAGAAAATCACAACTTAATTGGAATATTCAAGACCTGGAACATCTTACCAAAGGGAATGAGCGCTGTGACACCTGAAAGTTGGTATTGCCTTGATCTCTAGGTTGTCCTGATTTTGCAGAGGACGTAATGGTTTCTCATACCAGGAGGCTTACTAAGGGGAAAGGATGCTTTTCTAATATTGCCTTGCTTTTTGAATATATTTATTTAAGTTCCAAAAGCTTGAATGTAATGGGGATTAAACCAAGGGTCTGATTTTGCACAGTGTGTTGTCTACAGTACTGGCAATAGGTGGTTGCCAAAGGAATGAGAAAGAAGAAAGAAAGTGTTTGATATTTAACTCCAAGTCCTCTGCCAGGCTGTGTTTTTAGTTCAGAGGATTTCTTGTGCCTTATGTGATCCAATCCATCACTTTGGATCTTTTTTGGAGCACTTTTCCAGTCCCCCCTCAAATTCTTTTAAGTTCCTTGCATCTGCGGTGCACTTTGGCAGGGAGTTCTGCAGATGATAATCATTAAGTCTGTAACTGGAAGAGGCAGTTGGTCCATAGCCACTGTCTCTGTGCCACTTGGGATTTTGTAGACCTCTATCCATCGGTCTGTGCCCCTTTTCCCCACCTGAGTCTTTTCCTAGGTGGGAGGATCAAGGCCAGGCTGGATGGGGCTTTGAGCAGCCTGGTCTAGTGGGAGGTGTCCCCGCCCATGGCAGGGGGGTTGGAACTAGATGATCTTTACGGTCCCTTCCAACTCGAACCATTCCATGATCCCAGCCCTCCTAGTCAGTGAGCACTCGGGAGCTCTTCCTTTAGCTGTCCTTGTTGCCTTTCTCTGAAACTCTTGTAATTCTAATGCATCTGGGCTTGAGCTCATGAGACCAGAGCGGTACAGAGTATTCAGGGTGTGAACAAGTTGTGGATTTATGCACTGGCATAACGATCATAATCTCTTTCTAGCTAGGACAGCTTTTCTCCAGGTGCATCACTTCAGAGCTGACAGTGGTCCAACAGTCTCAGTGTGCCTTAGCATTACGCATTTCTCAAGGTATGTCTTCTGTGCAGCACTGAGAGTAGCTGCACCTTCTCCATCCTTGTGCTGTGCCACAGTGTGTAAAAGACTTCTCATACTGTCCTAACTCCATTCAAAGAGTAACACAAGGTTAACCACATCCAGCTTTTCATTAATAGCTTTGTTTTGCCTCTGTCATGTCTGTCTCCGAATGGAAGTAGCTGAGGAGGCCATGATTCTGCAGTTGAGATCTCTGACATGACACAGGTAGCTACTGAAGTGCAAGACAAGTATCTAAAAGTGGCGTTATGATGTGAGGTGTTCTCCTGTCACACGTTAATATGTGCTCTATCTTAAGTCTGAGGCCTGCTATGAGGGAATATGAAGCAATGAAGAAACTTATATTAATTGCTCTCTACTTGCATTCTCTTTCACTGTTTTCTGGCAGTCAAGACCTCTAGCTGAGACAGAATTGTCCCCACCTTTTCTACTGCTTTCTTAGATTAGGGATTTTCTGCTTGCTCAGTTTACAGACCCCTCATCTTCTTCAGCGCACTAAAATGTAAGAGGTAGGCCTAGCAACAGCTTGCTTTGCTTAGCATCTTTTGTGATCCTGCTGGGGGATAGACCACAGACTTGCAGATCATCTCTTCAGCTGACTGAGGCAGCATGTTTAGGGTGTATGTAGGGGAGGTAGCACAGGAAACTTTCAAACAGTATACATAGGTGTACTACTCTACATATCTTTGGAGTAGGATATGGAATGAGAATGTAATTTGAATATGCAGCAATAGCAAGTGCTTCTGACATCTCACGCTTCTTTCCTTGGTCAGGTACTGGTAGTACTTTTTGGATCCAGGCTCCATTGTTGACTGAAGAGCAAATACTGTGATTGCATAGCTGTACTAGGACAAACGACTAAAGGATTTAAGTTTACTTGAAAGGTTTCTCCCTTATTGTTGCTCCATTGGACTCTTCATCTGGATCATTATGGGGGCATCTTAGGAGGTGCCTGTGTGAGAGAATTGTATTGACATGGTCTGCAGTGGTGCCCTGAGTACGTGTGGTCTGTCCAGGACTTCTCCACCCATTCTCATTGTGGAAGAGTTAAGAAGCCCTTGTAGTGTGCTGTAGGGGAGGAAAGAAACCCTGATGAGGTGGCTATCCTTCAGCCGTGACAAGTAAAGAACTATAATTACCTTCATTGCCTCTGCCGTTTAAAAACTGTCATACGGTCTTAGCCTGAAGAAGAAAATTCTTCAGGTCACAAACTGAGGTGAACCTGACCATTTTCCTTACCCATATCTAAGCAATTGCTTCTCACTTTTTCATTATTTTCTGTTTGCTATTTCTCAAAACCAGCTATGATAGTTTGGTTTTGCTTTAAGTTACCTTTTCAGTCATACCTTTAAATGGTGTGGAAACAAGCTTGCCCAGCCTGCCTGTATTTAGGGAGATCCCGCTCACTGTGTGAAGCCTTGCAAAACAGTTACAAGGACAGTTACAAAACATCACTTTTTACAGTTAAAGGAATGCATGCCACTGATGTGGGAGTCAAAAAAAAAAAAAAAAAATCCAACAAACAAATGGAGAGAGAAATACTTAATTTCATTTAACATCTATTTAGTCCAACCAAACTGATTTCATTCTATGCTAAAGTCCAAACTGAGACAACCAAATGGAAAGAGAAGTGCTAAAGGCCCATTTAGTCCAACCAAATTGATTTTGTTCTATGCTAAAGTCTAAACTGAGAGAACTATTATCCTTGTTTACCTCAGTTTGACTTTTTGAGTACGTGACTAGTCATCTTCAGCAGGTTATTTTCTTTGACAAAACAAGATAAATGCCATTTCTAGAAGACGCAGCTGTGTGAGAGCAGAAGATTCTTGCTGCTGTGCTGTGTGATCAAAACTCTCCCAGCCAGAAAAAACACCGAATTAGGCATTTTGAGTTGAGAAGGAACTTGAACAGGATTCAAGGCTTATCACTTCTGCAGTGAGGCTTAATATATTAAAGACCAAAGCCTAAACAGTGGGTCTAGTTGAATTTTTGTATGTAGAATTAAACATCATCAGGCAAAAGTAGAAAAGATCTGAATTATGGCTAAGTCTAGTCCTTTATGTTCATGTGTTAGAACTCTTTTCAAGACTGATAGCATCTGGGGTTGATTTTTTTTTTTTTTCCTCTCTTGAAGGAAGAAAGATCCTGTGCACTCTTTAGTGCATGGTTAGAAGGCACCTCTTCTGGATTTTCCTATCCTAATTCTCCAAAGCGTAACCTTATTGCTTTGCTCTAGCTCATAGCTTAATGACCGCGGGGTTCAGCTATGTACTGTATTTTTAACTCTGCCTTCCTCTGTCTTGACCTTCAGTGGGTTGCACCTCAGATCCCTGTTGCGCACACAAGTTGGCATGCTGCAAGAGCGTTGTGCAATCAGTGTTGCCATTTCTTATTTACTGCGTATTATTCAATTGCTGCTCTGCAGGCAGTTACTGATTTCTTCCAGTTTGACAGTTCTTGTCATTGCCACATCTGAATGTCACGAGCTTTGCTTAACGTCACAACTTTAGTTATATGATGTAAGGCGAAAAGTTGTAGCTTTAAGCTCTGATACTGTAGGTGCATAGAACTGCTGGGCGCTGGGTTAACATCTTCCCTTGCACGGAAGGACATTCTGTGCAGCAGCAAGGTCAGTCTTTGCTCTGCTGACTGCCCAGGCTCTGAAAGTCAGCCTTGTTCTGTGCTATTGTGCAGCTCCTGTCCAACACACCAGTGTCTGTAGGAGCCTGTTTTAAATGTATATCATAAAGCAGTATGATCCTGGAGTACCAGCCTCTTGAGTCCTGGCAGTTTAGCGCCCAGACTTTGCAATATGTGTAAAATCACCGCAAAGCAAGTATTAGTTTTGGAATACTGTGAGTCAATACAGGTTACAGTGCTGTCCTGTTCAGTGGCGTGGTTTATGTTTGACTGCGCTATCTCAGGTTCACACGGTTGCATTCAGGGTATCACATCCACAGAAAGACTATGGTGGTCCATTGTGCTGTGGTTTCAGATTTCTAGCATCTTCCACTGAAAACCTGTATTAATACTGGTAAGGTGAATTTGGGAATACTGACATCTGCATGAGGTGATTATTTTTCCTGTTTTCTCTGAGGAAGTAACTAGTACCCAAAAGCTGTTCAGTAAAACAAGTCTATGTAAACTTTTATAAAAGCCAAGATGGGGAAGATTTGATAGTGCTTATTCTGCTGCAATCAGGAAAGTAAAACAAAAAAGGCAAAGGTTGCAATATATCTTCTCAGGTGTCAAAATTATGTATTTGAGTTGTATGTGAAGATGGGATGAGCTAGGTTCTTCATCTCTCTAGCTCAAGTAACAGCCCTTTTCCCTTGAGGCTCTTTCCCCCCAAGACTGTCCATCAGTTTTTCTTGATGGTATTTTGAGTACAGGTTCAGGAAGCTGATAGCTGGTGCAGTGGCTCCGCTGCACTGAAGGTCAGTGCCCAAATACCCTCTGCAGTTTCTCTCATGCAGTGATCTGCAGAACGCTGCTGCGGGCTCCTTCGCCTCTGCCTTTGCCACCCTCGTCCTGTGTCCCACGGAGCTGGTGAAGTGCCGGCTGCAGGCCATGCATGAAATGCAGTTGTCAGGAAAGATAATCCAGGGACACAAGTAAGTGTACACCCTGCACGGTATCTCTGAAACCCTTTTATGTCTCTATTATTTTTAATTCTGTATTGGCGCAGTGTCACATTTGTAGTGCGCTGTTAACCGGAGATGAGTTGTGGCTGGGAGGGTCGCGGCCTGGAAATCTTTCAGGCACCAGTGAAGGGCTCCTGGCAGGATCTCGTTCTAAGTGTTGCATGAGTCCTATTGTCTACGCAATAGATCTAACCCTTAATTGTCACTGTAGTTGCCTATTGTCCTGTAACCTTCTTATTATCTGGCTATTGAGCATCACTAACTGGATCAACCTTTCTACCAGTACAGTTTGGTCAGTAGTAAAGGGTGTTCTTCAAAAGGATGGTCCCCTTGGATTTTACCGTGGCCTGTCAAGCACTTTGCTGCGGGAAGTCCCGGGCTATTTCTTCTTCTTTGGAGGATATGAACTGAGCCGGACGTTCTTTGCCTCTGGGAGATCAAAAGATGAATTAGGTACAGTGCCCCTTTTTTCCAGGTGGATTCTAGCATGCTGTTGTGAGGAACATAAGGGAGGGAGATATGCTAATTATGCACAGCAGTTATAAAATATGTGTAAAATGAAGGAAACTGGACATATACTATATGGAGGTCTGCATTTTATGTAAATATAGTAATGAATGCATATATTTCAGTGGAGCAGGATGTATTGTAGATGGATACAGTGAGTTAACAGTAATATTACAAAGCTACTTAAATATCTGACTCTACAGTGTAATGCAACTCTGAACTATTTCATTTCCGTAACTGTTCAGAGTGATTTTGGCGTCTTTAGCTGTATTGTCTTGAACCGTATGTTCAAGTGCATGCTGAAATGTATGCTGACCATCAGTTGTCGTAACAATGATAGTAAGAGAACACTGAGATTGAAAATTAGATGTGGAAAAAAAATGAGGAGATGCCAGAATAAGGATTGCTTGTCTCCTGTTGAAAGTCTGCACAATCCTACTTTGTCTCGCTGGGAGTTAGCATTTCAGCTGTAGGTGTTCTGGTCTTTGTTTTTGCAAAATATTTGTAAGCATCTGAGCTGTAACACAAAATGAGGTTGCATCATGAAAAATTCTGGACTTTCTATAGATGACACTTTGTGATGTTACTCTAAACCATTTCACAACATTGGAAAGTGATTACAAGTGTGAAAGGAGTGGAGTTAATTTAGTTAATACAGTCAAAACAGAATTCTGAGTTATGCTTTTTTAGCATGGCCCATAAACAAGGAGGCACTCCCTATAACCTTTGAGCTTCTAGCTGGACTTGCAACTTACCAGTAGCTTAAAATTAACTTAAAGGTTTGTGGGGGAGTGGAAACTGCTCTCTTGTCATAAAGCAGATTCCTCTGTGTTCTCTTTGACTTCTGTAGATGAAACAATGTGATATTTATATCGGTGAATATTTTGTGGTGTGTATGAAAGCTTATTTTTTTTAACTGTAGGTCCCATTCCTTTGCTACTAAGTGGTGGTTTTGGAGGCAGCTGTCTTTGGATTGCTGTGTATCCCGTGGACTGTGTCAAATCCAGAATTCAGGTTCTTTCAATGGCTGGAAAACAGACAGGCTTTATGGGAACATTTGTAACTGTTGTGAGAACTGAAGGTGAGTATGCATTAAGCATATCAGCTGTATCCGTACGGCTACAGATTGAAATCTATACTTTCCAATACCAAAAATTGCTTAAGAAATCTAGTCCACCGATAATGTGTTAGAGATGGACAAAAACGGTTTCTAACCAATAGAAATATCGATGCTTCATGTAGTCTGGAAAGCTTGGAATCTAGAATTGAGACCTACTGCGTCTGCCACGCCTCTTGGTTCAGGAGACAATTCACTTAAAGCTAACAAAAGCAGATAAAGGAATGAGCTTCCTTACACGTGACCAAACCTATATATGAAAATTAAAGGAACTGGTTAAGTTCAGTACAGAATTTTTCTTCACCTCTACAAGTTAATGTATGGCTGACCAAGGGCTGTTTGATAAATCAATCCTGGCTGGATTTTGATAAATCAAAGCCTGGCAATGTGGGGCTTCTACCTTGGTGTCTCATATCTGGAAAAGGCCTGCACCAGGCACTTCAGAAGATGGTGTAAGAATGTACATGGCAGCAGGTGTGAATTCCTGGCCCTCTTGCTAAGAGAAGATACTCATCAGAGCAGGGCTCTGGCTTGGGACACAGCTCCAGTGTAGTCCTGTTGTTCTTTCTGTCCCCTTGCCGGCTGTGGTACAGCTGCTATGAACTGTATCCTCAGGTGACCAAGGTACCCTTCTGAAGACCCTGTCATAACTGAGATAAGCTTCTAACATAAGCATTTAAATGGCTAAACTCATGTTACAGTTCCAGATACTCCTATGTCAATATCCAGCAACACTGTGGTTAGCAGCTGCATGGGTGAGTTCAGCTCTCTGTGTGCATGCTCCTCTAAGCAGAAATATTACTTCAGTATCCTTCGAAGGTAAAAGCACAGTGGTTGATGCAGACAGGCAATTAAATCAGTTGCTAACTGGTTCTGATTTCATTTCCAGGTGTACTTGCCTTGTATTCTGGACTAAAGCCAACTATGATCCGTGCATTCCTGGCCAACGGGGCACTCTTCCTTGCCTATGAGTACAGCCGGAAACTTATGATGAAACAAGTAGATTCTTACTGATACCTTCTAGGAGATGGAGGACAAAAGGTTGTTTAAGGATCATTTAAATAAACGATCAAAAACGTGGTCTGAGCAGGGCCAAATCAGTGACTTAATTTTAGGAACTCAACTCCAGTTTAGGATTTGTAATCTTTTAAATTCAGGTGATTTTACAGAATGTGTACATGCTGCTTCAATTGGACCAGCAGAACTATCTCCACCTTGCAGATTCTGCACTAGGTACATCGCATGTCATAAATGTATTTTCCTGACCTGTGATGGTGCTAAGAAAGACTTATGTTGACCTGTTGGGTCATATGTTAACATAACATGCAGCAGTAAGCTGTGATTTGTTTAAGGCAAAGCCCTGTTTCAAAATCTGTGGTGGTGAGCTTTCCCAGTTGTTGCTGGCAAGTCTTTGACTCAAAATAACAGAGGTCCTGTCTGTGGCTGACATACGTATCCCTCATCTAGCCTTTCTCCAGCTCCCTTCTGCTCTGTAACTTTTCAAGGTTATGGCAGTTGGTGCCTGAATTGTGTACTCTAGATGTGCTTATAAAAGTAGGAAGTGCTTACCCCCTACGTTGTATGACTTAAAGCCATAAAAAGACAAAAACACATAGTTACTGGGGTTAAGGAGACCATGCACCATTTTATTATTTTCTAAATCCTTCCAAGAAGTGCTGGAGTGATTTAAACACTTAGTGTAAGGGAGACTGCTGAAAATAGCTGCTCGCTCTGAGCACAGGATTGTAACTTTGTGCAGGCTCCTGTTTTGGGTCACCTTGGCATGAATGAGTCCATGTGCTTGAAGGACAAGACACTAAAGAGGAGTAGAAAGCCAGAACTGGGTTCTTAAAGACAACTGACACCATGGTCTCTGTGGTGTAGCATGTGCTTAACTTGGGCCAGAGTCCTGCCACTTGCTGTGTCTCTTCAAGCTGAGTGGAAAAAGCTCATATGACTGGATAGTACGTATCACCTTCAGGCCTGGTGGGCATGCCGGCTGGGTCATGTTACTTGATTAAACATGCAGTTAGTGAGTGTTACCCAAAATGATGCAATAATGCCTATTATGCCTATTTCTAGGTGCTGGTCTTGTTCTTGAAGTAGAGTGTTCTTTATACAAGTGTGCTCTACCTTGTAAGAAGCAGCTATTGCCTGCCCTGGGAGAAGGCAAAGCAGATCTCGGAGAAACACAATTCATGACTTGGGCCTGGAGGTGTACAGAGGGATGGCACCTGTACACTGTCACAGCCCACCCTTGTGGAGGGCACAGACAGCGTTGCACAGAGACCAGCAGCTTGCCACAGCAACCACAACTTGTTAGTGACAAGTGACAACAGCCACAGCTGGAACAGCTCAGTTCTGCATGTTACAGTTTCCCCTTCAGATCCCAGAGCGAGGAAGCAGCTTTAGGCATAGATGAAAGCCAGGCAGTGCCACCAGGGTGCACAAAAACCAGCTTCTCTTTGATGAAAGGTGGTTGGGGCAGTTCTACAAACTCTTCTTGCTTCTCCAGCCTTCATCTGCAGCAAGAATTGCTCATCTCCCTTTCATGCATCCAAGATATAAGGCAGTTAAAGCAGGGCATGGCTGAAGAGCCTTCAGTCTCTGCACCAGCTTACCCTGGATGACCAGTACACTAGGGGCAGTAACACTGTGTACAATCAGTATTTAAAAAGAATGTATGCCAAATGTTTAAATAGTTCAGGTACAAAGGTGAGGCTTTAAGGGTTGTTAGACTTCCCCTTCTTTTCCAAGTTGTCTACCCAAGAGAAATAGTATATTTGTATACATTTCTAATAGTTACGAAAAGGTGAGGACTGATTCCACATCAGTGGAATACTTCAATCTATTTCTTAGATTTGTCTTTGCTTTCATTTTTTAAAGCTGATGGTTGCAGTTTTTAAAACAAAAAGTTGAAGCTTCAAGAGATGCAGGATATTTAGAACTGAACCTACAGCAAGAAGCTGGTGGCTGAGACACATGCATTTTAAGAGTTTACCTTTTGAAGTTTCTGTAAGCAGTACTTTTTCCATTCACAGCTGCTTAAGCTGTACACACGTAGCAGTTGTTCAGCTCAGAACTTTATATGTTCATATTGGAATTCAGGGGAATAAAGTTTGATTTTGTTAACTGAGTGCCTGGCTATTATTTATGTAACAACACTTAACAAGCTTGTCTAGCTGAAGAGCAAAGAGGTTGAAGCCAGTGTCAGCACCCCTCCAGAATTAAAGGAAAAGGATTTTGCAATCAATGAATGTATAAAACCCTCAAAGCTGAAGGGAAAGTGCCAGCTATAACAAGGTGCTATGGAACAACTGCAGATTTTACATTATCTACTATGGAAAAGTAAAGCCCATAGATTAGCCCTCAGCCTGGTGCTTTGTTAGTACTGAAATCGGCTCCACTATGAAGGTTCAACTCAACTTCCAACTGTCTAGATCATTGATTACCATGATACATCCTATAAGTTAAGTTTCCTGCCAGAGGAATGCCAGGAGGCCAGTACAGGCCATCTAAATTCCACATATGTAAGGGATGAGTGTCCGCTACCCTGAAGCCAGACAAGGTCAGTGCCATCTTCTGATCAGTGGTGCTTGAATGTAGTATCTCCCCCATACAGCTATTTTGTTACTCATTCCTGCTTATACAGTAGTTTTTACTTAACTGCATGCTGGAGCTGGAAGAGCCTGACTCACAGCCTTTGCTGCTGCTACTTGAGATTAGCTTACTCCATAAACAGGAAGGTTCACCTTAACAGCCCTGCAAACTATTAGGAAGGGCATCCTAGGACAGGGCTATCCAATTGCCCGAGCTAAGCCAAAAGGAACTTAGTCATCAGCCGCTTCCAGCTGCAATAAAACGGCATCCCCGTCCAGCTCCTCCTCCATTCAGTGCAGACTGCAGAGGCCTGACCTGCCTTCTTGCTCCATCGCCCTCTAGTGATGCGGCTGTGGTCTCACTCCTGGGTGAGTGGCTATTCCTTCCTTTTCTCAAGCCGGAGATGCTTTGCCAGAACCCCTCAACCTTGAGGGCCAGTTTATTAAGTTTATGTGCAATAACACGTGCAGCCGCTGAAGCAACACTAGTTTGGGGACCAGCATCGCAGAAGTTGAGCGTGAGCCAGCACACCCTTCCGGCAAAGGCTAGGCTGCCACAGCGGGCTCTAGAGCCAGCATGTCAGACAGGTCTGACCCTCTGCTCATACCTCTCACATCTGTCGGTGCAGACATGGAGTACCACATCCCATTTCACATTCCCCAGTATAAGGCAGGCAGGGGCATACTGGAGCAAGTCAGAGGGCAATGAGGATGGTGGAGAAAACTGCATTTGTTCAGCCATAACAGAAACTGAGGAGAGATCTTACTGCTGTGTACAGTTACCTCATTCATGGGAAGGCACAGAGCCAGGCTCTTCTCAGAGGCATACAGGGGCAGGACAAGATGCAACAGCTACAACTTGGAACACGGGGAATTCCAACTAGGAAGGAAAAGTAGCAATAAGTTTAAGTCTTGCGTGAGAGTCCTACCCATGGAGATATACACAGCTGAACTAGGTTGTGAGAGCCAGCTCTAGCTGTGCCTGTTCTGCACAGGAGCTTAGACTTCATGTATCTGTGACCCAGGCTCACTATCCTGCACCTAGAACTGCACACAGCTGGTGGATCACTGTTGGTCATTCAAGACAAGTTTCAGCCTCCACCCTTGAAGTACAGTGCTGATAGAAGCAGCTTCCAACACCGTAGGAGTTTCCAACAGCCCAACTCCTAAAGGCAGGTAATTACAGTAATTAAAGCTAATTACACAACAATAGCAGAAGTTGAGTCCATACATGTACTTAATAGTGTACCACTACCCTCTGGTGAGCACAGGGAAGGTATGTGACCTCTGTTTACCTCATTAACTGGTATAAGCTATGGAAAGCTATGTCGCTCCCCTTCCACTCTTGGTTCCAGAGGAGGGCCATGAAGATGATCAGAGGGCTGGAGCACCTCACCTATGAAGACAGGCTGAGAGAGTTGGGGTTGCTCAGCCTGGAGAAAAGAAGGCTCCAGGGAGACCTTATATCAGCCTTCCAGTACCTAAAGGGGGCCTACAGGAGAGATGGGGAGTGACTCTTCATCAGGGAGTGTAGCAATAGGACAAGGAGTAACTGTTTTAAACTGAAAGAGGGGAGATTTAGATGAGATATTAGGAAGAAATTCTTTACTGTGAGGGTGGTGAGACACTGGAACAGGTTGCCCAGGGAAGTTGTGGATGCCCCCTCCCTGGAGGCGTTCAAAGCCAGGTTGGATGGGACTTCAAGCAACCTGCCCATGGAACTAGATGATGTTTAAGGTCCACTCCAACCCAAACCATTCTTTGAATAAAAAGATTAAGGAAGCACCAGAAACAAGAAGCTAACCTCCACACGTTTCACATCAAGGAAGACCTGAACAGTCCCCACAGAAGAGCCACACAGCTGAGAACATCTGGAGGCAAAAATAAGCATCCTGGAAGTTTGCGCATTACAGGTCTTAGTCCAGCTCAAGAGAAGTCAGTGAGCATTTGCAGTATTAGCTCAAAGGAGCAAGCGCACAGATCAAGCCCATTGCATGCAGGTATTAAGGCAAGCCTGGCTAACTGATCCCAGGCAGTTGGCACACCCAGGAGCTGATGAGATGCGGACTTGAGGAAGGCTTAGGGCATGGGGCCATCTCAGCCCTTTGTCAGAAGGGGCCGGGGAGGGGGGGCAGCAGGGAGGGTACAGCAGCAGAGCAGCAGCTGTGCAGCCTCCAACCCCCAATTCAGCTCCCAGGCCAGGTGTTACTCAAATCCTACATCACTGGATTTCTGATGAAATGTGGTTCAATACCTCTTCTTCAGTAGAGGTCTTGTTAATGTGGCACGGGTAGACTAATCTTTCTCCCTCCAAATTCCCATATTCCAGACTTGTGGAAAACCCTGATACTGAGGGAAGGCGTGTCAGATTTTTCCATCAGTCTCCTGTAGACTGCTGGTCTCCACCATCACATCAATGTTCTTGCTTAAAGCCAGACAATTATCTTAGATTAATAAAGTAGGGATTACCTGTATGTAGGGACATCTAAGCTCCAAAGGATCCAACAGCTCATTAACATGACAGTCAACTCACACTAAGGAACTCCTCAGAAGATTATTGCTCTGCACAACAGAACTTCATGTAAGTTTATTTGAGAAGTTGTATCTACACAGAAATACATTAAGTACACCAAAATGAGACTGCTTCACTTCGTACTGAAGCAGCAAGACATTCTCCAGGAAGAGAGATACATTTTACACGTTTCCCTTCTTTTGGCTTTCCCTTATGGTTCAATAAAGTTCACTTCCACAGCAAATGTCTCACTATAGACTTTCCACGTTTTAGACTTGTGAGGGTTATCCAGCTCATTCCTGGGAAGGTAGAGTCTGAAAGACAAAATTCAGTAGCATATCTTACAGCCTAAGACATGTTCTTGCTTTCAGTCAGTGAAGAGAACCTCAAGCTCAGCCCTGGAATACCAAATATAGCCACAGATCTTGAATTCAGATAGACATCAGCCATGCCTGCACAGGGCTTTGGATCTGAAGTAGTCTGAGAAACATACAGTCAACCTGATGGGTTCGTGGGTTTGGGTTTTCTCCCCCAGAGCCCCACAGTGCAAGATTATTAGATTAAAATCAGTGTTATGTTCAGCTCAAGGCCTCCTGATGGGATGCAAGTGGCAGGAATTTGATAACTGACCTTCCTAGTGACAAGGATTTGTTTCAGTACTCAGTCAAGCTCATCAGGCATGTTCTCCACTTCTAATGCTAACTAGATGTGAATTTGGTAATCACTTAATAGCACTTGCGCATCAGCTGTGACTGAATTAGAGATATAGAGATAGGAACACTGCCTTAGCAGCTGTTTCACTTCTGATCAGATATAGTCCACCACAGGTCCACTAGGCTTCTCTGGGCAGAAAGGGAGAGAGTTTCTACTACATTAGGTCTAAAAGATGCTCTGGTGAGGCATCCTCCCTAGCACTGGGGGAAACAAAGCACTTGGGTGAAGCTTTTGAGATAGCATTGTTACAGGGCTGTCAGACAGCAGGCATACATTTCTCCCAGCACCAGTTTGGTCCAGCCAAGTGTCTGAACCTAGGCTGCAAGGTGCATTGCTGGCTCAGCATATTAAGTCTAGAGTTATGAACACAGACTCACAGCTACCTCTCCACATGCTCCAATGGGATCAGTTAAATAAAAGTTATTTCCTTCCTATTCTAGTTATTACATCTCAAATGTCAAGTTCATTGTTCCTCTGTCTAAATCTGAGAAGTTTGGTAGCCAGAAGAGAAGGATCTCCTGTCTATGCATTTCTACATCGCTCCCCTAGCGAGACAGACAAGCCCAACGTCCACTGGCTGGAGCTCCCCCAGGAATTCTTGTCTCAGTAAGAGGAACCACAGTACTTTCTAACTTTAACCAAAGCATGACAAGCAGTAAGAGATCCTTTCTTTGGGATCCCAAGCATCAGCACCTCTAACTCTGGTCTTAATGTTTGCTTGCTAAGCTGCTGAATGAGTTCCAGCCTCTCAGGCAGCCATACTATAGAGGATGGCAGAGTTGCCTTTGGTTTGAATAGTTAGCAATATCTTTTGAATTCAAGTTCACTAACAATACTTAGAGTGCTGAGGGAAAAAGTCCAATGAGTTAAGTTGATAAAGAGCTCACATGTTTAAGACACTTGGAACAGTGCAAGCAAGTGAGCACTGACTGCCTGCTTGCAAGTTACAATTGAGAGTCAGAGACCAGTACCCACAGAAAAGCCAAGGCAGGGTTGATCAGCCAGCTATCTCAGCTTTCAGTACCACATTTAGGAAGTTTCAACTCTGTTTGGACACCAGAAGTTAGGATCTGAAGGCAGTCACTATGATCACTTACCTGTTATTTTCAATAAAGGAAGTGTTGAACCAGAAGAAGAATGGGCAGTCATCATAGCCTTTTGGCAGATCCTAAACACAAAGACCTTGTTGAAGGACTCCATTAGACAAGAGGACTCATTTTTTGCAGAGCAAGAGTACCCACCCATACTCAGTAGTCTGGTTTATAAAGCTACGGTGCCAGAGTCAGTACGCTTGAAGAGCCCAATATTACACCCAGATCACTAATTTCACTGAAGTTATTCCAGGAGTAGGTCACTCAAATTTAATACAATGAAGTAAGCAATCCATGTTAGAAGCAGCAGATACTCAATTAAGATGTCTTGGTTGTATTGTACGACCAGCCAGATGCCTCCCCTGCCAGATGCCTCCCCCGCCTGCACAGGCTGATGTAGCAACATTTGCTGCATCACTTGCTGCACACAGATGGAATGACAGCTGCTACAGCGGGGACACCCCACACAGCAGGAGCCACGGGAGAAGAACAGATTCTGCCCCACGCAGCCCAGCTGCTGTTTGCACTGCAGCCTCTCCTGATACTCAAGTGAGGGTCTTCACGCTGTTGTACTTACAGAATGCGATTCAAATCGGACTTTCACATCTCCACTTATAACAGGGCTGTCTTCCAAGCCAATGACTACAGAGTCACTTTCAGAATCAAAGAAGAGCTGGATAACAGAATAAAGCATTACTTTTTATAAAAAGTTACTGCAGAGAGACAAGGGACCAATTCATGACAATACCTAGCTATTCATCCATGGTATACAAATTCAATAGCAGTGCTAGAATAATAGCCAACAATTTTAGCTACTCTGGTCAGAGCAAGCTATTGTGTTTAGTTGACTTCTAGGAAAGTCTTTTGCTATTTTACCACTACTTCCTCTGTGATCTAGCAACTCTTAGTTTTTCATTCTCTCAGAATTTACAACGTCCATTTATTTAGATAGTTTTATGTCCAGTATTCAACTTTTACAGGAAGACACTTTTGACCTTTAAGTCAGCTTTCAGGTTCTGAGACTCAACTGACATGATTTCATAGTACTCTCACCTTGCAGTTTCCTTGACTGGCACATACACATTCTAGTACAACTTGCTTCTTCACTATTATCTGCACCTTCATGTCAGTTCCATTGCCTTTCCCAACTCCTAGGAAGAAAGAGTTACATTATACCACAGTACATACATTATCTGGAAACACAAGTGGTCATGAAAACCAAGTGCAATCCTATTAAAAAGCGCCTTCTTTCCAGAATGCCTTGCTATAGACTTTAGAGAACTCAAATCCTAAAGGCAGCTCAAGATTCAGTGGTCAAAAGCTGTATTTTGAAGTAGCAGTGAATCCTACTAGTGGAACAGGAACAGGCTAGAGTCTAGTTCCACCAACCGAACAAGAACAGTAGTTTGAAACATTGAACAATTAGTGCTGAAATTCCAGCCTTTTATCAAAATTACCAGTGCATGCATATGGAAACAGGTGTGTGTATATATCAAGTTGAGAAACACTAGCAGACCTAGTTCCACAGGTGGAGTCAATCTCACTTGAGAAGTGATTCCCCTCCCAAAACAGAGCAGGTTGTATGTGAGCCACCATTTGACAAGCTACTCAGAAAGTGACAGAACACATGGGGCAATTGCACTCCAAAATGCTCTTCATTGTATTTTAACTGTGCCATTTGAATTCTGAAATCCCAGTAAGTCTACATTCCTATCATGGGCTTGTCAAGAGAGACAGAGATCAGCTGCCTGTTCTAGGAAACCATTACCAGATAGAGGAATGCCCAAATTCAAGAGTTCTTACCATGTATAGAGTGGATTTTGAGGTTTTTTATTTTGAGTTGTCTCTCTGGTGGGAGTTTCAAGTTATACTTGTTTTTCAGGATCTCATAATACCCAACATACCTACTCTGTAACGCAAAAAACCCAGACACATTATGCAGTTTCTGTACCCCACAGAGACTAATCATAGGCAGAAGTAGGATTAAATAGATCTTCTATGCCAAGTTCTTGGCTCTCCCAAGTCCAAAGCTAAGAAGAAAGTAGCCATTTGTTCTCCTTCCCCCTCCCAGTTCAAACAATCCTAGACAAATTCAACATCTGCATTTTTAAGCAGTATTTAAACTTCGTGTTCTAAGAGGAATTCTGTACTTTTGAGTTCAGCAAGAAGCCAGGAGCTTTTATATTGTAGATTTTTAAGGGGCAGAATGTTTAAATGTACAAGATACTGCCATGTTACAGAAGCATGTTCCGAAGGACAGCTGTACTTCCATTTATTTTATGCCAGCAACTAAAAGTACCTCTGTCACCAGCTTCATCTCACAGCTCTGAATCTCACAGTACACAGTGAATCAAAAAGAGCAAAGCCCCAAGCTGTAGTCTGAGGTACTGACTTGCTTAGTTTTTCCCTTGTGAATGCAGTCTCTAGAGGATGCATTCCTCCGCCCAGTGCCGTAGCCCTCCCCAGACCAGGCTGCAGGCTTCAGTGCATCCTCAATAAACAGCATAATTGTCTTATAGGATCATGCTCCCGTGAGAACAGGCAAACACTGCAACAGGTTGCCCAGAGAGGCTGTGGAGATATTCTAGGCCTGACTGGACATGGCCCTAGGCAGCCTGCTCTAGCTCACCCTGCTTGAACATTGGGGTTGCAATGAAAGCTCTCCTAATGTCAACAATCCTGTTATCTTAGGTACCGTAATTCAGATTTGATGATATTACAGAGAGAAAGACAATAAGGAATATGCTTGGACAAATGGGAGTAGGGGGGGAGAAGCAGTGCAACCCTACCCGTTGGTAGTCTTCCAGCCCTTAAAGAAAGTACAGAAAGTTCAGGAGTTAAGTATTAGTAGGAACCTACTCTGAAACAAGGCGGGGAGGTGGGGTAGCATAAGCACTCCCAAGGCTAGTGTTGGTTTGGCTACTGTTGCTGGACCTGCTCAAGCTTACCTGGGATGGAGTTTCAACTCCTTGAAACTTGGTACTTGTGCTTCTATCAGTTCTTCTCTCCCCAAAGTAGTCCAAACTTTCCTACATAGGAAGATAATTTCAAGGGCTGATATTCATCCAACCACCATTCCACTTCCTGAGAAGTGGGTAGTCAACTAGAATTACACTAGTCAATTCCAATAAGCGAATGCAAGTACAAATATGCAATAGTTGTTGTACCTTCTAAAGGAGGCTTTTAACTGGAATAAAAAAGTACTAATTAGGAAGTCAGATATATGAAGTCTGTCATCCATGAAAGTGTTCTAATAAAGTTCATTGAATGAAGAAAGCAATATGCTTTAAGCAATTGCTTTAGAACCATTTATGTTTCTTGTATGGTTGTGGCAGACCAAGCTGAACATTAGTTTGGACCTTCACAAGCCAGACTCAGAGAAAAGCAAGTGATTAGATGGATACACATGCTGGCCAGACTACCTTGAGTGACCTGGGCCTTCTGCAACCCAGGTCCAGATTGATACACCAGACCTGGGATACTAAAGCAGCACATGCATCTGTCCTGGCTGGGATTTGCTGGTCTTTCTCCCTTTCTCCAGAAAGGCTTCTTGCTGTAATGCTGGCAGCCAAGACAAGACAATTCTTGATGCCTCACATTACTTGGCAGGAGGTCGGGGAAAAAATTGCACTCAAAACCAATGACATTATCTTTAGTAGCGCATGCTCAGAAGCTATCTACAGATTAAGAAAGTTGTTGCTCATGATCCTAGGTCTATTATGCCTCAAAAAAAAAAGTGATCCAGAGTTGGTATCCTGTTAAATTCTACTTTCCCAGTTCTTCATGATCAAGAGTAGCCTTTATCAGAAAGGAATTTACATAGCATCACAATTTGCAAGAATTTTTTTGTAGAACAGATTGCTCACAGTATCCTTTTTCCAGTATACACTTTTTGTAGAATATTATTGCATTTCATGAATTAAGTAGGTTCTAAGGGACATTTTGAATACTAGAAGAATCAAAAAATAAACACCAGTTTTTACCTTTGCACTCTCAAACTGGTCACTGTCTATGAGCCAGGTACAGACCATTGTTCCAGTCCTGCCTGTATTAGAAGTAAGAGACAGGTTGAACTACAGGAATTCAAGAGTATTTACGATTATTTTTGTGAAGTTTAACTTTTAAAATAGAAGACATACATACACAGGAGATAAGTGACACTAGAGTAGTCAAGTGCCTGTATTTCTGAGAAGAACGAGTTAAAGACAAGATACAGCAGTTTGTGAACTTCCTTGAAAGCATTCCCCACATTTCTTCTTAGTATTCCTAGACATGCTTAGGAAGCTGGCCAGTATCTGCATGCTGCATTTAGCAGGGGGCAGAGTTAAGTACACACTGCTAGATTAGGTTATAGACTGGCACTTACCAATGCTCTAAGCCTCAAGAGATGCTTCTCTGGTCCAACTCCCTCCCCCTCAACCCTACTAAGAAGGCATCAAGACTGCTAGCACAAAGACTCCAATATAGTCTCAGATTTGAACTTAATATCTCAGAGGTCAAATCACCCCTCCCTACACTTGTTCTTCAAGCTGGTTTTGGCCTGCAGGTAGTTTCAATATTCAGTTTTGCAAAACCTTTTAAGCTGTGGTTTCAAGTGGGGGAAAGAGCCTTCTTTACCTTAAGTAACCACCTGGTTTAAGCCAAGTATTTGCAGTAGTAACAGCAGGCAGCTAAAGATGCAGCAGATGTCTGCAGGGAAATTTGGCTTATTTACACAGCTACCTAAGCACTTCAAACAGCTCCTGCACTACTACAGGCTGCAGATAGCACCCACATGTCAGCTCACATGCAGTAGCTTTGACTAGCCTGTTCCCATAAGACTACATTGTACTCTATCACATAATACCTTGTGTATCTTGATGTAAGATCCAGTACCTAGCCCCCACTGCAAGAAATTAAAACACTGGAGGTACATTACAGTGCAGAATATTTAGTGTAGGTGACTAGCTGCCAGGGAGCCAAAGCAGCAGCCTAATGCTTTTGACAGTAGCAGTTTCAGCAGCTTCCTATCCCCAGCCTCTCCTGGGAGACTGCTGTCCCAGCAGTCAGGAAAGCAGGAAGTTATTGAAGACCTTTTTAAGAGGTCAGATAGCATCTTAGATTAAGTACCAATTTAGGCACCTGCAAATGGGGCTGTGTAATAGTAAACACACAGCACTATACTGTTGCTAGTCATCACAGTGTCTGCAGAATTTGTCAAATTATGCTCTAAACCCATCTCATGCTATGTCTTAAGGCCATACTTTAATCAAAGAAGCCATGGTAAGAATAACACATAGTTTGTAACATACACAGATTACGCTTGAGAAGTCCTACCTTTGCCTCCTTTACAATGAATTGCTATGATGTTCTTTTCATCTTGACTCATCCACTCACGGACACTGGCAGTGAATTTCAGCATGTCCCTAGAGAAGGGGAAAATTAGCAGATCAAAGCAAATGCTCACAAAGAACTGTCATGGTGTATGTATTTCTTGACAAGACTCACTGTAGTGCTGGGACATTGTGGTCATCAATAAAAATCCTTTCCACCCTGTAGTGGAAGTACTTGGGGTCATAGCCTTTTTCACCTACAAAGAAAGATCTTGAGTTATGCCAGGAAAGTGAACAGACTTGCAACAAAGAAAGTTGCTTTGACACACAACTGCTGGTCTGAGCATATTTTGTTAAAATACAGTAGTAAAAATAGACAGATCAAAGTGGAAAAACTATGAGTAATTTGGCTAAGACCATGCTTGCTTAGCTTCTAGTTTCACACCACTCACTTAAGTGAAAATTCATCTCCAGGCCCAGATAGCCATTCTTTTTCATAGGGGTTATTTAGGGATCTGAAAGTTAATATTCTGATGTACTCTCAGGGTCAACCACAGCAACATCACCTACAAAGTGTTAAGGAGCTGCTAACACCACACACCTCATCTACCCCTCTACCCCTGTTAGCCAGAGGACAGTTTTACTTTTTCACAGCTTCAGTATCAATGCTTCCATATCATACCCCGTTTACTCCCAGCTGTGATGATCTACTACAAAAGCAGGAACCACAGAATAGTTGTTCCTGAAGTATTTTTCATTGTTTTAACCACCTCTAAGCAGAGGAGCTTTTAACTCTTCATTCACCTCATTCTTCTAAGCCATCATTAGATAAATCCTCCAACATCACCTCAAGTTTTAGCCCAGGTTTAGTATTCCACTTCTTTAGTAAGCGTTTTGGAACACTGAAGCAGTTGTTCAGCATGAGCAAGGAAGTCTAAACTGCAAGGCATCCGGTATCTCCTTTGCAAGCTTCAGTACAATATAATAGATACTAAAAGTCAACAGTGACATTCAGGACAGAAGGCAGTCAGAAACAACTGCGTGCTTTTGAGAAACTCTAAGTTCTTGGAGATTGCCAGCATCATACCTTGATAAGATGTTTTCCTGTTTAGCAGTATTTCAATACAGTTCAGCAGCTAAACATACTTACTGCAGAGATTGTAGACTTTATAGTGGTCTGCATGTTTGGTGTCCAAAAATCTTGCAACTTCCTAAAGCAATAACAAGATACAAGTTCGGAGTAGTTAGTGCTCTACTCCTTATTTCTACTGCCACCCCAAGAGGGGTCCAGCAACTGCATTCATAAACAACCCTTGGACAGATATTGGCCTTTCCAGCCCAAGAGCTTAGGTTCCTGTCTGGAACAGAAGTACTACTGCAACTATCTTCTCTGATGTATTTGTGTTTCCACAGTATCAGGCAGCGTAGCCCTGGAGGGCGTAAATGCAGATCTTTTAACATCTTTACTTAGATGACCATGAGCCAGCAATATGCCCTTGTGGCCAAGAAGGCCAATGGCATCCCGGGCTGCATCAAGAAGAGTGTGGCCAGCAGGTCGAGGGAGGTCATCCTCCCCCTCTACTCTGCCTTGGTGAGGCTGCATCTGGAGTACTGTGCCCAGTTCAAGAAGGACAGGGAACTGCTGGAGAGGGTGCAGCAAAGGGCTACCAAGATGATTAGGGGACTCGAACACCTCTCTTATGAAGAAAGACTGAGGGATTTAGGTCTCTTCAGTCTGGCAAAAAGATGACTGAGGGGGGACCTTATCAACACACATAAATACTTAAAGGGTGGGTGTCAGGAGGATGGGGCCAGGCTCTTTTCAGTGGTGCCCGGGGACAGGACAAGAGGTAATGGGCACAAACTTGAGCATAGGAAGTTCCACCTCAACATGAGGAGGAAATTCTTTACCCTGAGGGTGGCAGAGCACTGGAACAGGCTGCCCAGAGAGGTGGTGGAGTCTCCAACTCTGGAGACATTCAAAACCCGCCTGGATGCATTCCTGTGCAACCTGCTCTAGGTGACCCTGCTCTGGCAGGGGGGCTGGGCTAGATGATCTCCAGAGGCCCCTTCTAACCCCTACCATTCTGTGATACAGTTCTCATCACTCATACTATTACTAGCCTGGGACAGAGCCAACTTGATTCTCTGAAGCATTCCCAAGGAACAGCAGCATCAGAGCACCAGTGTGTGCACACTGCAAGATACATCCCACTAGGCTTTGCTAAGAGACTACAACGCAAGCAGTACAGCACAGTGGAGACCATCACTTAATCATTCCAACCAGCCAAGACAGCAGGACTAGGATTGACTTGACAACCTAGTCCACATGCAGATTAGTGGGAACATACACGTGAATCAGCATTCAGAAATAATGAACTTGGTAGAGGAGAGATTTTTACCTCTATGGGGTTCCTATAGAAAGACTGCTTCCCAGAAGATGGAAATGACATTGCAATAATGCGATCTGTGAAAAAGACAGCAATCAGAAGTATTGAGAGAACCCTCCCCACATGTAGGAGCTACACGATTGAAAGCAACATCATTATGTAACAGCTTATTTCCACCCTAATAAGAATGACCTACCCATTTTGTTGAGGTTTTCTTCTGCATTTTATATAGCTAGAGAAGAATAATGCTTCCTGAAGCATCATCCACCATTAAGTGTCAGTCTCCATAGAATCACAGGCAAAAATACTATGAGATAGTCAATAGTTTCTCAGCTCTAGTACCCTAGGCCTCAGGAGAATTTCTATCATTACATAAAGCATGTACAACCTCTCTCCCAGAAGGCTAATCCTTGAGAACAGTGTCAGAGTCAAGAATCCATATTTCAAAATCCCACAGAAAAGGAGTAAGCCTGGTTTGACTTCATACTTCAGTTTCATTAATCTAAAACATTGCCTGTGTTTCATGTCAAGCACTTATTAACTGACTAGTGTTAGCAGGATGTAACATGCTGCAAAGTGTCATTTGCTTCTACAAACCAGTAACATAAGTGAGATCCAGATCAAAGCCATCTTTCATATAACGCCTTTTGTTTTCAGAGACCTGCCAAAAAGAGAGTAGAGTTAGTCTTCCAAACGAATGCCAAAGATCAACAAGTGGTGCCTGTTACTTCGAAAAACCATTTAGAGTCTGAAGTTAAGTCATGAGTAGCAGAGCCTTATTTTGCTATAGCAAAGTTCACAGAATTAGACAAGAATAACATTTATTGTGTTAGGTAGAAGGTCCATAAGGAATTTTTACCCTGAAGTATCAGTTTATTCTAGTGGAAGCAACCCTGCAGATTCTTTGCAGACTGCAGTATGAATCTGTCATTGTCATTTGAGTGTTTGGGGGCTGAGAGGAGGAAGAAGAAGAAAGTTAAGGGCAGCATAACCAAGACTGCTTATTCCTGAGCAAGATGACATACTTGAAGCTTTAGTACCACTATAGTGCCCCTGATGAAAACAAGGGGCATTTACAATGATTAGGGCTTCAACAGCTAGATTGTTTTGTTTTCACCTGGAATAAGCAGCAGAAGCATTAAAATTCCCATCCTCCACCATGTGAGGAAAAACAGTCTAGGTACCACACAAACTAGAAATTATCAGTTGAGACACACAGTGGTGTTGCAATCGCTTCGATATGCCGGCCTTCCAGGTCAAGTTGCTGCTGACTTGCGTAAAGTTAAGAATTATTAGCTATTCTGAAGTTGAAGGCAGAGCTCTGGTACCCTGCCGGGGACACTGAACAAACATGCTGCCTCCGCAATATTATCAGTTGGAGACCAATAGGCTGTGGGCAGTCTTCCTACTCACCATTGATGGCTGCTTGGAGAAAGAGATAGCATTGGAAGCAGTAACAGTACCCTAGATACATCTAAGAGGCCAACTTACCATTCTCCTGGTCACCACTTCAAGTTGCTTCTTTTGTGAAGCCAGGCGAAATATTCTTATTAAGATGACAATTCTCAGAACTCGGAGGAAAGTAACCATTCTAGATGGGAGTCAGATTCACCATGAAAGAAAATGAACACAATTAAACTTAAATACAAAGCTTAAAGCTATTTAAAAGCTGTTTCAGAGACAGCTTAAAGCTTTGTTTCATATACTGAACTAGGACTTCTCAGGCTGATTTTGGAGAGAGAATACTATGCTTGAGGAATACCATGGTTTTATCAAGGTTTTTTTTTTGAGGAATACATGTTCTGAACAGCTAGCAGAACTAGGAAATCCCTTACTTGCTTAAACAGACTTTCCCAGGCACCTCTTCCCAGCAAGCAGGAAATTCCCCTAACACTACCTATGTTATTATCCCTAAATTCTTTTTCCTTGAAGTTTGTTTTCAAGTATACATTTAGTGTAAGCAGCCACCTGAAAAATAGTTGGAAAAAAAGCTATACATCATACCTTGATTGAGAAGCCTGTGAAAAAAAAGTCAGTATAAACCCTGGGTTTAATCATTCAGCAACTTGAGCTGATGACATGGTTTGAAGAACTTTGAACTGCTGTTGAACTTTGAAGCAGGCAAGATGCTTATGTGAGTGGTTCTATGGAAACAACTGAACAGGGGCAGCTGCTTTCACATACCCTTAGGGACCAGGACAAACTAACATTTATTCCTGAAGTGGGTATGTGATCATAGGAGCACACACACATATTTCAGGTCCTGATACACTTAAGTAAGAATCCTGGTGAACACCTACAGTAAGGGGGATAAATATTATGGAAACATTATCCCATCACCTTGTAGTTGAAGACAGTCTGCTCTCCACCGATGTGGAGCTTAAAGCCAGCAAAACAAGGTTGTCCCAGACACCTGGAGGAAAGCTTCAGGTTTTCCCCCAGCTCCTTCCTAGTCTAGGATCACCCTGCTGTTTTCAAAACAGAGTTCCCTTGGAGTTGGAAGCCAAGGAGATAAACCAATGTTAGAGTGAAGACTCCATGGCCATTCTCCCCAGCCTGAACCACAACTGCAAGCAGCAGCTGTTCAGGATAAAAGCAGTTTGCATTCTGCCCTTTAGGAAGTTAGCCCATTAAACATTAGCTCCCAGACTGATACCAGCCCTCATTCCTCAATGTCCTTTAACAGGTCAGACTTCAAGGAAACAGGTAACTCATTCCAATGCACACTAGTCTAGACAGAAATAGAGACCATACCCCTCCATTGTGGCCTGCTACCTCTGTGGACTGCCACTGAAATCTCACTTGTCACATATATGCTTTCATCCACGTAAGATCTGCTCAGATTTAACTATTCTGAGATATATGAGGTGCTTTAAGACTGCAGCTTGCTTCTTGAGGAAGGTCTGTCAGGAAAGAATAATAAACCCCAGGTAGACTATTGGAAATTAGCTGAATTGCATGGACACTACCGCAACGTTAAGTGGGAAGACCATCTCAACATGTGCGATTTGGCCAAGTCTGAGGTATCATCCAGTGCCTGGTAGTAACACTTTGGTCAGAACAGGACTGAGGAGCCCTTAACAAGGGAAACCTTACAGAGGGCCTCAAGAATTGCATGGTAGGCCCCAGCCAAGTATCATCTGATATGAGTGTGAACTCCTTTTTGTGACCCAAAAGCCTATTCTAAATCTCCATCAACTTCAGCAAGTCAGAATACAAAGAACTTGTGCACACTGACCTGCAACAGGATGGGTCAAGTGCAGGATCAGGCCTACTACTGACAGCCTAGTAAAGATAGCACTGTGACAGAGTAAACTGCACTGCTGTTTCTGCCACCTTTAACTGGATGCTGCCATAAGACGAAAGCTGCTTTAGAGAAAACGTGCCCAGAGAAATAGGAAGTAATAATTAAACTCAGCTTAATGTTTAAAAAGACCTAGAAAGAAACAGCCTTTTACAATTCTGAGGTTGCAAAAGCTATTCCTTTTGACAGTTCTACTTTTTGAAACCTGAGTTTAGCTGGCATTTGGAGAGACAACCAATACTTCTAGATGTTTGTCCAGCTACTCTGGGTTCTTCAATAACTAGACTTTGAGTTAGTTTCTTCTAGAAGAAGGTTTTCCCCCTTGTGCCCAGTAGCCAGTTGAATGGGGAGGGTATTTTTAAAAAAAAAAAAAAAAGGCAAAACACACAAACCTCAACTTCTTTCCCTGGCTGATGCAAGCAAGTTTCACCAATTCAAACCTAATGTAGATAAACTAAGATTAGAGTTTTAGTTCTCTCAGGACTTGATTCCTCTCACAGGTTATCATCTGATCAAGCTACAGAAATCAGATTGAAATGTGACTTGAATTAACTTATGCACATAAACAGCATGTTTCTCCCTGCCAGGGCATCCAACATATGTTACCATGAGACTTTTGGGAAAGCAAGGTAGAAGAAACAGTGTGGCAACTCTTTCTATTTCAAGATCCACTAAATGGAGATCCTCCCTCAGTTGTCTGTTCCATTTGCTATTATAATCCAACTCTTCTTCCTGACTTTCTTCAAACTCACCTCTCTTCATCAGGGTTGCTGCACACCTTCCCCCAAAAACATCCTTGCATCACAGCATTTGATGGCCTCACTATTCACTGTTGGTTACCCCAGCTGATACATTTAGATCTTCACTGCCTTTAATACAGGGACAGTCTACACTATAACTGTAAACCAAGATTAGGTGTCTCTATCCTTCATTAGTCAGTACCATGACAGCCATATTCATGACCTCCTATGCACGCATCTAGCTTAGAGGTGCCCAAGAAAATTCTTAGAAGACTATCAAGAAGAGAGAATTCACATTTAACGGCTTCTTTACCATTCTTACCTTGGTATCTGATCTGTTGCAGCAAGGTCTGAGAAGGAATATGTCATGTTAATTAACAGAGTGCCAACCACTATGAATGCATCCAAAATATTCAGTTTGGACCGGAAATAGTTCCTGAACCTGAAACAAATGAGAGTTTCGGACAGATGCCCATATAGATAGCAAAAACTGAGACATCTTCAGGAAGAGAACCACCTATATAGAACTACTGCTAGAGACAGTCTCTCCTGAACTAAGCACTGAAGACTCACTAAGAAAATAATCCTTCATCTGGTCTACACACATAAGTCACAGCAAAGCTGACACCGTTTCCAAGTGCTCACTTATATCAAAAGCACTTTACAGATTATTCTATAGAAGGGTGACAGACAATATACACAGCCAAGAACAGATGTGACCATTGTCTATGGCCAACCTACAGGACACATTTATAGTCCAAGCTTGAACTATTGCTTCCTTACTAGCCACACTGACTTAACTTTTACCCATGTCTTACCCTTCAACAAACACCCTCAGGAGAACATCGATGAGAAAGAAGAGTGCTATTGCCAGGGAAACACCTTCAAGAATCTCTCTGACACCCTTCTTCTCACTGATAGCCAGATCCACAATCACAACTATAATGTCCACAATGATAAGTACAACTCCAAATACTCTGCAAAAAAAGAAAAATACAGTTTGAGAGGTAGGAACGAATTGCTGACATTAGACTGAACAGCACAAGCCCAGATATTTGTTTTAAGCTGTTTCAGCGAGAGTGTTTTCTCTTACATACAGATTGAGGCCTGCTTGTATATGCAGCTGAAAGATTCGAATTGCATTTTTAAAGTGATCTGCACAGAATACATCAACCATGTGGAACTGTATATTTACCTCAGACTCAGCTGTAGCTATTAACCCATAATTCCACAGCTACCTAGAAGCAGTGCAAACCTGAATGCTTTAATGCACACAAGTGTCAGTGCTACCTTTCAGCTTACTCACCCTCCCTCCCACTCATGACTTGGTGTAGTCCCTTATAAATAACTGTCTTTAAAGGCTTACCTTGTTTCAGCACCTAGACTGTATACAACTGACCAACTGGCTGTTCGAAGGCTGACACAGCCTGAAGTAAGCCATTAAAAAGCCTTTATCCCAGTCAACATTATTTACAGTTCTGACTTTCATCTCTTTGGAGAACGCAGTCATCTCTATTTAAGATTTCTTTCCCATCAAAATACTTTTCTCAAGTCACCCTTCCAGGGGGTGACAGGGGATTCAGTACTTTCCAGACAGAGCAGGCTGGAGTCACTGTTGTTCAAGGAACTCTACAAGTTCTTCCACCAAAAGTAAGGACTATTTCTACCTTGCCAATATCATTACAAGCGTGATCTTTTACCTGAATCCAAATGACATCACAAATGGGGAAATTTTTCTCCTAATTGCTCTGCAAGAGAAGAGAACTGGCATTAAGACAAGTGACATTTTGCTACTGACATTAGCCACGAGAGCACTGTTACATTCTTTTTGTTTCAAAATTTTGTGTAGTAGTGATTTCTTTAAGAGGAGATTATTCAGTTGCATTCGTGAAGTACATAGGCTAAGACAGTACTTGAAAGCAGTACTTTGACCACTTGTTAGAAGTAGTATTCATCAGTTACAGACCCTAGAAGCACAGCAGTACGTACTTATGCATAACACTACTCAGTGTCACAATTCCAGTGACACTAGAAGTCTGGCTTAATGCCCAGTTAAAAGCTATAAGTGGGCTTATATAATAGCTATTGGTCAAGAGGAACATTAAAGGATAAATATCTCCTAAGGTATCTTGTTCAAGATATTAGCTTATTATATCAGAGATTTTTCTCCCCCCCAGGCCTGGAAAAAGCTGCACTTGTTAATAGCTCCACTACTGCTGTACTCTTGGAATAGAGGAAGACAAATCCCTCTTCTACCTTTAAAAGGAAACATTTGTTTGGCTTTCAGATTGAAGACTCCAGTGCCTTTTAAGAAAATTAAGTTACTGAAGCTAAGTTATTGCAATTATGAGAGTTATCTCCAGCCCTAGCAGAGTTACAGCTCCTGTTTTCAGTTGTGGAAGATTTGTTGCCTCTTTGGTATGCTCTAAGCCTTCTGGTTTAAAGCTAGGCCTTTATGTAACCATCTTACTAGCTGAAAGTATCTTTAGGCTACACCAAGAAGAAAGGTAGAAACAATTATCTGCAAGTCCCAAGTCCTGACATTTTGACAAACAGCAAACAGATTGCCAGTCTGTTAAGTAATCTCAGGATTACTTAACTACTGTAAGCACCAAGTCTTTTCTTAGACACTTAAAAGAAAACACCTTCTCCAAGTATATCACTAACAGTGGGACCTACCAAAAGGTTCTGACATACTGACAAAAAGTACTGGTAGCTTCCTTTTGTATTGTTCACATATCTACCCTATCTTTCCTGTTATATACAGTCACTACACTTCCCCTCCCTACCAACATTAGAGATACCACTGTTACAGGAAGTCTTTGTCAGCTCAATAATGCATATTGCACCCCAGTTATCCTGTCTGACCTACTTGTTTTTCGTCTAGGGTAACTTGAGCATTGCTTTGTACCTGGTGCATACCCTTAACACCTCAATAACTCTGTTTAAGACAAGGTTGGGTATCTTTGAAGCAATGAGGAAGCATCTTGATGGGCTTACTGAATTAGCCATACTTCTCATTATTAAGTTCAAACTTTTAACTAAAAACAGATCTAGCCAGGAAACATCCGCATCCTTAAACAGGAAGGAGATACTTAGGTTGTAGCACCCACTTTTCTCCATGGAAATCAAGGATGTAATAACAAGTCTTACCTTTAAGGCAGCCGAGCATATAGGACGTTTTCCTTGTATTTAGAATGTGTAATATCTGAGGAATCACTGCAGTAACTACACTAACTGTTTGCTGGTCTATGTCTTTACCCAGTCAATCCTACAAATGTAGTAGGTACACCAAGACTTCAACTTCCACAGTATAAGGACAAGCACCTTTGTTAGGTACACTAAAGACTGAAACATATACACAGCACTCCAATTTGGCCTGCCAACATCTTAAAACAGTCGAAGAAAGTGTGGCACATTTGCTCAAGTACTTAGCTTAAAGCCTTTGTAAATGCCAACTTCTGAGTTCTAGAAAGACATGTTGTCACATAGGAGAACTGAGATAACAGGTTTAATCTTACTGTTCTTGAGCTGCAGGAACAGACAAACAAGTCTATTCACTTGTTTCTACACTAGAGTAAATATGCTATAAGAGTTAGTAATCTGGTGACAAGAACTAAACACTGTTAGTAAATAACTACTTCAAGAACAGAGTCAATCACTAGCAAGCTCCGGCAGATTAGTTTTGACAAGGGCATGATGCTTATTATTTGCCTCAGATACTCATTCACCTCATTTTCTCAGTGTTCATTCCTCTGCGTTCTCCCAAACTCATTCCTTTGTGAAAATTCAATCAATGCAGTTTGGACTATGCATTCTCCATAATATGATGGACTTGTAGCTAGTTCTTGAGTTGGGCTTTCACCTCCAGAGGCATAAAGAAGCTTCCTGAACTTATTTGCCTTTATTATCTACTAGAACAAGTGTCAATATCAAGTGATTTACTGGGCTTATCTCTACTTCAGCAAGCCATCTGCCTTCTTATTTTGTCTAAAGAGTTTCCACTTTGGGGGAAAGCAAGGCATTTAGTATACCATGAGCTTACTTGGAACAGCTGTCTGGTTCATTATCCTCATCACGACCATCATCAATCTTTACTGTGGGCTCTTCTGCAGTTGGAGAGCTGGCAAAGGAAAAATACAAGTCAAATACTGATACAGATGTCAACTTTATACATTTTTACCCTTCATTATTCCAGAGAAAAGAATATTAACTGTCAGCTGAGCAGTGAGAAGTAGCCTGGGTCACAGCACAAGCCTAGTACCAGGGGAAGAAACACATTCCATGTGTTGGCACAGCAGAACCTCTTGGCTTGTACTGACCCAGTTCCCATTAGCAATCCATCTTTCAAAACTTTCTCTTCTGGGGGAGGAAGGGAACAGGTGTGTTTAGCGATAGGATAAAGGGCTTTGAAGCTGGGCATCCAGGAGTCTGCTGAGGGCTTAACAGTCCAGGCCAGACTCTGGAAGTGCTAGAAACATGCATATGCAAAACTGCTTTGAGTCCAAAAGACATTAATGTTGTTACAGTAAACTACTTGTTCAGAGAACGAATGCTTTCACCAGGAAAATCCATAGCACAGAGATTTTTTGTGCAAAGCAGGATACCAGACCGGAAACTGGAAGACCAGAGCAGCAGCAGCTGAGCTAGTGCTAGAACAGCATTTTTTCAGGGTAGTGGCTGCTTGCCATAACTTCCTTAAAAGGATCTCTTTAGATCACATTTTTGTTGGGCTACCTGAGAAGCTTTGAAGGCCACATGATTGACTACAGAGAAAATAAACTGTAACATCCAAATCCAGGAGTTTCTAACTCAGCCTCCTCCAAGTAAATACCATGCTGCATAATAGCACTGCAAGAAGCCACTGTTTGCTGTGGCTCTGTCTCTGGCATCTTTGCTTCTCGGGCAGGAGAAGCATATTCATATTCATATGAATGAAACATACACATATTCAATATTGATGTTTCCATGCTGTTCTGAGGCAACCTAGCATTTTTGAAGCATTAGTGTAACAACTCAGAGGATCCAAGTATTATTCACGCTCCACAACTGCTTCTACAGTGTGGGCTAACCCCCTTTTAAGCAAGAAGTTTAATGATGCATTTCCTATAGTGTCAGCAACCAGTACTGATGGTTCACTACCTGCACTCAGTATCAGGCTGAGGAGAAGAATTCTTTCCCTCCCCACCCCCCCAACAATTTTGGTATTTAAAGCTAGTTTTCCAGCTCCAGCATCTCCAGCTGACACCAGCATCCTCACTTTGTTCCTAGAACTGAAGCAAAGCTCTAGTGATGTCTTGCTATTCAGCTTTGCTTCACAGCCATTCTTATGGGATATTCACTTAGGAATTTCCACTTAATGTACAGCTGAAATGCTTTACTCATTAAAGCAGCTTACTGCTGCCACAGCAATTTTGCTGCAGGACACTTGCTTATACTTGTAGACACATGAAGTACACCATAAGCCACTTTTTATCTACTGTGATTAAAATATGCCAAAATAAGAATGAACAACAGTAGTGTTTTGGGTTAGGAAGCCAATCTTTAACACAAAAAGAAAACAGAAGTCAAGCCGGATTACACTGTTCCCACTGTGCTATCACACAAAAATTCAGTTCCAGATAATGCTTTCCTCAGAGGGAGTTTGTTTTTCTGAGCATTCTATATCTACTTCTTGTCCAAGCTGGAACAAGCTCTCTGCCACAAGCTACCAGATCTGGTCTTTGACTACTGGAGTGGAGGAGAAGAAAATGAGGATATACAAGAAGAACCTAGTTCTTCCACACACACGCTCTCCATACAGAGCATAAGCTTTTTGGACTGCTCACAGCTAAAGGGAACTTCATACTTGAGGCTTTTAAGGAGAGCAGAGCAAGAGCATCTTGCTCTACAAGAGACCTTGACCTTCTGGATGCTAGAAGACACGAGGCTTTACTGCCATGAGTTAGTTTATTATACCAGGGCTGGGTGCTCTGTACTTCTTTAGTTCTTAACTACTTGCAATAAGACAATCACGACAGCATATTTCTCTCAAAGATATTGCTCATCTCAGACAACAGCATTTTAAGGAGGGGCAGGGAAATACAAAGGCTACATGCTATATAAACTTCAAGCACTCCATTCTTCCCATTGTTATATTTAAAGCAGTAATAAAGTCCAGACAGGGGCCCCCAGACAGCACACTTCAATCCCAAACCCATACACCGGTGCGGTTCATTTCACTCACCCGGACCCTTCTGTCAGCTCTGCCCCTTGTTCGTACCTCACCGTTGTCATCGTGCCTGTTCTTGCTCTGCTGGTCTTAAGAGAAACATATCTAGTTAAAGAGGGGTCAGTAGGAGAAACGGTGGATACCAGCAGCCTCACGCTCACATTACCAGCAGACAGGTTTCTGCTTCATTTTCAAGTATTTCCCCCCTACAGCTGATAGAGCACAATCTTTACCTATAAGACCAGTGAGAGCTAGTGCTCTCAGCAGCGTGATGAAGGTTTTTTGACTATACCTAAAAACCCACAGTGACAATAACCCTAAAACAGCCTCTTCATCTCACGATGAAGTTTTCCCCCCGGCTTCACGCTGTGAAACACACAAGAGCCCCCGCTGACACCTCTGGGAGGGGCACAGCCCCGGCAAAGGCAAGCTGGAAGCCGCGGGGAGCGGGTCCATCAGCTCCCGCCGGGAGCCCCGCACCGCGTCCCCCTCCCCTCCCTCAGACCCACCCCGGGCGCAGCCCCGGGCAGGGAACCCCACGGTACGGTGCCGCCAGCAGCTCCGCCCCTGGAGAGGGACCGGCAGCACGGCGGAGGCCCCGCAGGCTGAGCCCCGGCCGCCGCACGGGTGCTCGGTCTCTCTCTCCCCCCAAAACCGCCCTCACCTCAGCGCGGCCGCCCACCGGGCTCAAAGTCGAGCCCGGACACCCGCCCCCGGCGGCCTCAGCGGAAAGTTGCGTTAGACTTCCTGAGGGCTGTTCTCCCGGACCTCCCGCCTTCCCTCCCTCCACCGGACCGGGCTGCGGAGCCCCACTCACCCGCCGAGGCGAGGGCGAGCTGCGGAGCGCGAACACGCCTCAGCCTTCCCCCCCTCGCCGGGCCGCGGCTAAATGGGCCAGCGGCGCCAAGCGGCTGCACCTGGGCCGGGGTCGGGCCCGCCCGCTGCCATGGCCACGGCTCCGCCGCCGCTCCCGACACCTGCCGGTCAGCAGCAGGAGCAGCGGGTGGGCAACGGTCCCGCGGCGGCCCCTCGGGGCCCCCCGGGGCAAGGCTGCCCGTCCCCCCGGGGCCACGCCATCCCAGGCCCGCCAAGGTCCGCAGGAGCAGGGAGGCCGCCCCAGCAGGGCCTGCCGCCTTCTCCCCAGCCTGGGCCCTTCGGGTTTTGTAGCCTTGGTGGTGCTGCTGCTGGGCTTTGTCATCTCTTAATGTGTTTCCCCGCGGGATGGCGGCTTTGGGGAGGCTGCGATGGGGACAGGGTTGGTGCGGGTCGGCCGCCACTTGGGCCTCCAAGGCCTGCGATGGCGACTGCCGCCATCCAGGCCAGAGACGCCTCACATCGAGCGCTGGTGTTTCTCACATAATATTGAGGGCTGGTGTTTCTCACGTAACATTGAGCACTGATGTTTCTCACATAACACTGAGCACTGATTTTTTTTATTTTTTGCAGAGTGGTAGCCTGCAGGGCAGAATATGTCGCGTTACCCTGTGCTCTGCAGAGGCTTCACACCTACCTGGTCGCTTACCAGCAAGTGACAAGCAGTCCCTGAGCATGAGCATCCTATGGCGGAACACGCTGCTGCTGGTGGGGCCGGCGCTGGGCTGGGAAAGGGTCTCTCCAGCAGGGTGGGCAGCAGAGGGAGCTCAAAGCCAGCTTTTGGGGGCTGCTCCCAGGGCTGCTGGAGCTTGGTCCGATGGCAGGAGCCTTTCCACATGCGTCTTGCCCAAAAGAAAGAAAATCTTTAGGATGTATGCTGAGAATAGGGATCGTTTATGGGCAGCCGGCTAAACAGAAAGTTTCCCTTTCAAGTCTGTCATGTATGTAAATACATGAGTAAGTAGCTAGTGCAGACAGTGGTAGCAATTAATGAGCAAAATATGTTTGGTATATTCAGATAATTATGTATTCAAGAAGCAGCTAAACATGGATGGAAACTAAGCTGGATGATGAGAAGAAAAATTTGATTAATTTCCTATTAGTTCTGAAAAAAAGTTTACATATGCAGATTATTTGATACAGGCTTGATCCTGTGAACCACGTGGGGATCCTGTGAGTTACTCTGCACAGAAGCTTATGCTTGTGAAGCACCTTCACAGGAAGGACCATATTGGAGTGCAGAAATACAGAAATCCAGTTTCCCTTGTACTGGGCCCTGAAAACACTGAGGTGTAAAAGCAGTTTGGGTATTGAAGGGGACTTTTCACAGAGCAACCTGTAACAACCGGTCAAAGGAGGGGCTGGAGGCTGGGAGGCTTCCAGCTGGGCGCTCAGAGTGAATGCCAGGGCCGTGAATGAACCAGCTTGCTAGAGGTTGCAGATGCTCTTAAAAAGGAGAAACGTTTTTTCCCATTTTTATCAAATAGGTAGATGCTGCATTGCCAGTGATAACACTGTAGCTGTTCTTTTCAACGTTGCTAATCTTAGAGCACTGGTGATGCTGTAGAAGATTTGCCAGCTCTCATGCGTCATCATGAGTTTCCTGGTGCTTGGTCTATTTTCTTAAAACCCTAACTTCTGGGATCAGATGACTAAAATAAAAACACCACTTTTTTATTAATAAAATCAAATTTCTAGCTCTCAGCTGGTGGAGAAAAGCGTAGGAACAAGAACCAAGGTTCGTAAAGCTAAAAGGGAAGCACTGAAAATATTCTGGTTTTTAAATTCAAGACTTGTAAATCATTGTCATTATATTGTGCTGGTTAACTCATGATACTGACATTTAAAAACCCCTCAGAACCCAGTTCTGATCCCTTGACAATTATTCATCACTGTAAAACAGCAGAATTGTCAACAAAATGCAGAAAAGATTGAAATGTTTAGTAAATAATCCAGTTGCATACTGGGTAGAGAGCAGGAAGAAGTATGCATATCTCAGAGGGGTGATGACATACTCCACATTCCAAAAATAACAGAGAGGGTGGTAAACAGAATCTCTTATCTTGACGGATTTTAAAATCAGTAGGTATGGCTCATTTATACTTGATATTCTTAAGAGACGTGGCCAAGAAAAATAATTTTCTTTTTATTAAGTTTTGGGATAGCAGAAATATGGAGATAAGTGGGGAAAATCAATTCTCTGCCAATATTAAAAGCAGGTAGATCAGATGACCTGATCACGGTAGATCTCTCAGCTTGGCTTTGCCCCCAGATGAAGTGACAGCATAGCAGATAGAGGCTTCAGCTAATAAAATATTAAAGAAGCTTAATAATAATAATAAAAATAATAATAATAATAGCCGCCAATCAACATGGGATTAGGGAAAATAATTCCTGTCAAAATAATTTATATTTCTAAAACAAGATTACAAGTTTTACTGATAAAATAAAAGTGCTTTGTTGCTTCTGTGAGCAACTGCCTGGCTAGAAAATCACATTTGATTAAAAAGGTAGAAAAATATAAATTCAATCTGGTTCACATTGGTGAAAACCCAACACACTAGTCTTAAAATAACTAACAGGAGAACCATGCTTAAGTAATTCCTTTACAGAGAGGTTCTGCAGGGACTGGGTGCTGTCTTATGCTGTTTAATGTTGTGTTGTTTTGTTTTAAACCATGCCCCGGATAAAAACTCTACTGCTGAAGTTTGCAGCTGACACAGAGGTTGGAAAAGAGGTTGGACAGAAGGATGGCCACCTAGCACTGAGTGAATTGTAACATCTGGCAAGTGCAGATGAGTGAGCAACGTGCATTTCCATACATCCACTGTCAATCTCAGAACAAAGAACCTCAGGATGGTGCTTTTCAGCCCTCGGTACCTGAAGGACCATGCAACATCACTAAAAAAAATCCTTGGTCTACTTACAGTCCCACTGACTGTCCCTGTGAGGCACTTGCCACCTGCATGGGGTATGTGTGTGTATGTCAAAAAGCTTGCAAGCATTTCTGGACTAGCTTCTCATGTGTTGCAAATCACAATCATCCTGACTGCAGGGGATAGCACCGTGGCAAGTCAGACTTGGATTATCAACGACTGCAGTATGAAAACAGGTAACTGAAAAATCCTGGGGTAGTGGTATAGGGGAGTAGCCAGCCACAGGTAATTGTGGCATGTGGCTCTGTGGCAAAAGGAATAACAAGATCCTTGGATCCACAAAAAGGAAAGATATTGGGTTGGAAACATTGCTTGAGATCTTTACTTGCCTTCTGCCTGTTCTCAGCTTTCCAGCCCTGGTAAGCACAACTCCAGAACAAAGAGGGAAGAACCATGATGTGAGTAAAAGGCTGTGAAGTGCACCTCATCGCACCTGGGCTGGGGAGCTCAAAGCTGTCTGTCTTCTAAAAGAAAAGTTAAGAAGTGACATAATCACAGTTGGTCAGGACTGGATGTGGAAAGGTGCCCTAAAAGGGGTGTAAACAGACTTAAATTAGGACTTGTTCAGCAGCTGCCTAATCCTATAGGCAAGTTAAATTGATTGGGTACCTCTCTGTTGTGCTGCACAGATTCCCCCTGGAATTCCCCCTGCAGTTCTGCCCCTGGCCATGTAACTCTGCTGCTTGCCCCTGCCTAGGGTGGATCAGGATTCCAAAAATAGGCAGAGGAGTATTGCAGTCCCCGGAGCCCCCTCAACTTGTCTCCACCACACCCCACCATACACCACCCATAGCTTTTCTCACCTCTGTGTACGTGGTCTGTATTAAACAACCCTCAATGAAATCATCCCAGGAGCAGAACTTGCTCTTGCCCTTCCTCCCTCCCTATGCCAGCCGAGTCCCCTACCCACTGGTGCACTTACTGTGGTGCCCAGCCTTGCCCGGGACAAGTTCCATGCCACCCCTTGCTCCATGACTTTCCCCCAGCACTCACACCCGCAGCCAAGGCAGCTCCCGGGGTTCAGGTTCCCAGGCAGGGGCAGGCACACAGCTTGTAGGTACTTGGACCTAGCCATAAACAGGGGAAAAGACATTTGGCAGCAGAGGGCTCTTCCCCTTCGCAGAGTAAGGCACGAGATTAAAAAGCTGCAGGATGAGACTTGGAACATTCAGACTCAGGACAAAAACCAATAATAATTAACAACGTGGGTAATTAAGCAGTGGAAGAGCATGCTAAGGTCTGTGGCTGGTTCTTCAAACGCTGAATTTTTTACACCAAAATGTCTTTTTCTCAAAGAGGTGCTCTACTTCAAATGGGAGTGAATTAGGTCAGAGGAGTTCTCTGACCTGAGGTAGGTAGAAGATCATGCAGATAATTCACATACTCCCTCTGGCCTTGTGACTAATTCCCTTTGGTACAGCCATTCCTGATGTAAGTGAGATCCGCTCGGACCTGTGCTTGCCCTCAGGAACTTATAAACTAATTACGTTTGTTGTGTCAACCCATTAGATACTCATAAGTTGCATGCAGACTCATTAGTTAGACTGAATTATGCCTTTGCTCTTTGAACGTTATCAAAACATTTAGATCTAGCATGTTTCATGGTCTGCCACCATTACTCCTTCTTTGTACACAGATTTCTGTGGTTACTCCTTGCTAACAAACCACAGACCTTTAATGCGCATATGCTGGTTTCGGTTATTTCGTAGATTGAAACTATGGCAGCTGATGTCATCTGGATCTTTTAAATTTATCTTGCTTTATATGAAACCCTTTATTGTTAGATTTAAAAAAAAATAATAAAAAATTTGTTCCAGATCTCAGACATTAACTTTGTTTTAAAAAACCCAGCAGACCAGATTCCTACAGAAGATGTACAGCAGTTCACACATGGAGGCCCCTGGTACCTCCACACCTGCAGTGCCTGCAAAGGAGCCTGGTCCACAGTCTCTCCCGGGGAGCAGGATGTTCATGGAAGGTGGGATGTGATAGAGGAGTATAAATATAATGGCAAATGCATAAAGCACCTGGATTCAGTGCAAACGAGCTGTTTTGCTTTGTGCTGGCTCTAGACTACTCTGAATTTTCCTAGGGCACAGCTAGGCACCCAGACTCTTGCTGTGAAAACCTCAGGTCTCTGTACCTCCTTTGGAGTCTGAAGCAGTCCGCCTCGTTTCTTTCCTCCCCCCTTTAAGAACAAGCAATCATCGAGGAACTGGTTTTGGGAGAGTTTTGAGAGGCCACCACAGTCTTTGAGCTGCAGTGATGTTCCATTGGGCTTTGGGGGAGTGAAGGTCCGTTGGGTGTCACCTTCATGTCTTCATCCCAAGCTGTTCTTTCTGGGGGAGCCCAGTGCCCCGTGACTGCAGGAATACCAAGAGCTGTCCCAGAGCCACCCTCTTCATTCTTGTTTATCCACCAGTTTGCATTCTTGCTGCGCTGGCTGTGCATTTAATATGTGAATAATAGTTTTTTATGACTGTTATTCAGCACCTACGTACTTTTGCTGGAAGGAGGGTGGAGGAGAGCAGGGTGGGGAAGTTTTTAGTTAATGAAACTGTTATTATTTGCTGACAAGATCACTGAGTATCTTAAGAAGAGGGAATTTGATCTCCTTCCAAGAAAATAAGCAGGGATTTGCACTGCAGAATATGTGTGAAGCATGTGTATTCCAGGAAAAGGAAAAAAAAAAAAAGAGGAGCATTTACAATCCCATTGCCTAGGGACTTCAACATCTGTGAGGAAACAACACTGGTGATCACACAGTGTCCGTGTTCTTTACGATGACTTGATTATTTTAGCTCCGGGCCAGTGGAGCAGTACATGAACACACCCTCCTGCTAGACCCACCTCACGTGAAGTCAAGCTCATGGAAAATCCTCTCTTGTGCTTCAGATATTCCTAAAGCTTCATCTAGCCTGGGAAAACAAGTTCATCGTGAAGCAAGTATGCATGGAACACGTTCCAGCCGGCCGGGTTTTTCACATGCAGACAGTGGTGAGGCTAACACTGGTGGAGTCCTCGAGAGAGCATGAGAGTGCTCCAAATGTCTTGGCTCTGAGAGGCGTTTGAGGGGTCTCTGAAGGAGAGTTTGGCTTTGAGTCCTGCTCCTGCAAAGTTGCAGTCACATAATATACACATGTGAGTCCCACTGGGACTGCAGCTCCACCACCCTCTCCTCTCCAGGGACAGCAGGACAGCAGGAATTAGAGACGTGCGGCCTGAGGCTTCCTGTCAGTCACAGCATGACTCCAACACTGCCACCGCAGACCCAGGCCCGTTGTCAATCCCACCCAGGATCGGGAGGTCAAGGAGGTTGTTTGCCATTAAGGGAAGAGCATGAATTCGTGTGCAGCGTCTCAAGCACTGGCTCCGGTTAAGGACGAGGCTGCTGTGGGTGAACACCCCAGGGGATGGCATGCAGCTCCCCTGTGCTCGGGAGTGTGGTACCCGAGCACCCCACCACTAGCTGCAGCCGCTGGACAAAGGGGCGGAAGAAAGGGCCAAGTACTTACTGAGAAGGAGAGGAGATGTTTCACTCATCTAATTTCACAGCTTCCAAAACCAGCCTAAAACTGGGGGTAGAGAACAAGTGAGAAGAAAAGCTCCATTTACATAATCCTTTGGCAGTGAAATGGGTCAGCGGTTCTTGCAGGAGAAGAGGAATGCAGTTTTTAAGAAATAAACAGCATCATTATAATTGGTAATGGCTGGTAGATGGTGGAGAGTAATGCAGAAGTTTACGATGGGCTTATATGCCTTGTCTTTTTGCCCCATGGTCTATCCTCTAGATGTAAAATGGAACATTCCTGCTGTTTTCTTAAAAATCATCTGTAATTCCTTGGCCATAATGCAAAGGGAGGCACCCATCTGTTTGTTTGGGTGTTTTTTTCTCTCTTCCACAAATGTCCTTGTTTGTGTTAACTAGCAAATCTAATCATCCAGCTCAAAGGAGAGTTACACAACTGCAAACCTCCTGAGATTTCAGTTTAATAGCGAATCTTGCTTAATACCCTTGTGTTCGCTTCTTGCTTCAGATTTGCAGCTCCTTTGGTGTTACAGCTGTGCTGTGCTTTTACATATAAACCAGATAAAACAGGAAAAGGAATGCTGAACGGAAAAGCTGCGTTATTTCCACCTTGCAGGACTTACTGAAATGAGCCTGGCTGTATTAAACATGAGATAAAACTCCCGCAGGGAGCATTAGTCTGAGTGATTCATATAAACACTAAAAGTCAGCCTCAGTTCCTACTCAAATAAGGTGGGTAATGGTGCACAACCAGCAGAGCCCCTCTCCTTGGGAGAGCACCGCTGGTAGAAACCTGACTGTCATTTATCCTGACTGGGAAGCAGCAGGATGAGTGTTGGGTAACAACAGATAAACCGGAGTTTGGGTAACTCTTTCAGGTGAGGAACTGCAAGCGTCTTTTCTGTGGAACTGCCTAGTCGTATGAAATGTTCTTCGTCTGCGCCCTTGATGTGGGCCATCTGGAGAGGAAAATCTCATCAGCCTCTAGAAACGCAGCCAGGTTTATGATACTTTCTTTTGCAGTTGACTTCCAAGGGAGATAATCTTATCAGGAGGAGGTCTGAAGGAAAGGCGAGTTACAGGTATGTGCATTTGATACATGTTGATAAAGACGTAGATGAAGTTGCTTTCTTTCCCTACGATCTGCACTCTCTGGTTTTCAGGAGCCATCGCTCAAACCCATCCTTCCTGTTAGCTTTTTGCCTCCGCCCACATGCTATGGGGCCTGATCCTGACCTCAGCACCGGTGCTGCAGCCACTGGCACGGCTGCTGCGGGGTGGTGGGAATGGGCAGCACCAGCCATCACGGGCTGCGGGGGTTCCCTGCTGTAATACTGAGCTCTTCACTCACGAGATGAAAAAATGCCACATTGCCAGGGCACCCGTCTGCATGACATCTTTTATCGGTGACTTCCACAGGGGGCTGCTTCTCTCGGCTTGCTTTGGGCCCTGCCTGCCCGGCTCGGCAGATGGCTCCCCTGTCGCCAGCGGCTTTGCCGTCTCCGGAAGCGGCCCTGGCATCAGCCACCACGGGGAAGCTCATAGAGCCCTTGCTGAAACAAAGCACGTCGCTGACAGTGTAGAGCTGGGAAGCCAAGTTTCTGCAGCACTTCCAGATGTGAAGCAGGGGAGTTGGTTTTAGCCTATTTTTCAGATTTTTTTAATTCTTTCTGATTTTTTTTTCTTTAAAGCAGCATACAAGCACACTGCGAACAATTTGTACTGTGCTGATGTTCAGCTGTGCGTTCCCAGTAGTGCTCACTTAGTGTTTTTTCTAGCTGAGACTCTCCAACCAAAGCCCCATCTGTGTGCTGGCGCAGGTGGGCAGCAGAGATCTCTTCCACTGAAATCCAAGCAAAAACTCTCCCATGCCCACTCTGTCCCATGGGCGACTTTTGCCCTTGGGCTCCAAGGTAATCCCATCCCAACAGACCGCTCCAGGGACCGAGGAGAGGCAATGCCTGTGCTCGCTCAACCAGGAGGCAAAATTCCTCTTAACTCTGGGGAGTTTGGACAGGATGACTGTGTGGTTTTGGCCAGCCAGTTTGGCAAGGAACCCTCCAAGGAGGCATTATTGTTGAGTAACTTCCCATCTGCATGGGCACTTGGGATAAGGGGCAGAGGCTGCTGGAGAGTCACGACGGGTATTTATTTCTCCAGGGAAGCAGGAGCTTGGACCCAAACCGCGGTCCCCCTGTCAGCACACTGCACTGGTGCCCCAGCTTCTCCCTAACATGCATCTTTTCCCTGATTTTGTCCGGTCTGCAGTTTCAAGCAACCTTAACAAATTCTGCAGCATTTTCTGGGGAATGAAATATGATTGTGAGGGGGGATTAAGTTGTGAGAGGAACTAAAGAAACTTCCAGTGCAGCCTGTCAATGCTTCTTTTCAGGTGGTAAGAAATGAGTGTGATGATGCTCTGGTTGCTGCTGCTCCTTCTGGTCAGCTTCGGCTCAGCTGCACCCAGATTTTCGGTGCGTATCTTTTAGCTAATGTCTGTACAATCTCTCTACGGCATGTCAATGGTTTATCATTCCCAGTGATGTAGAGATAAGTGCTCCCCCCACAAAAGGACATGGGCCTGCGAGAGCGGAGCAGAAAGGTGTCTGCAGCTAAAGGAAGGTCATTCTTGCTGTCCTCATAATATAGGGTTTTCACAGCATTAGGGGCTGTGCAGCTCTCTGGGTGGCTGGACTGACATTGACAAGAATTGAAAACAACAACAAAAAAAACCCTTTAAAGAAAAGAAAAAGTAGATTTTACGGCTAGTGAAGAAATGCTCCACTCCATTCCCCCAGGGAAAACTGCCTTCTTTTTATGCATTGTGATTTAAAGAATGGGAAGGGGAAGAGGAGGTAGGCATAGTCTGAGCCAATCTGTACTCGTCTGATGAGAAAATTACTTCTGGATTATGCCAAGGAGGTACAGATCTTGGCAAGTAGAGTTTGGCGAGCTGGGGGCTGTCTGCAGCAGGTCCCTGTGTGCTTCCAGCCTGGAATTCCTCCTCTATGGAGGAAAACCAACAGGCCTAGGAGAGGAAGAGGCAGCTGGGAGGCCACATTTAAGCATGCTCAGCAGTCTGCTGTCCTGGGCAACTGCTTGTTTTGCTTGTGCCTAGAACTGGTCCTGACCTGGTATCACCCAAGCCAGCTTGCTCAGAGCCAGTGATTCTTGTTGCACGGGTTTGCTTGGTTGTCTTGGAAGAGATTTTGCTCTGTTTTGTTACATTTTTAATGGAGTAACACCAGCTACAGACTAAATTGTTAGTAAAAATGTTTATCCCAGCCAGTTTGGGCAACTTTCTGGTCTTTGTTCCAGTAATGCAGCTCCGAAGTTACTCCACTGATGCCAGTAGGCTCGCTGTTTTCCACTGATTTGCACCAAATATCAGCTCTTTTATCTTCCAGTTTTACAAGAAGATATTTCTGGAACCTCGCTTGGCCTGGCTGCAGTGCAAGAGCTGTTTTTTCCCCCTCTTACTACACTGACTAGTTTCATAGTCTGCAAACGCTCACCTTTAAGTTCATTAAAAGGGAGTCGAGCTGAATTATATTTGTCCAAAGTAATTTTCTGCGTATCTGATCATATTCTGGGATGTTCTGAGCAGTGGAAAGGTCATTGTAGAAAACCCTTTTCCAACTGGGTTCAACTCAACAGCCCAAGCTGTGCAAGATTCGTGTATTTTAGGGAGAGACCACGATTGAATCATCTTAATCTACAGAGGCAGTGTGAAATGTTAGGATTAAGAGAAGACAGATACTCCATCTCTATCAGCCTCTCTGTTCTTACCACTGACTGAAGTGTGGGGGTTTTTTTGTTTTATTTTCTCTATAGGAAGAAGATATCTGCCTCCTAGACAACAATAAATTAAGACAAAGGTTAAAACATCTTCAAGACTTGCTTTACTTATATGAACTGCAACTGAAGGACATCCTGGAGAACACTTACCACAGAACAAAAAGTGGGCTGTTCGCAGCCAACAGGAGCATGCAGCATGAGACGCTTTTACCCACAACCAGTGGAAATTTGATAGTCTACGATCAAGGTACGGTTTGCAGTAGTGTATGTGGAAATTTCAGCTTGCCAAAATGTTTATTTCTCCCTGCAGTGTCCCATGTGTTGTATTTTATTTCTGCTAAAAGTTTCAGAATTTTTAAAGTGGACTGTGTTTTAAAATGCAGTCAGATACGTGGGAAGAAGAAAGGCAGACTGGTAGCCCCGTTACCAGCAGACATCCCCTGTGGCCGGAGTCAGCTGGCCAGCTTTAGGCAGCTACCACCCAGGTACAACGCAGACACCTGCAACTGGGCATCTCACCTGGGACTCTGGTGCAGCGAGAACAGGCACCTCTCAGCTGTTTTCCATCAGACCTACTTACATCTGCTGTAGGAAGAGATGGGTCTTGCTCTTGAAGAGCCCTTTTCCCCTGAGTGACTTAGGGGAGCCCAGAGTGCCTGGTTCAGCTGTGGGCACTGAAACCTGTTTGGAGGAGCCCAGCCTCTCTGTTCCTTTGCTCCTCTATCACTTCTGTGGCACAGTAGCAGGCATGCATGCTCTGTTCCTTGGTGTCACTTTGAGAACACTGTCATAGCTGGAATTGTGGCCTGTGGCCAAGATTTCATCCTTCATGGTCATTACATTGAAAGTGTGAAGCTCTGAGGTCCTTAAAGGCGCTCACTTTCCTGATACAGCCCTGGTAGAGCTGCTCACAGGAGCTCAGCCTCTTATTTTAGAAATTTTGGGCCCCAATCCAGTCTGAAGTACAGCTGAGGTTACCTTCCACATGGAAACTGGCTTCCCTGCAGATGATCTTGCTGACAGAGCCAGTCCTGGTCCTCCTGTGTTACTCCCATGCTATAGCCCCAGCCTGAGCTGCAGCAGTCCTGTATCTCACTGAAGATTTGGGAATTAGTCCCTCAGAGGGCATGGCTGTAAAGGCTCTCAAGCCTTGACGCTCTTCATCAGGCCCAGCAGTTTGGAAACCAGCATTGCTACTGCCTCACTGAACCACGTGCTTTGGCCTTGCAGGGCTTGCAGAGCTGTACACAGGCTGGCCAAGTGTCCTTGTCCCATACAGCCTCTCGGTGATGTCTTTTCTTTGCTTCGTTTTCCCTCCTGTTTAACAAACCAATGTTTTTCTGCCTAGATTGCTCTGCTGTGTACAATCGGAAGGAGACCAAAAACGGCTACTACCGGATCAGGCCCAGAGCGGACCGGGAGCCTTTCCTGGCATACTGTGACATGTCTGATGGCGGAGGGTGGACCGTCATTCAACGGCGGAGCAACGGCAAGGAGAATTTCAACAGGTGGGTGCGTTGTGGTTGCACCAACAGGGCTCGCAGTCAGGCCTCCAGCTCCCACCCCCATTCCTGCTGCCTGGCAAAACCCAGAATTTGAGAAGCAGGATATGCAAGACTATATTTTAGTGATGATAATTCTTTGCATTGGGACAATCTGGTGGCGCATATTGGTAGCGGGAGGCCATTTTCAAAATGGACCTATAGCACCTTTTCCATGGCTTCTCTGCATTTGAGTAAGTGTGTAAATGCGTGCATATTTGTTCTATCATTACTGGAGACTGTCAAAGACTCCTAATTGGCAGGTATCTGCTGCCAGCACATAGACTGAGACCTGTTGAACATATTATCTATTCTCATATCAAGAATTATGTTCGGCATGGTGTAACATTTATTTCTTTATTCAGATCGTTCAAAAAGATGCCAAACCACCGGTCCAGATTGTCCTTTCTCTATGCAAAATCCCAGAGAGGTGACTTTTACCTGGAAATCTCCAGGAGGAGAGATGCTGTGGTAGCGCCATAAAGAAGCAGCATCCCCATGTAGATTAATTCACTATCACAGCACACACACTTTTAGGGCATGTCTAGTGTCTCTTATAGTACGTGCAGTCCACTGCAAAGCTACCTCAACTGGCTCTAAGCTGGCGTGCCCAGACAGTGGTAGCTATCTAGCCATGGTAGTTCCACTCGCAGCACAGGTGAAGGAAAAACATCCTGGAGAGGAGCATTGACTAGTCTGTAGGTCAGGCAGGATTAACATCCTTAACAACAACATGAGAGAGACAATAAACACGGGGTTAGTAAAACTGCAACGGATGATACACAGGAAGTCTATGTGAACATCAAAGATAATACATAAATAACAGAGGAGATTTTAAGAGAATGAGATGATGAGAAGAAAGTAGCAGCAGGAGAGTTGTCTTAGAAAGATGAAGCCTGATGAAAAGTAAGTACATGTCTTTGAAGGACAAGTTGCCACATCTGAACAGGGATTCTGCAAAAAAGCAGAGGTGAGAGTCGTCAATGAATCAAAAATAGATTTAAATGAAACAGGAGCACAAAGCAGACCCAGATATTTTCCTTTTAATTTCATCTGGAAACGTTTGTTTGCAGCTTCTATTCAGTTTCTGATTCTTCACTGTACCACATCAGGCATCCAAGATTATAGCGTATTTTAGACTCAACATTAATTTCCAGCCAGGAGTGCATTTGAATTACCACTTGCTGAAGAACAGTATCAGACACTTTGCTGAAAACCAATATGACAGCTGCTGCTTTCCCTTCCCATCTGACTGACAACCTCATTCTGCGAGCACTGCATCTGGCAGTTTGAAGGTTTGGTCCCAATATTCGTGTGAGCGCAGATTTAGCAGGCAAAGAAGGAAGCTGTGAGTTGTATTTACTTCTAAGGCAGAGTGACAAATGTCAGCTCAGCTTGCAACGAATCACATACTTTTAGAAAACAATGTCTAGAGATACAGCTGAAGTTTTACTAGCTAAGTGTCACTAACTCTCTAATTCCCTCACATGCTGAAACTGATGTTTGCATCTCACTGCAGGAAATGGGATGATTACAAACTGGGATTTGGGAAATTCCAGGGCAAGAACGATGAATACTGGCTGGGCAACGACCACATCTATGACCTGCTTGCTAGAGGTGCAAGTATTTTCCCTTCACAGATTTCTTTCCAATTCGCATGAGATGATAGTTCATTTAACACCGCTTTGTGTTTAGGAGAGAGCTCATTAAAGATTGACCTGATGGACTGGCATGGGGAAAGACGTTATGCAGTCTATGAAAATTTCCAGCTTGCGAATGAGCAGGTAAGACGTGGAGCAAGTGGCCATTTACCTGTTTTATCTGTGAGGGTGGAGCATCTGCATGTGCAGCAATCAGACTTCAGTATCAGGGTTGTAATTACAGCTCTGCAAAACTTATCTGCTCTGGTTCCCTGGGATTCCTGGTTTGGCTGACTGACGAACAGGCCTGGGAGCAGGGACGGGAGTCTGTGACTTCTTCCTCAAAACGGCTGAGTGCCCAAGACACCGGGTGACAGGTCTCACATGCTCTCTTGCTAACTCTGCTGCTGTATGGAGGGCAGCTCTTTGCTGCAGGGCACAGGGGTTCCCATGTGCGTTTGCCTCCGGCCTCATGGTTAAAAAGGTCTTCCGTGAGGGAGGAGATAAGGGTTTGAACCTCTGCAGGGAAACTGAGCCCTGTTCTCCTGCTTCCTAGGAGAGTGCTTCAGGCTGTCACATAAACCGCAACCACCAAAACAAACCCCCTCTAAGCAGTGAACTCTAATCAAAGCTTTGGAAGAGCAGTCGTAAGTTCTTGTCTTTAATAGAGGCACTTACAGCACTACACTTAGTAGTGAAAGCCCAAGGACAGAAAATCCCTGTATTTTCATGTTTGCGTTCTGGCTTTGGAGAGTCTCCTGCTCAATGCAGGTGCAGCTCCGCAGGCTTGCCTCTCTGCACAACAACTGTAAGTAGCCCGAATACCCAAGGACTTGCGTTCCATTGCATGGACCAGTCCTAGTTCCAACTCCATCACTGCTCCAGAAATGTATGCATTTTGTTCGGTTTGCAATTAGAGCTTTCTTATTAAAAGTTTTAACAGCTTGATTTAATGCCTTACTTCTATTTTTCATAAATAAAAGTGGAATATGATAACAGGCCGAAGAAGCTCACACCAAGAAAAGTAATCATAGAATCATAGGGTTGGAAGGGACCTCTGGAGATCATCTAGTCCAACCCCCCTGCCGGAGCAGGGTCACCTAGAGCAGGTTACACAGGAACACGTCCAGGTGGGTTTTGAATGTCTCCAGAGTTGGAGACTCCACCACCTCTCTGGGCAGCCTGTTCCAGTGCTCTGCCACCCTCAGAGTAAAGAAGTTCCTCCTCATGTTGAGGTGGAACTTCCTATGTTCAAGTTTGTGCCCATTACCTCTTGTCCTGTCCCCGGGCACCACTGAAAAGAGCCTGGCCCCATCCTCCTGACACCCACCCTTTAAGTATTTATAAGTGTTGATAAGGTCACCCCTCAGACGTCTTTTTTCCAGACTGAAGAGACCCAAATCCCTCAGTCTTTCTTCATAAGAGAGGTGTTCCAGTCCCCTAATCATCTTTGTAGCTCTCTGCTGCACCCTTTCCAGCAGTTCCCTGTCCTTCTTGAACCGGGGAGCCCAGAACTGGACACAGTAATCATCCATCTAATATCAAATGTCTCCTAGAGCTGTTAGCTGCGCACAACGGAACTATTCTTCTAAGTATTCCTACCAGGACATGGCCATTTAGCTAGAAATGAAATGGCTATTAGCTCTTGCAGGAGCAAAATTCCTCCAGGAGTTCTTCTAGCTGAACAACTGATGAGTTCATGATGGCAACTACTTGGCACAGTTTCCTGCCAAGTTGTTCCTGATGAGCCAGGAAGAGCATTCCAGCTTCTTGGATAGTTTATCAAACTGTTATTGAAAGACAATAAAACCTGAAGCCCTTTGTAGCAGCAGCAATAATTAGCAATCCCTTCTGGAAGTTTAAATCCTGCAATGATTTACACTAGGGTCATTAAAGCATGGGGACAAAAGTCACCCTTGACTTCAACAGTCATGCCTTTGACAGTGGATACAATGGTCAGAGCAAATTTGATCTCAAAAATGGGAGGAAGGGCAGAAAGAGCCGATATCAAAGCCGTGTTTCACGTGTTCTTGCAGGACAATTACAGGTTATGGATTGGCACCTATTCTGGTAATGCTGGCGACGCTCTGTCTGGTGGGAGCAATTTTGAAGATCAGTGGTCAGCCTCTCACAGAGGGATGCAGTTCACCACATCTGACAAGGACCACGATCGATTCCTGGCAGGCAACTGTGCGTTAGAGAACAAGGGCGGCTGGTGGTTTAACAGGTATGGAAAACAGTTGATTCCTTTCGGAGGCACAGGGTGTGGGTGGCTGTACGGCTGAGAGGACTTGTCTGCTTCACAGCAGCTGGAGGTTGCTGTGTGCTCATGCCACCTCGCACAGGCAGATCTAAGACCTACAGATCCTCAAAGGAAAGCAACCTGCTTCTTTTCATTATGAAGCAAAGCAGGTAAGTTGTGTTCATTTTAAGAAACTGCGCCACAGGTAAGCTGCATCATTTTTAAGAAAATGGGTCAGAATAAATGCACGGGGCGGGGGGAAAGACCTGGAAGGAAAAGAGGCAAATTAAAATTCCTTCAAGTGTTTTGGGTTATATGCTAGGAAGTAAAACAATTAAAACAACTGTAGCCACTGCAAGGTGAAGTGTGTGCTCCCTGTTGTGGAGCACATCTAGGTGGTGAGCTGCCCCTTAATGGTCCTGATGGTACATTTGCTAATTGGGCATACCCCACACATCAACAGATAGGGACTCAGGTTCACCAGCCCTGGGAGCGTGGACACACCGCGCTGTTTTTCTCTGATTTAGTGTAGGATGAGCCTCTTCTTTGACCAAGTCCTCATCACATACAAATTGAAATTTGTATTCAAATTTCAGAGTAGAGCTACAAAAACATACCTCAATACTGGGATTCAACTTGATTAAAAGACATCTGCATTTTTGGTGTCAATATGTAGCTGCCTACTCTCAAGCTAAAGCCTACCAAATGGCACTACGCCCCTCTGTTTAGGCAACTGAATCATGTCCCTAGTTAATACACTTGAAGGAGTCAACAGGTTGAATTATCTGACCAGCGTAGGTGTCTATTTCAGGATGACCCACATGCTTCTCTGGGTTCCACTAAATGCACTAACTAGATCTCCACAGGCTATAGGAGGACTTTAGATAACCAGTTCAGTACAGATATAGCTACGTGTCTGAACCTGTCAATGAATCCCACCCTGGTATTTCTAAATGTATGCTGTGTGAAAACTGTACTTCACTGTAATGACGCAATGTCTTCCCACGCTAAACCAAATCTCTCGTTACAAGGTGCCATGCCGTAAACCTCAATGGATGGTACTACAGAACAGGAAGATACAATGGATCCCACGACAACGGCATAGTTTGGTCTACGTGGCACGGGATGTGGTACTCGCTAAAATACTCAGCCATGAAAATCAGGGCTCCCTTCTTTGTTGACAGCGAGAGTGGAGACGGTGAGAACAGTCAGGGCAGCTGAAACCTGCTGCTTTGGAAAGAAAAAAAGCACGGGCTGACAGGAATTGTGCAAGCTAATAGCCAGCCCTCTGCTGCTGCCAATTGCCAAACCTGCACTGTGATAACTGGAGTTGCACCTGTTTCTACTAGCTGAAGCTAATGTCGCAAGTTGTGTGAGCACAGCCAGCCAAAAATTTAATGGAAAACATATGGATCTCAGTCATGGAATAACTAGTTTTCTTTTTCAGTAATTTTCAGGACTGCATTGGAGAGTGTTTATGTAAAGTTCTCTGGACCTTGAATGATCAAGCGTGTTCTTTTAGCTTTCTGTACTCTTCAAGGGCTAAATCTTTCTCATCTTGATTTTAACCACCAGTGCTTCAGTTATGACAACGTAAGAATAGAAACAACAAGGTGCTGGGGAACTGGACTTCATCTGGTGTGCCGTCGTTAGTGCTTTGCTCTGCATCAGGAGAATGTTTATAAGCAACTTTCGCAACGGTCCCCAGTTGCCACACTTCAGCTGCAGAACGTTCCTGGCGTGCGTGAAACCAAACCAGTGGATGGACGTGCTCCAGCCACTAACGTGCATCCAGACTAAGGCTACTTCAAAGTAAACCGCCACAACACGGACAGGGTGGACACTGGGTTTCATTGCCAACAGCTTCCCACTGCAGATCCAGTTCTATAGCAGAGCACGATACATTACTGCAGACAAAGACAATGCAGCTGACCAGACTTAAGCCCCAGATTAAAATTAGTCAGATTTTACTAAATTTAAGATGAGCACAGATATTCTTAGGAGTTCATAAAACACAGTCATGATTCATTTGTACATTCTCATGTAATTTACCAGATGACTTTGAGTTCATGAAGGGGAATGAGAAAGTGGAAAGAGACTGAACCATAAGGCACACGGCTTTTGTCGTCTCATCGGACTGAAACAAAAGAGCAACACAAAAGACCGAAAGAAGTGGAATAGTGAGAATTTATTTTCCACACGTTGTTAATAACAACAGTTAAAAATGAACAGTAATATCAGCTTGATGCAAATCATTTAACTACCATGTTGTAGAATGAGCCTATTTTTTTTTTCTGAATGACAATAACTTTTTTAAACTGGCAGTTCTTTTCCACATATTTGCTTTTAGATTCATACATATTGTAATCTGTTTTATATATCCATAAAGCGTGTAATAAAACCATCTGAGTAGGACTTAAAATCTTGTATCTGGTTTTCAACAGTAGGAACGTGAACAGAAATACAAGCGAAAATCTTGAGAAAGCTCATAATATGAGAATTTCGTTCTTTTGGTGTTGGCCCTTGTGCTTTTGCGCCTGCTGTCCTGGGTAGTGTAGAGGGTCTGCAAGGTCAGTTTCATTTCCATGGCTCAAGCTGGCCTGGAGACAATGCAGAGACATGTGAACATTCAGTGTAAAATTTGGTTTGGTTCCTCTGCTTTGTCAACAGGTGAACCTTGTTCTCACTTCTTCCCAAACATCCCAGCGAATCCTCTTCTCACTTCTTTCCAGACATCCCAGCAACCGCAAACGTGAACACCGGAGTGCAACGGGCCAGCAGTCCAGGGAGCCGTGCTCCTGAAGCCTGTGCCCTGGCAAGGCTCTGCCCTCGTCCCAAGTGTTGGCCCGTACCCGTGTGGAATGAAACTTGCACCTACATCTCGAAATGAGGTTGCCCTTGGGGAGAAAGGGCTGCAAACAGCCAGCATGTACTATTTCCTTTCTGAGCACTACTTCTGGATTTTACTATGGTAAAATCTTAGTGCAAGGTTGTAACTGCGTGTCGTGAACATAAGGGCTCACTGTGCACGTGTTAGAACCACGTGGCTGCTGATGCAGTGCTGAGGGCAGGAAGGACCATTTTTGTCAAGGCAGATGATACTCAACGCCACTCTTCAGTAGAGGGCTAGGGAAGCAGGGTAAAGATGAGACCGGTGATGCTCAACTCTGCATGCTGGAAATCAACTACCGCACCGAAGGGCCAGCATTATTGATTTGACAGTTCATTGAGCAGCCAACAACCCATCTGAAAATGGAGTAACAAGCAGAAGACAAAGTCATCAGAGCTTAGACAAGTGCTACCCAGCCCAGTTCCCCAGCGGGTGAGCAGTGACTGATCAAAAGTCCAGAGTACGGAGCCTGTTTTGCCCTGTGTCACTATGGAGAGGTGGGCATTACAGTTGGACTTCAGCCAGCATCCGGAAGTTAGTGGGGTTTTTTCCTCTCTCTGAGAAAGAAGAAGGGGGCAAGATCTCACAAGCTGGGAGGGAAGAGGTCTGGCTTGCTGTCTTAGATGTAATTAAGTCTATCTATCTAATGCATCACAGCAGCTGTTCTGAACGTAGCCTGACACTGAGACAGGGCCGCAGGAAGCAGGGTCTGGCTTAGAGCAAGGCTCCCCCTCCCCTGCCCTCCTGCAACGCAGGGAACCCCCTCAGAGAAGCGGGGGTCATAGGGCTTTGCAACCCCCCCAACCCCCCCCCAGCAAACCCCAGGAAATGTTTTAGAACCCTCCTTAACTTAATGAGCAGGGTAAAATCCCACTAGCAGAGTACGTATTTGATCTGAGGGCTACCGCCACGCTCCAATCACTCCCACTGAAGGTTAGCGAAATGTGCGCTGAACGTCGCTGCGCTGTACATTTGATCTCCCATTTCTCCAGGTTCTCCCGTGCTGAGAGGCTCACCAAAACCGCAAACAGATATTGTAGCACTGCGGGTCTAACGCTGACAGATCACTGCTTCAGGGCGAACGCGCTCCACACAGCGTTTACCCTCGCACAAGCCTGTAAGTAACCCGAGCAACAACTGCTTCAAAGGTGTGATTTCCAGCTCATTTAAGTCAATTTAAAGACTCGTTACATTTGATTAGCCTTGCATTGGTTCTCAAGTGTGGACATGTTCTCAAAAGCTTTAAGCAGCATTTCAAGCTGACAGTTTATGCACAGCTGGTACGAACGAACGCTGCGCTGCACTGGGCCGAAGGGCTGAACGCCGACAACGCGGCGTGCTGGTGCAGCTCCCGGGAAAGAGGGAGCTCACGTCACCCGGCGCATCGGTCCGGTGCTCCAGCGGCAGCTGCAAAATGTCACCCATCAAAAAGGCCGGGCAAATGGCGGGGTTTGGCTCTGGTGGGCAAATGCCGAGCATCTGGCTCCTCCAAGGCTGCCACAGCAAGCCCTCCCGCTGTGCGCCTGTCAAGTTACCTGCGCACGCTTTGGACACTTCAGTGGGGCGCCATCGGTAACTGGCTAACGCACCGCGATGCTGCTCTCCCTTTACAATTATTGTTGGAGAAAAAAAAAAAAGCGTGGGATTGGGAAATCTATTTTTCTGCTCAGAAAGCCAGTTTTGAGAACAATAGCATCCTACTGGCAAAGAACTGAGCACAGGCTCGTTTTTCCTTCACACCCACAAGGCGGGTTAAAGGGCACGTGGGGCTGGGATCCTTATGGAAGAGCTGTTTGAAGACTGACAGTCTCTGCCCGAACCTACCTTCTCTCACTCCAGCCTCTGCAGGCAGCAGCTCCTCTTTTCTTGCCCAAGAGCATTCCCCTGGTCTTCGCAAGTTCCCCGAAGAGACGGTTATCCTAACAAATGCCAAGCAAAGTCTCTGACTCATTCTCGCTGGCTCGAGCTCTGTCTCTTGTTGTTAACTGGGGTTTCAACCCAGCTCTGAACACTTGCAGCAGTGTGTAATTGCCAATTTGTGATCTCTGGTTTTAAAGCCCGACACAACAAAAAAAGGTTAACTTTTGTACTTCACCATTAAGATTCTCTGGGAATCACCAGATGTTGTCAAGCCATTTTATTTTTTTCTTTTTGTTCGCAAAACAGGTATTCATCAAATAAATTTGTTGCTTGTTGGTTTTGTTCATAATTTATTTTGAGCTTGCTGTAGTAGAATTATTGTCTATTTACATTTAAAAAAAAAACGTTTAATAAAGGCAAAGCTTATTATGGAAAGGTTGGGTGATTCAACAGTTCTCTCACTGCCTTTTCCAGGTGGTTAAATGCTGCAGTAACATTTCTGTGAGGAATAAAATCTGATCATCCATTTTCTTTGCCCTCCCAGCAGCATGCCCTTTTCTACTCGTTTCCTGCAAATATTTGTACATTACTGTTGTGTTGGTATAAATATCAGCAGAAAGAAAATATCAAAGTCTTGAAGGATGAAAAATGCCCCCGCAATTTTAAATTCACTCCAAGTACTCAGCGTCAATTGTTTGCACTTTCATGCAACCAGCTAAAAGAAACACCAGCATAAGACTTAATTTGAGCAACTATGACGAATCAACGCAGTTCAATAACGACTACCAGAAAAACGAAGAAAGCTGCTCACAACTTGAGATTTGTGTTTTCTAAATGGGAAATGATTCACTAATTAGGACAGATGCTTGAGGATATTGGACAATGGATGCTTTAGGACATCATAATCTACTAGTACACAGTCCACAAGGTTAGAAAGGCTAAATCAGTGGCATTCACCATGTATGATGCACAAAACGTGACCGATTTATGCAATAAAATCCATTGGCTATTCCTGCATCACGCCTTCACTAACAAGTGCTTTCCCAAGGTATTTTGTGTTTATTGTACACACATACATACAAAAAATAATGATACGGAAGCACTTTCCGGTAATTAGAAAGGAATGTGTTCCCACAAGCCAGACTTAGGGCACTATTCCCTTCTGCTCTGTGTGGAGGGAACACGATTCCCGCTGCTCCTTCCACCAGAAGCCAAGAGATTCTGCAGATCCTCTCCTGCGCAGGCCCCTCCTGCAGGGCTGCCATGAGTCACTCAGATCACCAGCTTCTCAATGCTTAAAGTACTTGTTTCATCCTCTTCATTTGAGCCAAAATACCCAGGGAGGTCGATCATCTGCTGCTCTGCCTCTGTTAAGCCAAAAGTAGTATTATCGTAAAAGGCAAACTCAGGGTCCAAGGGGAAGCTCTGGCACTTGTCCCTTCGGTACTGGGCAGGGCTTACACTCAGGCCTCTCTGGGAATTATCTTTGCCAGCTGAGCCTGTTTCCTTCCGCCATGCACCTCTGGGGTTCGGTGAAGGGCCCCTCTTACTTCGGCTGGTCTCATGCTTCTCAGCAGCCTTCTCCTGACCGGCAGGCTGGCGGTCGGTGATCAGGTCCAGCTTCTTCACCGGGGGACCTGCCCTGTGGTGGCCCTTTGCGCCGTGGCCCTGCGGTTCACACCCCGGCACAGTGCTGTGGGGCTGATCCAGCTTTTCACAAGTGGGATTAGCGCTTCTTGATTTTGGCCGCGTCCTGTCCTCCAAACCCTGGTCCCACGTCCTGGTCCTGGAGTTGTAGAGGGGAGTCTGTCGGGGGGTGAGGGTGGACATGCTTCTCTCTCTGAAAGGCCTGGCCTTTTTAGTTTCATGGAAACTGGCTGTTCTTCTAAACTGCGGATTTCTGTGAGAGCCCCTCTCGGGCAAGTCCCCTCTGTTATCCTGGTGCTTGAAATGAGCTCTTCTTACCAAGGTTTGGGTAGGGCTCATTGCAGGATTGGCCTGTGAGAATGGAAAATCCAGCCTAGCATGAGAGCCTTCTCCCAGGAATTTGGGCTGACTGACTGGCTGGTCCAGAAATGGAGATTTGATCCTAAATTTGTTTGCTGTTGCCTCCTCTTGGTTTTCACCACTCAGGGGAAGCATCGTGGTGGCACCAACAACAGTGTCTGTGAGGGGATTCTGAGAGACGTGGTACACCTTGGTGGTCTCAGTCAGGCCTTTCTTCTTCATCTCTTTCAGCTGCTGCTGTGCCAGGCGGTAGCTGAAGATTGGAGGGATTATTTTTTGGGCATTTGGCTGAAAGTTCTCACTTCCAGAGGCATCATCTTCTTGGGCAAATTGGAGGCTTCGCCTGTAGGTCAGAGGAATGTTAACAGGGGCATCCCCTCCTTCAGCGAAGCTGTCCCGCTGCTTGTTTCCTTGGCAAATGTTCTCTTCGTCGGAGTTTTTGCGGAAGCCCGGGGAATGGACGGAGTTTCGGCGGACAGCGGTGCTGCACTTCTGAGCTCTGCAGAGCTTCCTCCAGAGGGTGATAAGAACGGTGGCAAAGATGATGAACAAGCATAAGGAGATACCCGTGATGGTGACTATATTATTTGCTTTCTCGTCCTCTCCTGGCTGGACAGAAGGTGGGGTGGGAGGCTTGATAGCTGTAACAAAAAGAGCACACAGGTCTGTCAGAGTTGTACCATAATCAGTGTTTTGGTATTTTAGGATGGATACTTAACTACAAGGAAAAAATAACCAGTTAATACAGTACAGGAAGTTAAAATTTGCTTATTTTAGATGACTTATTACTGATGTCTTCAAACTGGCAGGAACAGATATGCTTACTCTAAACCAAGGCTCCCATGGACCTTTCGAATGTAATTATTATTTTTGCCTGTTCTGCCATTTCCATAAGGCACTCCCAAATACGTGTAAAACCAGATAAGAATATTTTCCCTCCTTTATGAAGTACATTGAGATTCCCTGGTGAAAAGTGCCATAAAAGGGGTAAAAATAACCCAACCCAGGCCAGTACTTCAGGTATCACCTTAAAATTATTTTTAGGATCGCTTAAGTGGGTGTGAGAATCGCAGTGAGTTTGGAGAGCAGAGAGGCAGCACTAGCAGGGGCAGTGAAACTTTTCTAAGCAGTCCTCTGAGGGTGCTTCTTCCACCACCACCCAGTGTCACAGCCCCAAAGGACAAAACCCTCCCCTCCACAGCAGGGCCATCGCGGCCATTGCTCTGGTGCCCCTGGTGTTCTGGTACAGACATTCTTCTGTCGTGGACTGGAGATGGGCCTTCAAATGGGGAAAAATACCCTGCAAACTTGTAATGTGAACATCTCAGAGCTTTCCACAGCCCTATTTAAACCTCTCGCCTGCACACTGCACCACACTACAGACAGCTGAAGCAATGAGAGGTTAATTATTCTTTTTTTTGGACGAGGTCTGCAGCATTTTGGTGGCAGCCCTGGGCAGACAACAGCCCGGCTGATGGATGAATTGCTCAGACAGCTAATTTTAGTATTAGGTAGCACTCATTTCCCAACTTCTTGTGGCCAAATATCAGCTTCACGAGGCCATGAAAATGCTGTTGGAGGACAAGGCTGCTCAGTTGTGGTTGACAAGAGCTGGCTGTGAAGCTGTGAGCTCGAACTTAAAACTTAACAACCTTCTCCCAGCCTCTAGTTTTAACCCAGAGCCTTCCATCAGGGTGATGGACAGTCTGCTGTAAAACTTGACAAGTGCTCCTGCCCGCACCACAGTGACAATCCAGCCATAGAAAATGCGTTTGCAGAAGAGCAAGAAGTAGACACCATGTACTTCCCGTAACCCAGAAGAACACTCATTCAACAATTAGCTGATAGCACAACTATTAGGTGTGCAGGATGCACAAATACACTGATGAATACAGGCCAGAAGGTCTCAGGCCACTACGATAACAGAGTTGTAGGGTGCTGGGTGGACAGGAGACCCATTTCTTTGGCAGCTTGGGACCTGACAGCCCCAAGACCTTTGAAAAATGCTGCCATGGGAATAACCTTGATCTTCATGTCACTCCGAGAGCTCGACATCAGCATAAAGAACAAGACCACTGCCTGCTGAACCTTTTTTGGAAGATCCCTAAAGCTTGCATTCAGCCCAATGCCATCATGCCTGCAGCACGGAGCACTGCTGTTCTGAGGCCCCGAGCAGAGAGTGAGCACGCTGATCCCAGGGGAGAAGGCAGGATGAGCATTTGCCCTGTTCAGTACCACCACAGCAGAGCAATTCCTTCATTGCTCATCCTTCTCTCAGTCTCACAGCTATTTTCTAAAGACTCCATTTTCTATCTGTAATGCACACTGTGCTGTATTACTTGGAGTAGACAGCTAACAGCTGGCAAACAGAGAGGTTTGAAAAAAGACTTAGTCAATTAGGTTTGCTTCTCTCCACCTTATCTACCTCTGCCCCTAGACTATGTGCTGGTTTCGTTTATTCAGCCATTTGCTCCATCTGCTGGACTAATGACTGCAAACATTGTTATGCTGAAAAAAAGCTTTCCTGCTTCAGAAAGGTTCAGGCAGCCGGGGGGTGGAGAGGAATGACAGTCCCAGCCTGAGATCATACAGCAAACGAACACCATAAGATCACAGTGTCCAGTCACTTCTCCAGCAGCCTGCATCATGTAAGTGATTCTATAATCAGAATGTGAAATGTGGGAGCAGAAGGATTAGAGCAGGAGAGAAGTGAGGTAGTTCCTCTAGATGATTCCACGGCAATGGGTGCAGACGGAGGCCTCCCGTGCATCTGGGTTTTCTATATATAAACCTTCTTTATTAACTCAGAGACCCCACTGGAATTTGAGGATTGTCCAGACCTGCTGAGCGCTGTCAGACAGTAACTCCAACCAGATTGCCATGGGCACATGCACTGCGTATGTAGAGAATAGCTGACCTCTCTGGAAACCATCATGTGCCTTATACAGGCATTATATGACACCTGCATGGAAAGAGTGACACCTCTGAGAAGCATCAGAGCAGAGGGGCCTGTCACTTCTCTGCACGCCCAAATCAGGTGTCCAGCACATACTTCACACGCACAGACCCTCCGCTGGGGAGCTCTGTGCACTGGGACTGCTCTCTGAGCCGGCGAGGAGCCAAGCCAAACACTGTGCTTCGGGAAATACCCCTCCAGCAGGTAACAGGAGGCATGGAATAGCACAGCTCAGCATCAGCTTTAGAAAAATACCAGCTACCCCACTGCGTTTCGCTGGTGGCAGCACTGCCTGCACCAGTCTGACAGAGTTTGGCAGAGAGAAGACAACTAGCCCTAGAGCTGGGCATTAGCCTTTAGCTGGGCCCCTAAACATCTGACTTGTTCCTCTCTGCCTACAGTCACAGCTTTATGAAATAAGCAAACCCACAGGGACAGCATTTTCCAGTCATTAAAAACATCAAACACAGAACACCAGACACTGTAACAACAAACTGTTAAAACATGCCAAGTGCTGCACGAACACTGACAAAATGCAATATCTGGCTTGATGGAATGCAATTTTTAATATTTTCCCTTCACCCAACCTTTTGTTCAATACCAACTAATTTCTTACAGTGCTCTACAATACATTTCAGTCCTGCCCATACACTTCTGAGGCATTCAGTCAACAAACACCTAGAAGCTGGTTCAAGCTAACACCTCCATCAAAAAAGGAGTCCTCCCCTCTTCCTGCTCCAGCTACACCTTCTCCCCCTCTGCTGCCCAAGCAATGGCACAAGCATTGCAGTGGCCATGTGATAAACAACTCCTCCACGTCCCCAAACTGTCCATTTTTTAGCTGGCTCCATTCCAGTTCTTCATGCTCCACTTCTGCAGTGCATGGAAGCAGCCAAAGCAAAGGGTAAGGCATTGTTAATTTTGTAATAGCTTAAATTACAGCCTGAGAGCCCAGGAGCCTGCACAGTCCCTGGGCACTTTCCCTTCCCCATCCCTGCCCTCTGTGGCACCTGTGGGACATGAAAGCATTGGAGCTTGTAGATCAGCCAGTTTCTCCAGAGACCTCCAGGGCCAAGCATCAGCACCCTTCTTTTCCGCAGGAAAAGAAGCAAAAATTTTGCAAGAAGCAAAAGTTTTCACCATCACCCCCTTAAAACACTCTTTCTCCTGCCCCTCAGCTGGCTGCAAGCACTCGATGATAGTGCTGGCACAGCATCATCCAGCCTCATGGGGGGCCATGCGGCTGCTGTAACCCCCTCTTAACCCCCTCTCGCCTTACAGGAGGTTCAAGTCTCCTGTATCTGCACCCACTTTCCACCCACCAGCACCAGCCTGCCTGCCCTGTCACCAGCCAACAGCGGTGGCAGGCTGGAGCAGGGGGAGACCTGGCACTGCCACCTCAAAAAAATCCCAGAGTGGGATCTCCACACTGTGGGTTCCAGCTGGAACCAGTCTTCTTTTAATTGGTTTTCCCTTCTTAATAGGTTTCCACTGCCTGGAGTTTTTGGCCTTCTGTACTGAACATGTTCTTCTAGCCCCAAGATCCCTTCCCCAGCCCTTCCATGCCACTCACAGCGCGCAGAAAACTTGGAGCCCTACCTCCAACTGTCCTACAAATGCATGTAGGCTACCGCCCTACTCCATCAACCGCAGGAATGTGACATCCCCCCCACATCAATATGACTGAAGGAGAAATCAGATGCTTCCATTTTAAAAAGCCCTTCTAATAACAGGGCCTTTGCTTTTGCGAAGACAGACACGCGACCCCAGGGAAGAGGACAGCAGAGCTACATACACAAACACTCCTCCAGCGAACACAAGGAAGTCTCCCTCGGTGATCCAGCACAGCCTGGTTTTGCCGGTGAGGAGGTGAGGCACTCTCGGAAGCGCTCACGGACGCCGTCCCCGCAGGTGACACTGCAGGGGCTCCAGGGCTGCCACGGGCTCCACGTTTCTGCAAATACACAAGCTCACAGCAATGAGGAACCCGTCTCCCTCCTTACCTTAAAGACACAGCCATTTGTCTTCTCTTACTTAAAAAAAAAACCAATAAAAACCCAAACAATGCAAATGGCAACACCAAAAGAGCAAGCAGCATCGAGGAACCTGCTCCTGGTGCCATGAAAGTCTGGGGCAACGCTCCCACTTCTTCTTCCTTTTTTCACTCCAGTGCCAGCCAGTGACACAGCGATCAGTTAACTGAGGCTGGCAGACCTGCCTGGAACAACAGCAAATGGAAATTAATCCACAAATCTTTGGAATGGGTTTGTAATTTATATCTTAATCCAATTCCTGCCTGACAAATAGTGCTTTTACAGCAGGATAACTTCATTGACTTAAGTGTAGTTACTCCTGATTTATATGATTGTGAAAGGAGGATAAGCCTACAAGGCCCAATGAAACAGCAATATTGGTTCTTCTCTTTATTATCTTCTCAGCACACAAACGTGTTATTGAATCATTCATTTGACAGCTTACAGGTCCCTTTTGTTTTATTGCTTATGGTTAGGCAATTAACTCAAGACGAAATTTTGCAGGTTCATTTATTTATTTTAAGTGGAAGCAGGCTCAGCTTCTAATGCTGCCTCGAATATTATCATGTTTTAATATGTAATGAAATCCCTCTTTTGCTTAGACAACATCCTCATCCAGTGTTCAACACTCAAACTTTACAGAGGCAAGAACCCAGAGAGAGAATGGGACCATTCCTGCCCGTATCTGACAGCTGTGACACTGAAGCAGGACCACAACTTTAAATTCCAAACCAATGCATGAGTCCAGGTGCAACCTTTAAGGACAGATACCCTGGGGACCCTCCTATGGGTGAGCTGAGTCAGTGACCTGGCTTTGAAATGTGCCAGAGAGAGAAAAAATAGACCACTTAACTCCATTTCACTGCTCAGAGATAGAGTGGAAAATCAGCTAAAACACAAAATGTAGATTACATTTGCTAAAGTTTGCTCTTTTAAATAATTTATGGTGTTGCTACTGCCAACACAGGTCATGATCTTTAATTTTCTTACACCGTTGCTTTGTTGCTAGCATGCCACCGAGCTCCTGATCAGGAGACAATTTATGATGTTAAAGGACTAGACAGCATTGCGTGACTGGAAATGGCTTTATGATTTCACGTTATATTGGTTGCTGTATTGTTCACAGTGCGTTATTATTTTTAAAAGTCTCGAACAAAAATAAACACAGCTGTGTTTTAACAAACATGAAATTTTAACTGCTTTGGACCCTGTCCTACAAATTTTTGTGAGCATGCCGGCATGAATGATGTTAATGTGAGCAGCGTAACAGAACCAGCGGGGCCGCTCTGCTGCGTGCACGTACTCACCTGCATTGCAGGATGGGGCCCAGAGGTTTTGAGCTTACACTTGTGCTGGCAGCCAAGGCTGTGAAGCACGTGTGGGCACGTACTCGTGCACATCTGTGTGCATACATGTTTGAGTACATCTGCCTCACCTGATGCAGGATAGAGACGGGCATGGCGAGAAACCCTGGTGGTGCTGCAGTTTTAAGCCCACACAACACCAAGTGACCTCCCCAGCTATTTGCCACTGACTCTACCACAATATTGCGACATCCATAATCCCAGGCTGTTCTTTCACTTTGTGCTCTTTGTGCACCTCTCTGCTTTCACCCCTCTGTCTCTGGAGCTGGAGGGTTGCTATCGAAGGGGAGAGGAGCCCAGAGGCAGGCTGAGCTTTTGCATTCCTTCTCCAGTTTGCAGCTGCAGCGGTTCCTAGTAAGGTGTGAAACAGAGCAAGACTAGATAGTGAGTGGTGTTGGGAGGAAAGGGAGTCAGAGGATGCCAAGGACGGGGGAACTGGGGAAGTCTGTTGGGGTAAGGAGTCCCTCAAAGGTACAGAGCCTGGACAGCTGCAAAATCACATCAGCTAGCGAGCAGAACTATCAGCAAGGGCAGCAAGAAAAATGGCCATAATCAATAGTCAGTCAAGGGCCCACTGATCCCTCTTCCAAAAGACTTCACGGTATCACAGTATTTGGAGATCTCACAATACTTTTCTTCATATGAGTATCATTAAAGGCTCCAGCAGTGTCCCTCATCACAGGCACAGGGAGGCAGGCTAGCTGGAGAAGCACCCACCTGCTTGTAGACTACTTTATGTGAGCAGCTTGGTGAGTCCCTGCCATAATTTCCAGTGCATGAGTTAGCTCATTTCCCTCTCCACATTCTCTGCTCATTTAAACTTCCATTAATTACAGTCAGATATAGAGCCAGACCCAGAAAGGTTCTGTTTGCCTCCAGTGCTAACACTGGTGACAGTGGGGAGTGCTCAGCAGCCTCCACATCAATGCCTGCGGGCTTCAACGTACAGGAACATTTGGGATAAATAACTTTCTAACTTTGATATCAAATCTATGATGTGCCCATTGCTCCAGGGCACTTTTCACTGACTTCAGCTTCAGCTGAGGGCACAGAGTTCCTTAGCAAAAACACGTGGCATGCATGGCTTTGGGGCTAAGAATATGTGCCTTAAACAGCAGGAGAGCAGGAAATGCTCCAGCTCCCTGAAAGACGGGAGATTTAAACTCCTGCAACTTGCTCTGCAACCTCCTGCAATTACCAGAATGTAAAAGAAAATGAAGCATAGTTTACTCTCCCCCAAGGAAATGAAATTATTAACCTCCATTTAAGACAAACAGATCCAAAGCGCCAGGGGAAAAACCAGAAGGTATGCACTGCAAACTAGCTCTAATAAGTGTGAATTTTTTCACATACAATTGAGGAATCAATTATCAACGTGAAGACACCTAACTGATGAGTTAGTCTGAAATAATTGGCAGATCTGCCAACATGAAAGATAAATGCAATTAACTGTGTTAATTGTTGCTCTGCATAAATATCTCCCCTCAAATTTCTGTGTTCGTAAGACTTTGAGCGTGCAGTGCTATCCAATGGCGCAGTCAGCAAGGGATGCTCAGTATCATCCTTCCACCCTGATGCATGTGATAGTCCTAAGCACTTCAACAAGACCAGTTATATGGGACAAAATCATCTACAGGCTCATGTAAGCGCCTACGCTAGCCTGGGGGATTGCAGGATTTGTGGAAGCTGAGATGAGTTTTTATGTCCTGAAATTGGCTGTACACACATTGTATTAGTGTTTGGATAAGACCTGGGAAAAGACCTTTCTCACCCATTCTGTGTTTCTCTATTTCCATGGAAATGAAGCCTGGGTGCACTGAAAGGGTGGCATGCTCCAACAGGTTACTAATTTGGACAATGAAAGGACAGGATCCCTTTAAAGGAAGAAAACCTAGACTCCACCTGGGCAAATTACAGTCTTTTCCCCCGTAAACAGGCATCTTTAAGAATTGCAGAGGCACTACCTACAAATTCTTTTTCAGAAGTGAAGAGCTATCCCAGTGAGCCCGTAACACCCAGTTTATTCCTAAAATACTGGGGGTGTGGAGATGAAGCATTCACTGACACAGGAGAAGGGGTTGGGGCACAAACCAGCCCTGGCACACCCAGATCCCCTGCATCTGCCTATTTCTAAATAAATGCAAGCCAGGTACCGTTTCAGGCAATAGAGCTAATTGGTTCCCAGATTCTCCTACAGATAAGCAGGTCTGATTCATACAGTCTTATTCAGGGAGCAAGAATTTGATGGAAGTTATATATCCCTGCCTGACCCCTAGATACTCTACTTACTCCTCTCCTCCCTTACTGACCACTTTTCCCTTCAGAAGGTCTTCCCCTACCTTCCTCTTTCCCTTTGCTGGCAACGGCTGCATTTCTTATGCCCTGCTGACCTTTTTTGACAGTTAGCAAAAGTCAGATGAACAAAATTCATCTCTGGTGTCGGCAAGCGCAAGAGAGTTACACCAAAGCTGAAACCCGTCTCTGGAGTGACTAAGAACTGTAAAAGAAAGTTAATTAATACTGGAAATATGAAGAAAATATGCCCATTTCTATGCTGTAGCATTACTGATTCATTTTATCAGTCTCATCTTGAATGTTTCGAGTGGGATACACGCTAGGAAATGGACCATCCTTCTAAGGAGTGCAGAAGTCTCACTGCTGGGGACACTTAAATCCCAGATGAGCAAAGCACAGGATAAAGCATTGAAAAGAATGAGCCTGCAGTGCATCTGTTGCTGGGTGAGATGATCTAACACAGTTTCCTACCTCAGACATTCAAATAATCTGGTCAAACACAGGGAAAAAATGAGCTGCGTGACTTTCTCTAAGTCACCTGTGTGAAACAGTTAACACCCCACTGAGATGAATGAAGTGACTCACATCTCGCTGTTATTTTTTCACGGGTTCTCCTGTCGGACTCTACATAAAGCTGCACAAGTTCTGGCTCACATTTAATAGACGTATTCCCCACCTTTAATAGATATATTCACAGTCTTAGATAGCACAAGATTTTTCTGCGACACTCATTCTGAAGCTGATGACCTGGGCTGGAGGAGCTGCTGTCCTGGCTCAATCAGGGCCACCGGGAGCCTTCTCCTTCCTACTCCACACACAAGCTGGATTCCTGTTCCACAGGCTGGACTAACCCTGGCTGGGATGAGGAGTAAAGAGCAAGACTGATGAAGGGTCAGGAATATAACTGATGCCCAATCTACAGAAAATGGGTGTGGCAAAATAATCTTTTATCTCATCCTCTGTGGTTTGGATGAAGATAATTTTAATGATTTAGGAGCTTTGATCTTTTACAAGACGGTATCTCTGCTTCATAATAATGGAGCATATGCTAAATGAAGTAAGAACTGGCTGAGTGACAGATTTGATATGCAATTGTCAACAGAAAACCATCACCAAGTGGGAATGCGTTTGGAGAGATTCCAAAGGCATTAGTATAAGGCTCAGTGCTGTACAGTGCTTGCCTAGTTGATGGGAAAATAAATATAAAACCATTACTGAGGAAATATGTCACTCCTGTGATGACATAAGCAAATACTGCAGTTGTATGAGCAATGTAGGTTACTTGATAAGTTAGGATAACTCAAGCAAATTAGATTGTAAATCAGGAAATGTAAAATGTAGCAAGAAGGAATACGAATTGTACCTGCAGGATGGCAGACTACATATTGAAAGGCCATACACAAAAACACTTCAAGAGGAGTTTACAGGGTAAAAGTTATAGCAAAATTAGCTAATGCAATCAGTGGAGATTAAAGCAGAGGACCACTAAGTAGCTGCTCAAGGGGCACCGGTCAGCAGGACATCAGAACACAGTACCCAAAGCTGGTAACCCTGTCATCAAACAAAAGAACTGTTTAAAAATATGGAAATGGAGCCAAAAAGCCAGAAAATTAACCAAATCCTGAAGAAAATACCTTCCAAATAAAGACTTAATCTTTTCAGTTTATTAAAAAGAACGCTCAGACTATCTGGAAGGATTGAGATGATGTGGATGTGCAAATGCCTTCGCAGGGGGAAGACAGTGGATAGGAAACAGCTGTCTCCTCTAGGACAGAGCAGCAGAGCGACAGACAGTCACTAGAGGATTAAGCTAGATGAGGTTTAGTTATGGAACACAGAGATGCCTTTTTTTAAAAAAAAATAAAATTAGAGTATTGAGAGAAATTAGCAGAAGGCTCTCAGTTTTGTGGTGCCTTCAACAAAAGACTGGATAACTCTCTGGAGGATAAACGGCAGTCGAATGCAAAGACTAGTTGTGGGACTCAACACCAGGGTAATTAGATGAAAAGTGATGGCCCGTGCTGCACAGGAGCCCAGACTAGAGGATTTATCACCTCTCCTTGCCTTAAACTGAGTGAGTTCAGGAAGTCCAAAGCAGAAAATAAGTGACTTGTGGAGAGGCACCTGCTGTGCAGCAGCTGTATGTTTTAGAGGAAGAGCTAGCAGGGATCTGGGTCTATGCACAGTGGCCTGCAGCAGGGTGAGAGACACTCCTGAGCCCAGGAGAAGACTTTCCAAAGCAGCTGGGAGGCAGATGGCCACCGCAGGCAGTGCAGGTTCGCTCTACCTGTCTTGGCTTCAGGCTGATGCACCCCTCCCAGAACACCCTGCTCCTTTCAAACGCTGCCTGCGGGCTTTGAAGTCTCGCAGATACAGGCATGAAGTCAGATGTGCTGCAGTCTAATTAATTTCAGATTGACATTTTATTTACGGCTAAGCGGTGTGGTTTCGCTTTCATCGTCTTTGTAGATTTGACACTTCTAACTTGGCAGCTATTGACTTAACTCTGTTCTTCGCAGGCATAGCCTGATTCTTTCGACTGCAGTTGTAAGGATGGTGCTATCGGGGAACCCAAGAAAACAAAGCAGATTGCAGGGAGTCATTGCTTAAGGTGCATCTCATCAATTAAAACAGTCAAATATTGGGCACAGAAACATATCTACGTCATATCCTAGGTATTCATCTGTCAGGGTAATTATGTAGATCGTATCAGTGTAACATACCACTCAAGTACAGAGAAAGAACTACAATTCTCTCTTCCTTTTTCCTTGAGAATTAGCTCCATTAAGAAAATAATATGCTTTCATTTTAAATAGACTTTCTTATGCCAAAGGAAGAGAGAGAGTGCCAACAGAGAACGCAGATGGGAAGTTAAGATGAAGAGACGAACTATGCACTGAGTTTGGCATACGGGAAAAATAGAGGTCATTTTTAGTACAGCGTGGTAATTAAAGAGCTAACAGTTTTAGAATTTATGAAATAGTACAAAGTAAGACCACATGACACTAGGAACCTAATTAATATAGGCTGCGTCTGGACTGTGTGCTATGGAGCATGTCCTACACTCCTGGTCTCCTGATGACTCCACTCAGAGGCCTGCCCATGAAGCGCAGTGACCCTTTTTTGTCTTGCGTTCCTGCACTTCCTTTTCAGGGACACTGGAGTGAGGAGGTGTAGAGAACAGTGTACATCTCAAACCTTTCAACCCAAACTATTTGAAGTGTTTACATGGGAAAGACTAATTCATTATGGATGGATACAAGCCTGCTCCAAATGTGAACATTTACTTTTCTGTTCCAGGTGTAGGCAACACAACCTAACATAACCCAACCCCAATGCCCTCATGCACATACAGCCCATCCCTCACTTTGGCTGCCTTCCACAAACAAGGGATGAGGAGGACTTTTAGCTCATCTGCTTCCTCTGCCATGCTACTGTGATTTGTTGACTCTGCCAAACCATGGACTGCCACTTCTGAAGCTACGTTTGCATAAGACATATAGATATAAATAGAATGTATAGATATTCCTTAAATAGGGCTGAGGAATGGGTTCAAGCTCTGTCTTGTGATCATACTTAACTGCAATCACTCCTTAACCATGATCACTCATACTCCTGGACATGGCTTTGGCTTCTGCCAACCAGCACCCTCCCAAACCACATCTGATCATGGCCCAAATGACTATATGGACCACAGACTGTCTCTAGCTGTCAGTCTATATGATTCTAATCTTTTCTGAGAGGAAAAGTTTAGCTATACGAATGTGACCCATGATCTGCCAGGTGGCCTTATAGATCAGAAAATACACCCTGGTTTGTTTTAAGCAGCAGCAGAGACATGTCTTTAAAGGCTGCTTGAAAAACCTGCAAGCTGTCCAAGTGACCCAGTAGTGTCATTCATTATGGCCAAATCCTGATTCATTTCACCAAAATTTGTGTATGTAAAAACTGGGATTCTAAACTCCTACAGCAAATGGGCTAGAGAACAAGACACCCAGGTGAGGATTCAGCCCATGTTTCTTCCATAGCCATGAATCACCCTTGTGAGATGCCTGTCTCTCTTGACTAAAAAGCTAGACAACTACTTAATGTTGGATCCTTGGCTTTTAGACACTTAAAGGTAGGTAAGACTAATCCTACCTTCAGTGTCTCCAATGGGCCAGATCTACTGCAGTAACTTCTTACCTCACTGAGAGGGCCAAATTTCAATTTTACCCAGACTAGATAGATTATTCAGAATGCCCCACACAGTTTTGGTTGGTACTTAGTGTTAACTTATTGCAGCTATAAGCTACCACAGTGCCATTTGCTACCAAATGTCCTTGTGTATGCCTCTACATAACAGTCTACTCCGTCTTGTTCCCATCTGCATATGACATTGCAACTATTTTGTCTGGTGTAGGAGACCCAAAAAAGTAGCTATTCAACAGGGGACACCACAATCAAACCTATTTATCATTACCCATGTTGGCAGGTAAGAGTGCTGATTTTAGCTAAAAGAGGACAAACATCAATACAAACCCATATTCCTTTGGATCATCATACACTCCTTAACTCTTGTTGGGAAATGACTTCGGTTTGAGAAATTAAAGAAGTCAAAGCAGTATTTGTTCTTCCCCACATCAAACAAAGTGCAGTTAAATTCTGTCCTGTTGTCTCCTGGGTGAAGGGTGTTTTCATACAGCCAAGTTGTTCTTTGACTAGGAAGTTTGAGGTCCTCTTTATAGACGACAATTTTTCCGCTGATAGAAGTGCACGGTGGAGAGACTATGAAGACCTGAACCAAAGTTTTGCATGTTGCTTCTGATGCCACAACCAGGCTGTATCCAAATTTGTGGAGGAGATCTATGGGTCCTATGGAAGCAATGATGGAATGTGTTTCTAACGATTTCAGTAACACAGTGATGTATGTTTCTTGACCAACAGGTGGGCAGTCAAACTCTACCCACTGGGACCTAGAGAGTGGGATTCCTTTGCTAGTTCTAATGCCCAGAGTCCCATCAGAGCTTACTCTTCTGAATTCATAAAGGGTGCTGGTGAATATCACATCCAGCGAAACCACTGTCTTGTTCATGGCACACAACTGCTCATTTGTAAAAAGTCCAACTTGAAGGGAGTTCCCAAGCACCTCTGAACTCTTGTTCAAATCAATGTGAAATACAGGCCATTCCACATGGAGGCTGGACGTGCTTCTTCTGCTCCACTGGGTAGCGCTGCCATTATCGCTGGGAGAGACCATTCTGAACAAGAAGTCCCCAGCACTCTTGAAATGGAAACACTCAAACTCTACCATCCCCTGGGACTGATTTGCTGGAAGCTGTTTTCTTGCAATTATCTCGTTGGTGCTGGCATCCAGCAACAGGATGGACAGATGCTCTGTTGACACATTACCACCATTATAGTACTGGTATTCCACAGACACTGTATCATTGCTGAAGGCTACATGACCTGCGCGCTCCAACAGGAGATACTCCACTTCACCGAGAACTGAAAGGAAAACGGTTTCACGACAGTATTAAGAACCAAAGAGACAACTGATATATATACTGATATATAAACTGATATGTTTATCTAACCTACCTTGTGGAAGAAAATGAAAGTATAAAGTGGATATTTAAGAAGTGGTTCTCAAACTTTTTCAAGTGAATCAGTTAAAAAAAAAAAAAGAACAAAAGAAGAGGTCCTAGCTGTAACAATTAAAGCTCACTACCTCTCCTTTGTGCAGGGATGTGGTTTGGAGCAGCTCAAAGTCCACTGCAGTAACATGTTCAGGAAGGTTAAAAACAAGGTTTTAAAAAAAAAAAAAAAAACAGAACAAAACAAAAAAGCCCAACCCAAAATATTCACAGAAAACCTTATTTATGAGGGTAGATTCTCAATCCTCTCAACTTGTTTCACTTACAGATTCTTAAAGTCCACTTCACAGTGGCCGGCTGTTGCTCCGCTTACTTTAGCAAAAAAGGACAGTAGTTTCTTAATACAGAAACATGAAAAATGTCCCTTAAATTAAGTAAAATAGGAAGTCTGCATGATGCTTTTTGAAGCTTCTCTCTTGCTCTGTCTTATGAATCTTTCATTTTGCTCATTTGCATCACAGAGACACTTGAGTGAAAGAGCTGAAAATAACAGTGATGGTGACTGCAGCACTTTTCTTGTCTCAGATGTGGTGCAACATGTCTAAATGACATCATTTCATCATAAATGGCACAGTCTTTTTAAATGCACTTCTTGCATGACCATGTTTGTGCAAGTTGCCAAATTATCCTGAGACATGCTGTAACTAGTGGGGATAGATGATATCTAAAGCAATGGATTGGGAAGATCACATTTTGGTTCTCAGCTCTGCTAAATTTTCTGTTTGAAACTTAAGGATTTCAGACATAGAAAGGTTATCTGAAAAATGGGAACTGCATACATCTATTTCAGATACAGAATGTGCTGTGAGACATCTTTATTTAATTAATTGTCTGGGAAAAGTCTTCTGAGTCCTGGATGGAAGGTGCTACGTAAATGTAAAACTTCAGTTAAAGCAATCCTTTCATAAGTAGTATCAACTAACAATACTTTGACTTGTAAAATCTGTTACACATGTCTTAAGATTACCTCAAGAAAGCTTTGCTGGAAAAACACTGCAACTGCCAAGCCAAGCACTCAGCAGTCAGAAGTAGCAGGACTCATCTCCCATAATATTGGACGCCTACCACTCTAAGCTTCAATTTGAGTTAGTCACCTTGGATTCACTTTCTTGTCAGCAGGGAACATTTTCAGGAAGAAATTCATCTGACCAGCTACAGACATTTACATCAGGGTGAGGTGCAGTGTGCACTAGAAGTGCCTATTACTCTCCAACAGCTAAAACACATGCTTAAAATAACCAGCTCCCACCACATCCATAAATTCCGAATGAAGGTGGCACACACAGCCTTACACATATAAATCATGTATAACATATATGTGCTATAACTCAGTCTTTAATTGGCATGACTCAGTACCACTTTTTCCACAATATGTTGCTTCATTGGCAGATGGATGGTGCTCGTTACCAGAGGGCTCTTTTGTTCTCATTCTTCCATGGGTGGTCCCATGTATTATTGACTTTACACCATCCAAAATCCATCCTGATAACACAGAATTATTCATTTCCCGCATGGACTCTTCTATTGTGCTCTTATCATAGTATATTAGTGCATTAGAAATATTAATGATTTATCCTATTCCCAAAAGATGAGAGGATGTGACTATTTTTGTCTAGTGTTTTAGGAGCCAAGGCACAGGCACAAAGGTGAAAACTGTCAAGTATCAACTAATTGTGGAAGCCCTAAGAAACCCAGGACGTGATTTTAAATATCATCCAAAGACATCCAAAGCAGGATCCCACTGATACCAGCTGCGGCGAGCACATGGCACCCCAGCAAACCTCATCTCCACTCAGAGTAGGAAACAGACCCTGAATGCCTGTGAAAAATAGCTATGAACTTCCCAGCAACGCTTTCTCCTTGTTCTTCACGTTTTGGTTCGGTCATCTGTGCCTCTCCATGTTTTCCAGTCCTTTTCCTACTGTCGCTTACTGTCAATATCTCTTGGGTACTATCCTAACTGCATTACCGTTATCACAGCTCTCCAAACTCCTGCCCTCATCTCTTTGCCTTACAGCTCTTCTACCTTTTCCTGTTCTTTGGGTCTGCAATTTACTCCAGCAAGTTCCCACCTTTCTTGCTCACTGCTGGCGTGACAGCAGAGAGCACAGGATGGGCAACTCTAGTGCCTGATATTACAAATGTGTGGGAACTCTGCTGCTCTGGGTTGGAGCATGCACAGTAGTACGTGGGGCTGGCAAGAGGAGCCAGCAGGAGTGGGGGCACGCTTGACCCTTCAGAGAATTTCATCACTAACTCATTTACAAGGACTTCTATCTGGACCAAGTCTGGGCAAATCTTCATAAGGACAGCAGAAAGCATGTCCCAAGCCACCATGAGCACTCTGACATGAAGTTCCCACAGCTGTGTTAGACTTTCCCAGTGAAATGGTTGCCAGTTGCTGGTTTTGGTTTCTTTGAACATGGGCAAAATGATGCATTTCTCTACAAAGGAATTGGCCTAGATTCAATGTAGCTGAAACATTATAAAGGAAAAAGAAATCAGACCATGGCAAAAACCCAACTTCACACTTTAAACTTACAAGAAAAACATTCAAGTGATAGTAACGAAAAGCACTGATGTTTTTACCTACTGCTCTACTGTCCTTACTCTCTTTTAGAACTGTCTTGACTCTCTTGCACTGTTTTTTATTTGGAAAGGCTCAGATGAGAAGAATTAACACCACTGTGCATGTGTGTGGGAGGACTGGAGAGAGGCCAGGGGACTTCCATGTAGCTCCCATCAACCCTAATGGAGATCATTTGGGAAGTGAGGGAAATGAGCATTACTGGAGGATGGCGTTAGAGCATTACAGAGCTCTGGCTGGTGCACCTCAGTTCACAGCATCCTTTCCCCCATCTTTGGTTAGTAACACAGGAAGTTTGTGCCCTTGGACAGCCCACATAGCAGTTTTACATGATGTTCCAAAAAGGCACCCATCAGAAGTAGCCAGCTTCCACCACAAGCTCCTTCAGCTGCCCGCCAGCCTACTGCTCGCGCGTGGCTGTATCACACGCCAAAACTTGGTCCCAGTTGTTTGGACAGCCAGTCGGGGCAGCTTTCAATGCATTTGTATATTTTTGGTAGTTATTACAATGGTCTCCCATTGAATGGAGCCTGCCTGTGGCGTCAACAACCTGCCAGAGGAGTCTTTGCAAGAACTCACACTTGGAAAGATCAAAAGGAAAATCCTTGTTTTTTACCGAAGAGCAAGAAGAATTATTTGAGGGTGCTATTCTGATATTTATTTATCTTTAATTGTGTTTAAACCAACTTGGGTTGTGCTGTTGGCCTGTCAGCCACCAGTAGCACACAGCTAAGAAGAATAAACACATCAGAAAAACTGATAAGAAATGAGAATACTGTTTTGTTGTAAGTTAGGACTTTTTTTAGCATTACAGTAATTTTCCAGAGCAGACTGGATCGTTTAAAAAATAGTCTTGGTCTGAAACAAAAAAGTATGAGTGAAATAGCTATCTAAAAACTATGTGTACATGTGATACTCAACAATGTGTATCCGCAGAGCTGTCTGGAAGGCTTTTTCTGAATTATGGACTACCCTTTAACTGGAAATAAGGCAAAATATGATGCACCTAAAGTTTGCAGCAGAGGTTTAGCTCTTTAACTGCACCTTGTAATTACTTACTGTGCTATGCTCTATAAAGTTCAGGAATAATAGCTTTTACCTCTGAGTCAACTAGTTGTGAACGCCTACAGGACTGGCTCACCAAGAACCAGTGGATATTGCAATCATTCACCTCACTTCTTGGGTTAAGTGAATTTAATACGTACTTTCACCGTGTTTCCCACTCAGTGCAGTGTTCTTAACTTGGCTAATTAACTTTATCTTATTAAAAGAAAAAATGGTACTAAAAGCCACAGACAAGCGTCTCCACTTCTACTGGAATTAAGTTCATCTAAAAGATGGCAATTCTAGGTTTCTTACACCTTCTAGTGATCCCGTGTTCTAGACCGGAGATGGAGCAAGCACTGAGGCTTGAGTAGCTGAGCGTACTTAGTATTCAGTCATTACCTATAGTCAGACTTTCCTCACTCATAAAAGAAGAGCAAACTGCAGACATTTCTCTTCTTTGTAAGACATCTTCAGCCATTTGGTGCGTTAACTACCTGCTACCACAGCCTATTGCACAAGCAGGGACTAAACAATCATTTTTCCATTTTTTCCATGCTATAGACATTTCAGCAGTGCACGGCTTAATCCTTTAGCATGGTTTGACAATGTACTGCAGCTGTCAGAACACTACTTTTAAACTATGAATGTAACTTTTGAAAACATATGTATTATTTAGGAATTAAGAGTCCCATTTTCAAAATTTCTAATTCACTGTGCAATGAGGAATTAATTCCCTTTGCAAATATACTTCCTACTTATTACATTCTTGGAAAAGATAAGACGCCATGCATAGGATGCCCCTCAGCTTGCAGACATCTTACAGTTGTCGAACTTAGATGTCTAACCTCTCTCGTTGGCAGCTTACGGTGAGGAGGTGCTTTTTCATTCCACACATCTCAGATTGCAGATGGCTTGAAGCTGCTTTCAATATGTGCTGATTTATTCGTGGACTACTCAAAGGAGACTGATTGCCTCTGACTAGCTGCCTAATTTTACATGACTGAAATTGAATGAATATGAATACCATCCTTTGGTTTATTATACAGTCAAGGAAAGGACACCTCTGTTGTTCTCAAAAGCTCTCCAAGTGGCAGCTTAGGTCCATTGGATGGGGGCTCACTCACTCCTAGAAGGTTGCCCATACTGTAGACGCTTACATCTCAGCCAACCACCATAGGTTCCTTTTATAGTTAAAGGAGAGAAACAGGCAGTTGTATGAGCAGTTCCACCCATCCTGGTATGGATACCTAAAATAGGTCTATGTTTCATGACATTCATTAAATATTATGAAACACGAGCCTTACAAGAGAGCAGAGTTCCAGTTACTGCTTCTAACACAGCCAGTCCCCCAATGATGCCCACAGAAATCTGTTCATTTATCTTGTTTATTCTCTGAGCAAATTTACAGCAGGAAAGGTTCCTGACACTCTGATCTACAGGGGCAGTTTATGCAAGCTGTGTTTTCCACCTAAATATTGCATAAGATCTAGACTGTATTCTGTGCGTACCAGTGGTGGCTTCTGTGGCATCTGATTTCAACAGATCACCTGGAAACAGCACCATCCAAAACCACCGTGTGAATACACATCTCACAGTTTTCCCTTGATAACTCTAATACTCACCATAGTCACAGAGCACTACTAACAACAGATTTGAAAAATCTTTCAACATCTGTTTCATTCTGACCAGTGAGATCCCAGGTCCTTTTACTCCTCATGTCCTTCTTCAGCTCCGAAGTGCAGGCACTTTTTTCCCAGAACACCTGAAAGCTAAAAAGTTACAGCTGTGTTGACCTCGCTTCATAAAATACAGGAAGGAAGACATCCCACTAATAAGCAAAAAAAAAATACACTATTAAACAACATTTTTCTCCCATTTACTTAACAATTTCTAATATTGTATCAATGGATCTGAATAAGCACAACTACAGTTCACTGAACAATAAATTTTCCCTCCTGAAATGTCACCTCCTGAACCAGAACAGAGACAGATCACAACAATTTACCTTCGCACTGCAGTAACTGCCACTGTACATGTCTTAGATGAAGAGCAAGACTCATGACAGTGAAATAACAAGTATTTTGTACAAAATGTAACTCTGACCTCAGCACATATTGATATTGAAGAGTTATTGCTGCTACACAATTCATATCGCTTACTGTCAACTGCTTTCAAGCATGAAAAAGACTCAGTAGAAAACTACCATTTTGGTCCTCAAACTGACCTGTGATTCAGGTCCAGTAATATATTTAGTTATTTTGCTAGATTTATAAAAGATCTATAACTGCCTTTTATGTCATTCAGACTGATCAGATGGAAAAGGTGCTAACTTCCACTTTTTCCTCCACTGTTTTTTAAGTTTCCTTTCTCTGCAGCCTTGATAAAGCCAACAAAAAATAAAGTTCCTTTTGGCAAGCTTCACAATTTTATGTCCATGTGCTTTAAACTAGTGTTTATGAGTCTCATAATAATCACATAAAACAGGTTGGAAGCACAATGACAGCTTCAGAAACAGAAGTAGGGAGAATCTAAAAGGAGAAGATCTAGCTCAAGGGAACCATTCTCAAAATATAAGAATTGCTCTTTTGTACTGCATAGGAGCGTCAGTCTTAACTGCGCTCAGCATCATGCAAACATGCAAGAAAGTTCTTGTTCCATAAAGTTTACAGCCTAATTTTATGAGAGAAATCTGGCCCTGGAGCAGACATAAGTTAGAAGCGAACAAAGCTGCAGAGTATAAAGGTAAAACATAGGAACCAGGTATGGTACAGATCAGGTACGTCTTTAGGAATCACAAATGAGATATTTCAACAATTACATTGCTAGACTCATTGAACTAAGAGACAGCAGACATGTTATTTGAAAGCTTTTTAAACTGTTCTCTGTGCCAAGTGGCTGGAGACAATAATTTCTAAGAAAAGACTAACAGCATGGCTTTGCTCAGTAAAAGCCCATTACAATAATAGCTGTACATATCTGAAGGGAATAATCATCATCCGGCCCACGAACTTGACAAGGCTCCAGAAAGAATTAGATAGGGACAGTGATACCGCCGCCACCACCCACCATTTCACTTGATACACCGTAAATTACAGGAAGACAAACCTTATGCCTCAAGACAGGGGCGGGCTGCTCACAGAGGGCGGTGGGGAGCCAGCCCGCCTTCCCCGGGCGGCCCACGGCTACCACAGCAGGCACGGCATCATGTCGGGGATGTCAATTCTTTTCACGTATCATTAAGGACCATGAATCGGTTAATCAAAACAAAGCATCACAGTGGTCCAAGGAAGAAAAAGCAGGTTTCATTTAAAAAAAATAATAATTGCAATAGATGCCTTGGCCTCTAGCATAACTGCTCAAGGGAAACAGCAGAATTTACGCAGCGTTGCTGTAAACTGCTCTGAAATAAAGAGGGGAAAAAATGCTTTGTGGGACACACCGTGATTGTGCTGGATGATTTAACAGCTCCTTTCCATTTCTAGCTTTCCTAGCTGCGTATGTTTCAAATGGCTTTTACAAATACTTCTTTCAGAGAGTCACACTCTGATAGGTGAAATTAAAATAATCCCAATCTCAGCCTAATGAGCGACACATTGCAGAGAGGAAACGAAGCTATGGAAGAGAGATTAAATCCCAGGGAAGAAAGAAGAAAGCCCACATGGGACAACACTCTCAAGTCAAGATAGTCACCTTGCATCTTAATTTGTGCATGTCAGCCCAACCCAGTGTGGTTCCCGAGACAGGGCACCGGTGGGAGGCACGAGAGACCTGACTCCTGGTCGTGTTCCTGCCACTGCCAGGCAGATGAGGTCAGCAAACTGCAGCCTTACTCAGCTCCTCTCTTCCCCACCCCACCCCTCCTGCTCTGTATCTGTAGGACAGACTTTCCAGGACAGGGACTCCTTCTAACCAATCCCAGGGACAGAGCCCTGTGCCGGGGCCCTTGGGTGTTTCAGTAACGCTGATCATTCCTCAGACCAAAACCTCCTTCCCTCTCACCCTTCCCTCTCTGCTATCTTCGCTCACTTGGGGAAAAAGGCAGCACAGGCAACACCCAGGCGAGAAATGGAGTACTTGAAATGGTACCAAAACTAACTTCCAATTAGTGAGGTCAGGTACCACTGGAAGCCTAGCCCAGGGCTCCTTCACCCTCTGTGGTCACTCCCACCTCACCCACAGCCACTTCAGGCCACCAGCTGCAATACAGCCTTTGAATAAAGCTCCCAACAAAGTGTCTCCAGGAAGCCTCTTTTTGCACCTTTGCTAGCTCAATTCTAAGAGCAGCTTTGAATGCAAGAATTGCTGGCCCATTTCTGGTGTGGTATTGCCCCACTCCTCCTCTCTTTCTCCACAGGTTTGTTCCTCTTCCCTTCAGTTTTCCCTCCCTTCCCCTTGCCTCAGTTTTGGACATGCCTAAATTCAGGTTCAGACTTATGAACTTGGCTCAGTTCAGACTTCTCCCCTCAGTCTTCCCTAAGCCAACTTCTTTCTAGATTTCTTCTCATTTTTAGGTCTTCTTCAAACTTCTCTAATTCTTTGCCTCCTGCCCCCCGCTCCATTAGTCTTCCATTTTTCACACTAGCATAAAATTTTGCTTTTCAAGGCAGACAGTACATCTTAAATGGTTTCTACTCTACCGGGATCTTCTACCTCAAGTTCATTGACTTAATGAAACGAAAAACGATCAAACAGAGAAGGCTATCGGACTTGGAATAATGGGCTTTTTTAATGTATTGCTCTTGAGGACAAGCACAAACTGAGAGTCTATTGTGTAAGACGCAGCAGAAGCAGAGCAACATAAAAAGATGCTTTCTTCTTCCAAGAGACGGTGTAATGGGCTGATTGGAAGTGGAAGACTTCCTCTCCAAAGGGAACTGGAAATGACAGATGAGGAGGGGATAAGCCATAAAGGGCCTTGGAAATGAAGACCAAGAGGCTTGTGTGTAACACAAATGACACAGGAAAGCTTCGAGTCCCTGCTCTGCAACAGATTTCCTGTGCAATCTTGGTCACATCACTTAGCTTTCCCGTGTCACTGCTCTCCACTGGAAATAGCACCTCACTATCTGGTATGGGTATTACAAGAATAAATCCACCATGAACCACAAGGCTTACAGGCACCAGTGTCAGGAACTGTGTAAGAAACAAACATGAAATTTACCATTTTATTTACAGTATTTTTTGCAAGTAAAGAACTAACAGAACAGGCTGTATCTACTGACTACTAGAGTCATATATATTAATCTATTCAAATAATGTCCCTATTTCGCTACGTCATTAAAATCATAAAGTGATTCTGTGATCCTTTTGGTTTTACAAACAAAGCAAAAGACCAAACCCAAACCAACAACAAACCACACGCCAACTGGATTTATGACTCCCAGTACTTTTTGCAGCAGTATCCAAGGCCACAGAGCAGACATGACATTTCACAAGCCGGCCACCTCTTCCGAGCGCTGTCACCTGCTGATTTAGCACAGCTAACCGGTTACCAGCTTCATCAGCTGCAACAGCGTGGCATGCAGCAGCTACTCCCCCTTCATATGGGAGATGAGGGGCAAACAAGCCCTGCAGTTAAGAAAGGGCCATCAGGAATTAATCAGCTACTCCATTACCAAGCACAGAGTTTAATGAGAACACAAGCTCACGGCACTCGAAACCTCTGTGCTACAGAGCCTTTTTCCCATGAAGGGGAGTGCTGCTGATGGATCCCATATTTTGCCACGGGTATCCTCAACCCTCCTCCTCCTTTCCTCTGCAAATCCCTGGCAAGAGCTGAGCCTTCCCCTGCCCTAACTCCATCCTCCTTCAGGAAATGGAGGGTGGCTTGTCCTCGTGCATCTCTCCCCCAAGTGCAGCCCTGTCCCTCCTTGTCCCCCAGGCCCTGCAGCTCCAGGTGAAGGTGGACCCAGCCACAGTACAGGACTCCCCAAGACTCGGGGCGCACGTGAGAGCGAGGCGGGAAAAGGGCTTGGGGAGGAGTAAGTGGGGGGGTCGGGCTGTGGACTGATCCTCTCAGAGCCAGCCTGCCTCCCCCCGGCGCAGCAGCATGTACCCCAGCCACTCCGATGAAGCCAGGGAACCGGTCTGTCAGAAAAATGAAGTTATCTATTGGAATTTAAAATAAAACAAGCAAAATGCTGCCAGAATGTAAAGGGAAAAAAAAAACAATCCCAGATGAAAAACAGTTTCCTTAATAGCTGTCCATTAGTAAACATTTTTCAGTCATATTTGCAACTTGAAATTTGCACAATTCCGGTTATGCATGAGAGGATGGTAGTAAAATAGGCTAGAGATGGAAAAGCCTGAAAAGTCCCTAAATCCTCCCTACCTTTCACTTGAGGAATGCCAAGCAGCACTAACAGCAAAAAGAAATGTGTATCTGCAACATTTCTGCAAATTTAAGACATTTTATCTGTATGGCAGGAAAGAGATTAATTATTTTCAAACAGCATTCGCTTATTGCAATGTGGGATTAGGCAGCTATTGAAGTGTTACCACCTGCTGGGAATTTCAGAACTTCGCATATAATCCTCTCCCTTCGACATTAAACAGGGAGCAGCTCAGGTGTGCATCACATTTTATCAAAATCTAATCACTGCTGACCAGTCAGAGTGGTCAGGGCCAAAAATATGCCACTCCTCAGAAGATGGGTTTAGCAAGGAAAGTATATATGCAATGTCTGCCACAGCAGGGGGCTAGAGCTGACATCCTCAAAGGCATCTTTCATTCTTATTTACACATCAGACAATTTTACATTGTTATCAGATAATGACTTTGTTAAAATTATGCATCTAAATTCACCAGGGTGAAGCTGACAGTACCAGATTCTCTGTGTGCAAGAAAAAAAAACCCCAATAATTAGCTGGTAAAACCTATTTTCATCAACATTTGGGGTCTGATCTCACAAAATCCTGGGATTTCTCAGCTCCTTTTGATATCAACTCAGCAATTCAAGAGCTAGCTGGCCAGCAACATCTGTCCTTTGAAACCTAAGGGCTACAGTAGACTGAATATATGGATGAGATTTACTTTGGAAAATGTACAGTGAAAATAAGTTTATTAAGCATAAGATTTGGGAAAGTGTCCAAGCAATAATAAATAATGAATTCGAATAATTAAATACATTAGATCACCCCTTACGGCATAAGGGATGGAATGCAGTCATCCATTCTTTCCTTTCCCCCCTAGATTTCTTAAAAGTATATATATATTGTTCGCTGTTTCTGGAATTCCCCTTTTGGTGAAGTTTAGCTTAAAGATCACAGTAGGGGGAATATATATTGCACAGCTGAAATAATCAGAAATACATTTGAGAAGCAGGTCTGAAATATCACGAAGTATGAATACTAAAAAGAGAACTGGGAAGCTGCCTTCTAGGCTTTACACTGAATTTTTGTCCTAGACTCGCACGGTTTCATCTAGCGACGGATATAAAGCAGAAATAACCAAACATACTGAAATAAAAAAAAAAAGCTAAAATTAATCCTACGTATCACAGACTCACAAAACCCATCGAAACTGCTGTACGTGTCGGTGCTACCGGCACTGGGGCAGCGCTGAGGCGGCCAGCGGGACGGTCGCTGCCTCACGGGGAGAGGGAAAATCACAGGGAAAACCCAGGCAGCGGGCAGATGTAAAACCAGAACCCGAACTCACACGGACGTTTTTTGTTTTTTGCTTTTTTTTTAAAAAAAAAAAAGCCTGAATAACCCAGCGTTAGGGCAAACACCGCAGGGTCCCCTCAGCACCCCTCGCAGGCGGCCGACGAGGTTTCCCCAGCCGGTGCCGGCGGGGCTCCGTGCCGCTGGTCGCCACCCAGCCTGAGGTAGCCCGGGGCTGCCCCGCGGCTCAATCACCTCCTCACCCGCGGCGAGGGGACCGCCGCCGCCGGGTAGCCCACCCGCGCCCCGCCGACGGCGCCTCAGCGAGGCCCGCGATCCCCCTCGCCCGCCGTGCCGTCAAGGGGAAGCTCCGTCCGGGCGGGAGACGCCGTTCCCTTCTCCGCCCGCCACCCCGCTCACCTCCGTGCCGCTGCTGCCCGCGGCACCGGCGTGATCCTTCCCTCAGCGGCCGGCGGGCGGGCGCTCACTCACCTCCGGCGGCGGCGGCGGCGGCGGCGCCCGGGCCGGCCCGGCGGGCGGCGGGGGGAGGGTTAAATGGCGGCGCGGCTGTCAGGGCGGCTGTCAGCGGGGCGCGGGGCGGCGGCGAGGGGAGCCCGCGCCCCTGGCGGCGAGGCGCGGCGAGGCCCAGCCCAGCCCTGCCCTGCCCAGCCCCGCCGGGGCCGCGCCGCCTTCACACGCCTTCCCGCTCGCCGCCGGGGTGTGGCGGCCCCGGTGGCAGAGGGGCCTCCGGGAGGGACGGGGCCGCGGCAGCTCGCCGAGGGAGGGAGAGAGGGAGGTGTCGGGATCCCCTTCGCCTTTCGCGTCCCGGGCTGGGCCGGTGAGGGCCCTGCCCCGGTGAGGGCTCTGCCGGACTCAGGCCTCCAGCAGTTCTCTTCGCGGTTTACGTGGCCCCGGGGTAAGCGGTCATGGCCTTCCCTTCGGTCATGAAGAAGGTGGAGAGCCGCGGTTGAGGCAGTGCTTGGGAGGCAGGCCGGGCTGTCAGAGCGGCCCAAGCCACCATTTCTCCACAGATGCGTGGCGGTCCCCACCTCTTGCACCTCCACGCAAGCCTCCTTTGTGGTTGGTGGCGAGTCCTCGCCACAAAGTCCCTTTCTGCCGGGCATTTGTAAAGGCATCCATCCATGCACAAGCTTGCATGTCGGAGACAGCCATCGGAGTTGGTCATTATCTCATGAAGAAAGCAGCGGGCAGACCAGGGGCTGCTCTCCAGAGCCAACTTGCAGCAGTGAAGACAGGGCATCAAAGGATCTCTTCAGTGGGAAAGAACAGTCTTGGCTCCTTAACGTGCCTGTCTGCAGCCAAAGTTCACGTATGCATGGTTATTTGTCATGCCCAGTGTTCATGGATAGTATTCAGGGACTATTGTGACAGGATAAAATTATCCTCTTGCAGAGAGACTGCTTGAAAAGAAAAGTTTCCATCTGTTTTTATGCAACAGAGTCATCCGTTTATCTCAAACCACAGTTAAATTTATTTCCCTGTCGTGGAGTCTGTGATTTAAATACAGACCGATGGACACCCACATGCCCACAAAGCTACGAAAGGATTTCAAGGGGCATTTAAATCGACTGATGTTATGTGTAAAGAATCTTCCTCCTTTCCCTAATTCATCTTCAGTAAGCGTGGGCACAGCATAAAGGCCCAAGAGGAAGTAATTGTCAACTTTTGGTGTCCAAAATTAAAAGTAAACCAAAATATCGCTCCTGGTTAACTTTCATCGTCTCTATGATAAAGAAAATGTAACTTCCACACAACATGAGTGTCCCGGCCCCACGCAAATGCTGAGCCCGAGCAGCTGATGAGGGCTGCCGCCCACCCTATCCCCTCGTTGTCCTTTGCCTTCCCGCTTCCACTTGGCTGTGATCAGCCTGTGCTCAAACCCTTTTCCATTCGCTCGCTGGGGTCTGCGGTGGTTAATGCTTTGCAGGCACACTGCCATCTGGAGTACCGTCAAACACCTTCAGGAAAGCAAGTTAAATGCTTGCTGAGGAACTCAGACTGTGTTCTGGACATCAAAGAGTGAAGTATTTATGTATCATATAGATTTTTCCAGGCTGTTTTTAAACGTTTGAACAATCCAAATTCCTAAAATTCTGTTTTGTTTTAATAGAGGTGTGTACTTTTTTTTTTCCTAAACTCAGACGTCTTTTTGGTGTCTATAAGATTTTGTTTGATGTTTCGGAGGAGAAGGGGTACACATGTGTGTGTATCCAGTCTAATAAGTGAAGTCACTGCATTTTGCCATCAAACACTTGCGGCTACACGATCTGTTCCATGTCTCACCGTGACATAGCTCAGCCCTTCCTTTGAATGCCAAGGAGTTTCCCGTTCCTGTCCCCGTCTGTGTCACTGACAGCAAGGATTCGTCTCCAGGCCGTGCCGCCATGGGCGTGCTGAGGCGCACAGGAACACAGTCGTGCCAGGAGCTCCTTTCACATCGATCACAAAAGGTACCAGCTGACACAAGTGGAGGTGTCGTTGCTCTGAGTTTGGTTTGTATAAAACAGGTGATAAATCACGTGTGGTAATAAAGAAAATAATACTGCAAGGAGATCACAGATGATGGGGAAAGTTCAGAGGAGAGGAGGTTCCCTGCTTCGAAACGTGTGCTGAAGTCCCGGGACTGACACTGCAGTCTCACTTGCTGCCTACGTTTAACATTTGAAAAATCTTGTATTGGTGAGTGTTTTGCCAGACTTCTGTTCCTCTACGACCACAACTTCTTAAAAATTTAATCACTAAGAAAAAAATGTCATTCCTCCATTCTAATACAGAGGAGAAAGTAAAGAATTCCGCACAGCAGGAAGGAGTCTGGAACATGTGGAAAGATGTTTTACTCATATCTCAGTATTTTGCACTTATTATAGTGCCTTTGATCCAATGGCCTTAGAGTATTTTATGAGTTATGAGTGATCTTTGGTCTTTTTGTCTCCCACTTTTGATGACAAAGGCTTTGTCTTCATTTTTCTGACAGAGCGAACCAATTCACTGAGATTATGCTTAATTGTAAAGCCAGAAACAAAAAACGACAACTGCAGCTCAGGTCCCCGCACTTCCCCTCCGTGCCTTCTTTTAGACCCATCTCGCCTTTGTGTCAACATATCCAAAAGGGGACACAGTCCAAAATCAGTGATTAAAAAACAGAAGTCGGCCCCTATGATTATATGATAGAAATTGTAAAGGCCCCAAATAACAGGAGGATGAGCACAGGATAAATACAGAGACTACATTATTAAACCCTTTGAAGCACACTGGATTATGTTTGCACACAACACACCTGCTGTGATGCTAAAGACTAAGATCTGTCTTTGTTAACGTGCCGTCCAAATTTCATCAGGAACATATTTTTCATTAAAATACTTCAGCGGAGCTGGTCTCTGAGGCATCTGGCTAGGGGCGGATGAAATGCTGGCTTCCTTGCCATTAAAGTCGGTCTCCCTGGAGAGTGAGAAACTAATAACAGAAGGGACAGGAGAAAGAGGGAGCAGACGAATACTCATTTAGCCCACAACCATAATGCTGAGAACAAAATGAATTTAGACACCGAAGGATACAAAGAGAGAGTGGCCTTTAATTGCTGATCTGTAGCGCCAGCCACCGGTGTGATAAACAAGCGAGGAGCGCGCAGACAGATCCCACCTGAGCGCAGACCCCACTGCTGTGCTGAGGTGGCGCCCACGGCTGAAATGTTAAAGGCAGCCGTGACAGGCAGGGAAAAGCATCCTGGCCTGTAAAAATGGGATCACCTGTTTTCCAGCTGCTGGCAGCTGTGCAGAATACGCTTGCGTGTGTAGTGACAGGCAGTGTCGGAGGCTGCGGGCAGCTGCCGCCTGCTTCGCCAGGCCAGAGCAGCCACGTTGACTACAGCCACGAGCTAAAACTGATGTCCCTGATTTTACCCAAACCAAATCAAGGGTATTTATACGAAGGGCACCACCACCAGATTGGCTGTGCCGGTGGTTTTCAGTGGGCATAAGGTGGTGTGTTGGTTTGTGGCTCTCTCCCCTGCCAGCACAGTTGGGTTGGGAAGAAAATGTCCTTTTTTTCCATTGGCATAAAACCAAGATCGTGTAGTAGCACATATTGACTACAGACCACCAGGTGTGAAAGCAGAATGGCTGGCTACCAAATTCCCTCTGTGCTCTGTATAGGCGGAAAGATGCGACATTGTGTTTGATTTCTATCTATGCAAAATATGCTAAAAGTCTCCTCTTGCTGATATTAAAATGCCCTCAAGCTTCCTAACGGGAGCAGTAATAATATCCTGACTCGTGAAGAAAAGCATGCAAGCAAGGGAAGTCTCTATTTGCCCTCATCTGCACTGGCAAAGAATTACTTGTGAAAGCCCCAAAGTAGAGCTGGCAGGGGTACAAGCTAGTCATCTGTTATGGATGAACAAGGTAAGGGCCAAAACAGTAATGTAAATATTTGTTGGTTTAGGAGGAAACTTCAGAAAGCTGGAAAACAGTGAGAAACTGAAATGTGCCCTTTTGAAAATGGTACCTCCGCCTTGTTAAAATTTCTCAAGCTATCAAAAAAAAAAAGAACTTACAATACTAGTAATTTAACTACAGAAGGCATTTAAATTAATAAAAATAAGTAGAAAAAGGGTAAAATTGTTGGGAATTGGTAGAAATCAGAAGCCTAAAACTGGTAAAGCACTTAAGGTGAGATCTGCAGCCAGTGATGTTGAGTGATGAAGGCTTTTTTGATTTTAATATATGTTTGAAACAAAGGAATGGTAGCTATCCTACCGATCTACCGCTATGTGAAAAATTTGACTTGTCAACTGGAAAGCAAAAGAAGCACAAATGTTCAATAAATATTTCTGTCCTGTTTTGTGGGGGGAAGCAGACGATTGAGCCATATTCCAGGATGGCAACAAAATACTTTCTGGTCCGATGCAAGCCTGAGAATGTAAAATAAGAGCAGGTCCAGTTAAACAACTTAAAATCAGCAGCTCTGGATAAACTTGCATCCCATAATCTGTAACATTCTTTTTTTCCCATCAGCCTGGAGATGCTGTGGAGGTTTCAGACCACTGGATGAATACTCATGGTGGGGTATTGGTGGTTTGTAAAGTGAGAGCAGCCCAGGCTGCTACAGACCCATCAGCCTTACCCAGATTCCAGACACAAGGGTAGGAAAGCTGGTAATAAAAAGGGACGGTACCATCACCAATGCCACTTGGACAAAGGTTGGTGGAAAATGTATTTCAGATAAAGTTACGAGTTTGGTGAGTAAAGGTATAATTTAACAATACTTTACATCTCCATAGAACATTTGCCTTGGTAACCCCTGACATTTCCACCAAGGACATTGCTGCAAAATTAGCACAGCGTGCATTAAAAGGATTAAATGTTGACTAATTGGTCTCAAAACGTCATTTTAATGTATCATCTTCATGCAGGATGTATTTACCTAAAGATTTAAGCATGGCTTTAGCAATTTAAAACTTTGATTAGAGACCTAAAAGAGGATGTAACACCGTCACTGTGCAAGTTTTCAGGTAACACACAAACTGTGAGAATGGTACATCCTGAAGGCAGGTCACTACCGCTGAGCAATCCAGATCTCTGAGTAAGCTGGGCTTTGGCAAACAATACATATTTTAATGTAGCTCCCATAAAATTACGTATCTAGGAACAAAGGCTGCAGGACATGCTTTATAGGATGTGCTGCAGTTCCCTCCTGGGTACTCATTACAAAGATCTGGGGATCGTACTGGGTTGTTACCTCATCCTGAGCTCCCACTGTCGGTTAGTTTGTGCTGCTGCCCACAGGTTTCGAGGAGCAAAAGATGTCACTTTTTACTTTTACAAGGCTTTTGCCACTATCCCACCTGAAAGTAGCATAACCAAGCGCAAGAAATAAGACCTCGATCGAATTGCTATGAGGAAACACAAAAAGTTGTAGGAAAATCAGGGAGAGAGCAGTTACCATTGATATAAAAATGGCGAGATTATGAAGTGAAATTCACCTGTCACTATGAGAAATAATCACGCAACCACAGCGCAAAGGACAACCCCTGAGGAAGTCTGCAGGAAAGCGTCTGTAAGCTGACGGGGAAGCTGCAGAGCAGGCTTAATCATACGGAGCCCCGAGCCTTTGCATCCTCGCTGTCGGTTAATAACCCCACTGTGGTTCAGTCCATAGTTTTTATACTTTGCTTAGGAACAGCCTGGCTTGGGACACCCACTGGGAAACCGGGCTGCAGTGCACTTAGCCTGGTGCGGTTCTACAGGAGACCACCCTCAAAATCCACTTTCCATCTTTCTTAAGATACCCATAGGAATGAGAGTCCAGCAGAAGTCTGACATCTAAGTCACATTCGCATCTGGGCATGTGGATGGGGAGTGAATTAAACACAAACATAGTTTTTAAGCACATTTGATTGCATGGGCACACAGTCTACATGTGATGGCTGGGAGTACAAAAATTGTGGAAAAAAGTTACCTCTGCAATTAGTACTTTTGCAATAGCTTTTCTTGGTCCAGTGCTGGTGTTCACAATTTAAAGTGGTTATTAGGTAACTATGGAAAACCTTGGGAGAGCAGAAAATAGGACAACATAGTGGACAGAAAGACTCCAAATGATTTATCTCTTTAAGAAACAGTTACATTCCAGGACAACTGGCACGAAGGGAACTCACTCTTAATAAAGGATTTATTAAATATAAGGTCCAGTGGCTGGAAGCTAAAACTAAACAAACTCTGATTATGTACACTGAAAACATTTTTACAACAGGTAATAGTCATTGGAATAATTTGCCAAGAGCTACGGTGGGATTTCCCAGAATCTCTTGTTGTTCCGTAAAGAGGAGTTCTACTTCAAACACAAATCAACTAAGGGAAGTCCTACAGCTTCTGTTACCCGAGAGGTCAAGCAAAATGTTTGTAGTAGTCTCTTCTGGCCTTGTAACCTATAAATAGAGTCCCAGTGGAAAAAAAAAATTGTCCTTATCTCGGGCTTTCCCAAAACACTGTGGAAAAAACAATAGGAAAGCAGAAAGATCAGAAATAGTCACTTTGTAACAGTTGTGCCTACTTCGGTATTTCTACTAAAGAGACCAAAACATTTTGTGATCTTATTCCAGAATGTCTTTTAAGGTCTTCCTTCTTGCCGGCAGAGCTCAGCCATTCCCAATACACCCATTAACTAGTCAATATTTGATGATTATAACAAAGGTTGGGTTTGAAGTTGGTGGGAGTTTTGCCATTCTCGTTTAATGGGTGGATCAGACCAGAGGATCTTTGCAATTTAAGGACACACCTCAAATTCTCCATCCAATGCAAAGTGAAACTCAGGGGAATTGTGCCACACACACACACAACTGCTGAGTCTGGCTGAAAGAACAGACATTTCTCATACACCAAGTCAAATATTGTTATATTTAGGCAACATTTGAAAAGAATTCTACCTACATGAAGTGAATCATTCAATAGCCACAGAACAAATGCCATACCAGCAACAGACAAAAATGTATTGTATGCAACTGTGCTGCCTTTATTGTTCTTTGCAAAAAGAAAGGACTTCACACAGTACGTATCCCCCTGCAAACTTTTTGGTTAAAATAACAAGTTCTGTCTTTGAGTTTCTGGGCGTGTTCTGCATGTATGAAGCAAGGGACACAGAAGCGCTGATTTATTTGACTGCTGACTTCAAAAATACAGCAAAACAGCATTTAGATTCTATCAGTCCCTTCCTTTACTGCCTGAGATCACTCTGATGATAATTCATCATCATCCAAGTGAAACTCTCCAAGTACATAAAATACTTTGAATTGAATAAAACAATGCAAAATGTCTAAATAGTCTGAGCCTTACGCTTTTGGGAATAGATTCCCAAAAGTGCCGCGACTATCCCAGCAGCACCAGCCCCCTTCACCTCGAACTTGCTGTCCATCGTTGCTGTGAGTACAGCAGAGCAGTTTAATGTGCTCTTTTCATGAGTGGGAATTTGAAGTCCCGGCATTCACAGTCCAGTGGGAAAGTGGGAGACCCAAGATCCTACCTGGTCTTTGGTCTGGAGCAGAGATATGAAGCAGGGTGCTTCTGTCAGGTCTAACTAGCAGGCTATGGTGTTTTCTGAAACTCAGGTTTCCTCACTCACTCCTGAAGCTTTTGTGTTTTGATGGTTTTTTTTAATATCTGAATAATACTTCAATACACAAGGAAAAATTACTCTCAAGCCTGCTGGCCAGGACAGCTACCTGGGAGGTATGACACTTGGGCCTCTGCTCCAAAAAGTATTTAAGTATTTCCTTAAAATAAAGACAAACGTTGCCAACAGACATGCCCAGAATATCCTCTTAGCATGAGTACTTGCAGATCATTCTTGGGAGAACAAAATGATAGTTGAAATCTTCCCAGCAGATGACAACCTAGAACTAAGGTCTTGCATTTCACGTGAATGCCTGAGGCAGAGAATTAGGATGAAAGGGGAATTGCTAAAACAGGAGAAGCAACGTAGTTGTCAGATTTGTGAATCTAGCTCAGAAAAAAAAAACAAACCAACAACAAACACTGGAGAGGGGGGTTCCTCCCAAATAAAATGATTTCATATCAAATCCACAAATAATTTTGAATCAGCCATTCCTGCCCCTTCAGTGTGTACTTTGAAAGAACTGTCCAGTTGCAAATGAGCCACCCAGGCTTGAGGAAGGAGGAATTTCTACTGTCAGTAACAGGCTCCCACTACCGTCCTCATGACATGGGTTACAATACTTCCATTCATTTTACAAGAAGCGCAGTTGGGCCCTTTGGACAAACATCCTGATAGAAGAACTGAACTTCTAAGCATTTAGCTAATCAATATGCAACAAGTAGTGATTATTAAAGATACACATCTATCTTTCAGAGAAAAAAAATGCTTGCACTTCAGAAATATGGTTCAGATTAGATCCATGTTTCCATAGGCTGAATATAATTTTCCTGAAAACAAAGGCAAAGGAGAAATGGACAAGTTGTACAGATTCCTTAGCAGCATTTTTTTCCTGTCAGAAGTATAAAAAGGCCCATCTTTTCAAATGAAAAGCATAATCACCATTTAAGACTGCTCCATAAAAAACCAAGCACTTTTTGAACACACCTCTGTTACAAACCTTTGTTCAAAGGACTGGGTAATTGGGCAGCCCTGGCAAAATGAGATAATGTCCTTATGTCATGAGGCAAATATTCTAGGAATAATCAAAACATGAAAGGTTCATATGGACACCTTCTGTATTAAACTAGAACGATCTGTGAAAATGGCAATTCCTATGTTTTCTTCTCTCCAACAATCCTGCTTCAATGTAGTCAATAGATTTTTTGCTGGTAGTACCAATGGGAACAGGAGCGGGCAACAACAGTTTAGAACAGTGTGATGGCCTACCACGATACCACATGCCCATAAACATGTCACTCCGCTTGTTCTCCTGACAGCTGGCTCTCAGGATGGTATCAGATACATCATTTCTGTTATCTTTCAGCTGGGTAAACACATTCAAATGTGTCAAGGACCTTTCCAAATGTGTCAAGCACCTTTCCAACACTAGCACAGGACACACAGGATATATCTGTGGCTCAGACTCAGACGGGCTCCCTCACGAAACTGGTGTTTGTGTAGGCAGCTGTAGTTTCGCAGTTCTGGCTGGGATGGGTCATGGGCTACTCAGCAACAGAACTAGGACATTCTAGTTACATTTAATTCTGCCTTTTAATTTTTGATCAAAACAATCATGTATCCTTTTAGGTACAAAACAAGACAGCAAAAAGATGATACGCTTTAAAAACCTGCCCCACTGAACCAAAAGATTTTGGTGTGGAAAGATTTTAAAGCTGCCCAAAACATTTAGGAAGGAAAAAAACCAACAGAACAGTCTATTTAAGAAAATCTTTTAATTTTTATCACTTTCTAGTAGTCATTTTCTCATGTGTATGTTTAAATTCTAAACCAGCTATAAAATTTACCCTATAGATTTCTTCTCTGTAGAAAAAAAAAAAAAGACAAGGAAAAATCTTGGGAAAGAAAAGCTCGAGAAGGTACCATCATTCTAAATAGACTGTATTGTTATTGCTTAATTAAGATAATGACATGCTCAGGATTGGAGCAACCGAGGCTGGGAGTTTACGCTCAACATTTCCTTTCTGATTTTGTTGTTTCTGCAGAAGACGTGCCCCCTTGTGGGGAGAGGTTCAAGCCCACAAACCACTGGTCTTTCCCTTGACAGGTTTGGGACAAAAGAAACAGTTGTCGTAAACCAGCTTCTTGCTTCTGAATGTCTCTCTTTTCAGTCCCTCCTTAGATGTGTGATGCTTGGCGTACCTCACATAGATCTCTTCTGTGGGTTGTGGGGAGGATGAAGAAAAGCAGCAAGCCATAAGGCTCCTGAAGAGATGATGCTAGAAAGTTAACATAGTAAGAACAATGTGGAACCTTCAGCTGCGTCAAATGCATTAGTTTTAGCACCTTCATGAAACAGAGAAAAACTGTCCTAAAGAAAGCACTGCATAGAAGTTTGATCGTGACAAGGGTAAGAGGACACAATTTCCTGGATCTAAATGAGCATCCTAGAACCAAAAGCATCATCACTGTAGGGATGTCTTCATTGAACTCGTTATTGGCAGGCTCTCTTGTCCAAGCTATGGTAACATCAAAATAGTCCTGAAGATATTTTCAGGCTCTTAAAAGCCTTTTTCTCCTTTTTTTACTAATGTCAATTTGGCCATTACAACCACAATGCACTTACATGAACGTTGTCCTTGCCCATACCTTGAATTAATATCATTGTTTATTAAAACTGGTCATTTCAAAATGCCAAAAATTTAAGTGATGTGGATCATAAACATCCACTTACCATTATTACCACAACAACAGATCTTTGAGTAATGTAACAACTCCACTGGAGTTATGAAAGCTGAGACTATCAAATTGCATTCAGTGTGAACACTGCAATACCAAACAATACAATACCTCATGACTATTAAACACAGGGAGATGGTCTTCTTCCTTCCTTCAATATTGAAAGCACATTAATTTTTGCACACAAGATATAAGCAAATGAACCATCTCTCCAAAACAGGTAACAGGCTGATGAAACGAACAAATGATCTTTCATTGGAAGTACAAGATGAAAACCAAGCACATTAAAGCACAGAGTCTGGTAGAGTGACAGCAGGCTACTCCACGCTGCTACATAAAGAGAGGACAGAGAAAGGGCACCCAAAATGCAACATAATGAGACAGGAAGGAAGATGGCAAGGAAAGAGAAGGGAGGAAGTCTGTGCTAACAATGCTTCTATCTGAGATACTAGCATAAGACATGACGAAATAAACACCACGTTTTCTAAATTCACATAAATATATGTTAATGTCTCCTGCAGCAGGTTCTTTCTGTCTCAAAGTACAAGGAGCCCAAGATCCTCTCTTAGAAAACTGTTCATCACTTCAGGGAGAAGGGGTTATTCTGCACTAATTTGTTCCTCATACCTCAGTACACGCCAAAGTCACTTTTCTTATCACTGCGGATACATCTGTCTGCTTTGTTGCTCTAGACATAAACAAACTGAAATTGGAGTATGCAGTAACCTGTCTTCTGGGTGCCGACCCTCATGACAGGCTACAGGGATATTCTCTTCACTTTCACTTGTATGGAATCTTCATCTGACTTCTCTTGAAATGAGAAACTACAGAGCACACCAAATAAAACTTGAAATGTGAGCTAGCCGTCTTGAGACAATTAACATGCTTCTGACTCCGTGATTCCCGTTTCCTTTCAGTTCCACGTAAGAGGATTCAGCACTTGAAATACCTGAGAACTGTAAAGCATTGCAATGTCCATTGCTGTTGCAGTTGACTAACAAAATAAAAATTCTAAAGTCAGTTGTTGGAAGGGTTCTGCCCTCTGCTTTCATGTTTAGCTGTTAACGTAAAAAATTGTACACAAACTACATTAGCTTTGTGTCATAAATAAATTTGGGTAGAATCTCAAGCCTTCCACTGAATCATCTCTGCAAAGATGGCCCATCTTTTCAGCAAGAAGCAGCCTGGAGAAAGCAAAAGAAGACGTGCTGTATTACTTGAGGACAACCGGATAACAAAGGTATTATTAAACACAGCTATTAATAAACTACTTACCTTTCTTTGGCTAAGAGAACAGACATCCCCACCAGCTTAGCAAACTCGTCAGCTGTGAGAGAACCCTTTTCAGAAACCTGTAAAAAAAAAAAAAAAAACCACAACAAAACATGACCACACACAAATAAACAAACTATGGCATTAAAAGAACAACGAAGTTCTCTCAGCTACTGTATCAGGTCTAGTTTTGTGATGTGATAAATTGATAGCAAGTCCCTTGCGAAGACAAGTAGTTTGTTTGTCTCTTTAAAAAGTACAAATAATTATGAGTATTTCCCCTTAAAAATGCCTTTTCTGTGTCCTGGGAAAATTGCTAAGTATAAAAGAGGAATGCAGAAAAAAGTTAAATCTGTAAAAAAAATCTTTCAGTTTTTTTTTTAAACAATGCCTTGGAACAAAATAAGTGGAAAAATTAAAATAGCTCACAGACTGCAGTCTATGGTCACAATTGGTATTCATACAGCCCAACTGTACCAAGTGATTCTGCAAACAGTGAAGACTGAGCAAGGAAATAAAAGGTTGCAGTTCAGGACATGTCATTGATTTACAAATTTAAATTACCTCAGATGAAAGTGGAGAATTTGAGTTGATTTAAAATATCCCCACTACTCACAGTATATCCAAAAATCTTGATACCCCACCCTAGATTATGGCATACTAGTGGCATCAGTAAAAAGCCACCATCACATTCAAAATAGACAGAAGGTAAATTCAGTCTTGAGACTCAAAACTTCGTTCTGTCTCAACCACACTGGTAAATGCATGCTAAAATGAAACGTTTTCACATAGGTTGGACCTGCGGATGTTCAAGATACTAGATGTGAAGTCAGGGCTTATTACTGCACTGAATTTCCCATAAAAACGTGTTTTATTACCCTACAAATTAATAATTCTTCCATTTCTCCATTGATTCAGATTCAAGCAAACTTTTAAATCCAGATGTAGTTGCCATTTCCTGATTCCCACATAACTGATTGGGGAGGGGTCTATTCTGCGGCATTCTCAGCAGTATCCTTTTTACAGAAACTCAGATTAAGTTAGTCCTAACTTGAGATTTTATGAAGCTAAGTGATCAAATCTGAGTAATGGAAGTCAGCTATGCAATCTCATATGCACATGGGTGATTAATTATCTTTCCTTCCCAAACCACTACTCTCATCAAGGGTGACTTTTGGTTCCTTTGACTTCCCTATCATTTCCTGTCTTCACCAGCTGTTCAAAACCACATCTCTCTCCTGTCTGAAACTGTTACTTCTTTCACTTTTTCTCAGAAGTCTCACGTTACTCGACATTATACGTTAAGTACAGGGTGCTTTTGGCCACAAGTCTGATCTCATCTTCCATTTCCCTTATGGGCTTGCCTTCTTCATTCAAAGCCTCTACCTTGTATTTTTTCTATGGAGTCAAAGTCTCATATTATGAAAATAAAAGAAAAAAGGCACTTCACTAATAAATCAAGCATCTGTTGTTTTTTGCAGTTGACCTCATTTGTTATCAAGAAAATGTTTTTCCTTTCCTTTCAAAGAGATAAGCACTCTTACTGAAGGCAACAAATCAATCAGAAACCCAAAATAATCAGAAAAAAACCCCTCAAGATGGACTAGATATTTTTCTGTATATATAAGATAATAAACTGAAAGGATTAATATATATTGAAAGATTTAAGTATTTTAGTTTTGATAATTTATGATGGGATCTTTTAGACAGCTATGTACAATTATATAAAAATCTTTTTGGTGAGAGAAAACTATATGGAAACAATCATGCAAAATGCACTGAACGGTCTACCCCATAGATCAAGTGCAAAGTTCTCTGTGATAGCGCTACTTTTTCTTGACTGCTCAAGTCAAAGTCCTCTTTGACTCTGATGTTTAACTTTGTATACACTAAATCAGCCTCTACTCTATGAAAACCAAAAAATTACATCCCACTGAAAAAGACACAGGAAAATGCATCAAATAATGGGATAGCAGGACTTTTTAAACAGTCCAGAGGTAGCAAGTCCACGAATGTTTACCACACTGAGAAACTGACACTATTTTTTCTTCCTGATTCTATACACACTACTCTCCAACTGAGTGCTCTTCACAGCGGCAAACTCAGCACAAGATGTTACGCATAAAATGTGCTATTTCATGAAATAAACCCAAACCAAACAACTGCCTATATCAACATTTAAGAGCTACTTTCACTGCCTTCAAGCACATTGTGTACGGTGTCTGAAGTCCACTTCTGTTAAGTGCTTAATACATGCCATGAATTTCATCCTACAGTGCACAAGATTTGGAGGAAGGCTGAAGGTTAATGAAGTTTGAAAAGAGATGGAAAAGTGATTTATTCCTTAAGGAGAAAGCAATGACTAAGACTATGGCCTGCACAGCACTTTGAAGATGAAAAGTGCTATTTAAGTATTACTGCTAGAAGATTTGGAAATGGAATATTCTGTATTTCAAAACCTCAAAAGGAAATCCTGTATCTCAAGTTTTTATACCTAATGTGTTTAAATTTCCCTAGCATGGTCAGAACACTGAAGGAAGTGAAGTACACTTACTGTCTCTAAAGCAGAAGCTACCATTTCCTCTTCATTATGAGACTGGAGTTCAATCACCATCACACCACTGTCAAATATCCGAAGCCTAAAATAAAAAGAAAGGGTCAAAATAACTAAAAACCCTGTGCACATCACCTATGGCCACAGTTCTAATGGCATCTACACCTATAGTCACATTACAAAAGGAAAAAAAAATTAAAAAGCTCTATAAAATGAACTTAACATTAAAAGCACCTTCAAAATCTGAAAAGAATGAAAAAAGCACAGCAATATGCCTGGTCTCAGCTAAACACTTTACCCAGTCTGAAAAAACTGTATCGGAAGCAAAAAGAATGTTGTCTTCCTAGGAAAGTGAACCATAGTTAAAAATTCATGTTTTAACGTAGAGCTGATGTTGGTGCATACAGCAGCATAATTTAAGCAAAGAATGACTTTGTTTAAAAAAACCAAAGAAATCCACTGCAGGTAAAATATTAAGTCATCCAAGCACCATGGTTTGACTTACGAGTGCCACGGTTTATAAATACATCTGTAAAGCTTTTACCTTAGTGGCAATTTCAGTGACTCCAGCATCTTACAAGCATTTACTAAATCTTCTGGTGACAGCAACTATTAAAATAGTAAAACATATTTATTCACAGCTTGTATTTCACGGATACAACATAACACCAAACCAAACAGTTTTAATAACTACAGCTATAAAATACACCAGGCTACGCAATATTTTTGGTTTTCTTCCTTTCTATTGTCCAGTCTATTTTCTTGGCTTCTATGCTCCTTTTTGTTCCCTTACTATGTGTTCTACAGTAATCTTTCTTGCCCTGTTTACAGAAAGAATTGATGTATTTTGTCAAAAACACCCCAAAAACCAAACACGAACAAAAAACATTCACCATTCTTTAGTATTTTCTGTCCTTTCAGTTTTCTTTCCTGATCAGGATGGAATTACCCTTTTACATGGTATTATAAAAAGCAGCATACGTTATCACAACTTATAGAGGATACATAAACATTACATGGAAGAAGGTGAAAGGAAAAAGGTAAACCCCCTAATTTTAATAACAGGCTGGTCACTTCATGCTGTTAGACAGGTAGAATGAGGAATTGGTAGAGAACATTTTTTCCTTTTTTCTTTAATTACCTTGTAGCATTGAAGTAAATTTTATAAAAATATTTATATAAAACCAATTTCTTACCTCCAATCCTCGTGCACGATTTACTAGACAGTACACTTCTGTAAGTGACATGATCCCTCCTCGCTCCTGTGTTAAGCACAAGACTGGTAAGAGAAATAGCATTAATCTAGTAAACACAGTATCTCAACTTGCATTTGACCGATTAAACAGGTAAACCAGAAGAGCTAAATGATGGACCTTAATGAAAAAAACTACCCAGGCAATACCACATATTTCTAGCATGAAAGGTAAGTTGTTGTATCTTTCTCTAATCATTTTAAAATGCAAAACGCTGATACTATATCCAAAGACTGTGAGTTACTTTGATTGATATATTTGATATATTGCAATTCCTTGTTCCTGTGATTTATTCTCTGCTTTAAAATCAATTTACTGTTTTTACTCTTCAGACACGCTCAGTTTTCCATTCTGATCATAGTAGATAGCACATAGCTTTCACAAAAATACCGTAGTAAGTATGCTTTTTAGTAGATGCACAGCCTTGTAAGCTGCAACATGAAATCTAACTTTTTGGTGAGAATCTGCAATTCTGTAATAGCTTCAGATAAATTACTACCTATGTAATGACTCTGTGCTATATTTGCAAAATATGTAATTTTTAAGCAGTTTAAAGACTGACTACTTATATTTTCAAAGTCAATGTTGTTTCATTCTTTCTTTAAAAAAGTAACATTCTGCAGCCAGGGATGAATACAGGGCTGTTCTAACAGCAGAAAGACTGCTAGTATGATTTTCTAAACATCACTGATATTTTGCGAATTAGAAGTTGAGATGCCATTACTCCAAAGAAAAATTTTTACTTATATTTAAAATTTCTTATTCAGAAAGAGGATATATATTCCTTCCATAAACACTAAATATGAGGCGGCTGTGCTGCTAAATCTGAGACTTTAAAAAGAGGCACAGTACTACAGGCAAAAGACATTGACATCAAAATTCAGCAACACATGGAAACTGCTGGTGCAAAATTAGGTACTTTACCTCTAATGGTGTCTGCAGTATTCCAGCAAGTTGCTTCGCCAGTTGCATGTGGTAATGTGTACCAGATCCATATGTTTCCCTAGTAACTGGATTAGCTATACCCATACTCAGTAGATAGGACTTGAACCTAATAGTCTAAACAAATAAATAAATTACTACATCAGCTAGTGAATGATTCTGGTTTTTAAAAGTCTTTGATTTTATTACTGTAAGACAGTTTTGGTGATAAATCCGTTCAGTTTACTATCAATAAAGTCAATTACTAGCAGAGAGAAGGTGTGACTTATTACAATTTATTTTTGACCAGCAAAAGGTCAAAAATACAAAAATTTACACCAAGGCAATAAAATCTTTGCTTTTAAGAAAGGGTCAAAAGAAAAGCTAACACCAAACAAGTAAGTCACTTTTACTTTATGTAGAATTAAAACACAAAAAAGCCCAACCATCGAGTATTCTTTATTAACGTTACATGTATTAAGCCGATAGCTTTTGGCTTTGCACAGGAACATTTCAGTTGACTTTAAAAACAAAATTCATTTACCTCATCCTCAGTGATGTCACCTTGTTTTTCTTTAATCTTATTAGCTATTGACTTGGATAGCTCCACCATTTCCTTAGCCTAGCAAGAAAGGCACAGAGATAAGTCAACTTTCAGCTCAACAGAAAAAAAAGCATGCTTAAAACCGAGAAAACAAGCATAAGCCTACTTGAGTAAGTGACACGTGCCATACCTTCTCCATTAGTTTGCTGAGATCCTCAAAAGCCTGAAATGAAAAGCAGACACTGCAGATCAGTATAACTACAGCATTCAGCTTCATGGATGCAGTGAGCTGCCTTTGTCCACCTGTCAAAACAATTCTTAAGAGCTGCTATCCCTTTAGATTAGTATGTTACAGTGTGGGAAATTTTATGTAAATGGTTGATATGTCTGTTTTATATCAGGTCTTAAAATCAAAATTATACAAAGAATGAAGAAAAGAATCAATCAATCACACACTTTTCTAGTATGTGAACACTAGTTCAATATGATTTATAAAGTCCATATAACAGGAAGAAAGAATGAGATACTGAGACCCAGAAAAGATTAAACTGTCCAAGTTTATTATGCTCTCCTAAACGCTGGGGAAAGGTTTCTTGGTGGCGATGGTAGGTTTTCTTCCAACAGTTAACCCTCTCTCAAAGAGATCTATTTGTTTCCGGCCAGCAGCAAACCAGCTGTAAAGCTACAGAAGTACTCCTCCTGACAAGACAATTTTACTTTAATCAATAGATGTTACTAAGTTAGTAAGAAACAGTCATTTCAAATGACTGGAAGAGGGTATATGCTTTCACAGGTATGCTTAAGTGAAGAAAACGTGTGGCAACGTATCTTCATTTAACTATCACGTGATAGTGATGCTACCATAATAAATATAAAACAGTTTAAAAAATGAATTAAATAAGGTCCATGAGACAAATGATCAGATTTAAATAAATCAAGATAAAAACTATATAAAAAGCATCCTCTGAAAACTCTAGTTGTTGGACCTAAAAACCAAAACACCTGCTAGAGCAAGGGAAAAAATTATTTGTACAAAACATTTTTTTTTCTAGTCTAAGAAACCTTTTATTTTGTTTCCACAAAAAATATGTAATAAACTGGATACCAGTCATAGAACCACAATTATATCAAGTCTATTAAGCTTAGTAAACTGCTATGGTCTTAAGAACAACAATTCTACAAAAACCCACAAAGGGCATTTTTAGGCCTAAGTAAACATACTTTAATAAAAGCTGAAGGCATACTGAAATTCAGAAGTTTTAGTGATGGCAAACAACTAGCATTTAAAAAAAAAATGTAAAAAAAAAAAAAGAGTTAGCAACTATATTAATGCAATTACATTAAAAAGCAACTCTCATTTCTCCCATCCTCAGCAACACACAGTCAGCCTTCTCACCCGCTTCTCTCAAACACATGACAGCAATCACAGGCAGTCAACCTTTTCAAAACAACCTTTTTTGAACAACTGGTGTGAGAAAAATTCCTGAACCTTTTCAGCTAAAGCTTGCCTGACAGCAGCACCCAACCTCTCCAGCCACAAGAAAAGAAGGTTTTTCAGTTAGAGTACGTCAAACGACCAGAGATACATCTTGCCTACAGCTTCTAGCCATTGCTTCCTCGCGATTCCTAGTTTATTCTGACTAATCCCCCAGTAGAAAGACACATTTTAGTAGAATTTGCGCAGGAAGACCCGATTGCTCCCATCTACATTTGGGCACCTCACTTAGAGGCTTATTGGTCTGAGATTCAACATGCAAAGAGAAAGAGGTACCTCCAGGCTTTTCATCTGAATCTCTCCTAATGGTGCCAGTGCTTCTCCACTGACTGGAGAAAGTCTAGCCTCTTAACGCTTGGAACCTAAATTAGGTATCCAAAATTAAGTGTGATATAGCTAGATCCAAGGGGAAAAAAGAAAATATACCATCGTATAACAATGATCTACCACTATCAGAACAAAAGCTTCTCTTTGGAGCATTTCTTCTTACTTCCTAATCTCCCAAATTCAGTAATTTTCAATAGATTTCGAAATCTCTAGTGTAAATCAAAGTCCTTCTACTATACTCGTATGAGACATCAACACAAAGTTTTCTAACAAGGTTTTTCCCAGCTTATTTCGAACCTCTATAACCTGCATGAAAACATCATTCGTCAAAAGAACCCTTGATTTAGCTAAATAAACAGCATGCTGTGTCTAACTCCTCCTCTGCCTGACTCACCGAGGGCAGGCCTGGAAACAAAGGGGAATGTGCACACACCTAACAGGAACTTCCTCAGATAAACAAAAGGCTAAAGAACTGGATTCTTATCAGCAGTGAACAGCAGATGCAGGAAGCCTTTTCCTGGAAGCCAGGGCACCATTTTTTAAATTAAGTCATTTATAACATTTAAAGCTGGAGGAAGGCAGGATTTTACAAGTCATGGTTTTCCTCCGTTCATACAACACGTATAAATGGATTTCTTTTACTCTCTGACAAAGCTACTAAAGGAAAAAATAACCAGACAATACCTTTTGAACTATATACACATGCATGTAAGCACAATACCTTTTGAACTACACACAGAATTTCATTCATTACGTTCCTTATAAGCAGAAAGGAAAAAGTTTAATGCTACCAGTATCTGAAACAGCATGTGGCCCGCAAGGTACTATAATTTTCTTATGCATCAGAGCTGTGAATGCCTTTTTTTTTGTGGCACACTGAATCCCGTAAAGCTTTGCCACAAGAACAAATCTGTTGCATTTAGTTTATGAGTACATCTGTATAAATCTCTACTACCAAGACAGAATCAGACTATTTTTAAGGATATTGCTCCCAGGTATATATGAAGAAATTCATTGCCTCTGTTGTCCATCAGTATTGATATCTGCAATCCAACTACTGTACTGTTTCTAGGGAAGAGGATGGTCTCCCAGAACATCTTGCTGATGCCTGGACTGCAGAACATTTTACTGTAATTGCAAGCCTAAATCTAACATTTAAAAATGGAATATTTATAAGATGAAAACCTAACTTCGCCACAGTAATATGCAGACACTTGGATCAGCGCATTCTTCTTAATATATATATTAAATTTTCAATTGAAAACAAAATTAGCTGTAAAAAAAAAAAAGAAGGAAAAAAAACCCAAACTTGTAATAGTTTCTGCCTTTGTGTTCTGCTTCTACTGGTGAAAAGTCACTGAACTCAGATTTCTAACTGTACCAAAGTTAATATTATAAAGACACACTGTTAGTTTCAAAGAACAACTTTCTTGAAAGGAATGGTTTTAATGAAGCACCTTTATATATATTAAAAAGCCAGTTAAACAAAGCAAATAACCATAAATTATGCACTCTTAATCAATTCAGACTTCTCAATAAAACCAATAAATACTCTCAGCTGCCCCTACAAGAAAGTGTGAATGAATGTAAATGGCTCAGACAGGTGGTTGACCTTGAAACTTCAGTAGTATTTACCTCGGAAATGTTTTTGTCAGTCTCTTTTCTTTTTTCCTCTAATTTCCTTTCAATCCCCACAATTCCTACAGCCCTTATTCTTCCTGCCTGCAAAAGAAAATAATGAAAGGAATTAAAATAGGAAATGCTAAGTTTTCTCATCCGCCTCACTGTGAAAAACCTTACATTTAGAAGACAGGAAACGTTCCCCCAAAGAGCTGATATCATGCATACAATATTTCATGTATTTCTTGAAAGTATTTTTTAAACCAGCATAAGAAAATAAACATTAAGTGTAAAGCATGTATGAATTTGCTGTACTAGACAGATAATAAGATTATTATGTTGAAGCTATTAATACGAAGATGCTTAATAGCCTGATCCAGTCTATGAACACCTATACTAGAGCAGTGGAAATGCGTGAGTGTATCTAAAGATGATCACCTCAAGGTGATGGTGAACCTCTCATTTGATGCCAAGTATGTTTTAGAAAGGCTGGTACCTAAGTGGCAGTAGTGACAGCCCTCAAATCTCTGACTGCAAAGCTTAGCACTGGTGTTAATGATTTGCTATGACTTAAGTATAAGAACAGGAGGTAAGGCATTAAGTGATTATTGATGCAGGGTACAGGCTTCCCCATTAGTCCAAATGCAACTATATTTATAGGTACTACATTTATAACGGAGGACATATGTGATTTGATGTTGAACAATCTTCAAATCATCCTATTTCATTCATATAGTACTATATGTTTAATATATTCACATATTTGACATATATTTGACATCACCAAGCTGTGTGTAGCAGTCAACACGCTGGAGGGAGGGGATGCCAACCAGAGGGACCTGGACAGGCTTGAGAGGTGGGCCTGTGCGAAAGTAAGTCATGAAGTTCAACGAGGCCAAGTGCAAGGTCCTGCACGTGGGTCAGGCAATCCCAGGGACAAATACAGGCTGGGCAGAGAATGGATTGAGAGCAGGCCTAAGGAGAAGGACTTGGGGGTGTTGGTTAATGAGAAGCAAAACATGAGCCGGCAACGTGCACCACAGCCCAGAATGCCAACCGCATCCTGGGCTGCATCATAAGAAGCGTGGCCAGCAGGGCAAGGGAGGTGATTCTGTCCCTCTACTCTGCTCTCATGAGACCCCACCTGGAATACTGTGTCCAGCTCTGGGACCCCCAACATTAGAAGGACATGGACCTGTTGGAACAGGCCCAGCGGAGGGCCATGAAGATGATCAGAGGGCTAGAGCACCTCGCCTATGAAGACAGGCTGAGAGAGCTGGGATTGTTCAGCCTGGAGAAGAAAAGGCTCCGAGGAGACCTTATAGCAGCCTTTCAGTACCTAAAGGGGGCCTACGGGAAAGATGGGGAGGGACTCATCATCAGTGAGTGTAGTGATAGGACATGGGGTAACAGTTTTAAACTGAAAGAGGGCAGATTCAGGTTAGATTTTAGGAAGAAATTCTTTACTGTGAGGGTGGTGAGACACTCGAACAGGTTGCCCAGAGAAGCTGTGGATACCCCATCCCTGGAAGTGTTTAAGGCCAGGCTGGATGGGGCTTTGAGCAGCCTGGTCTAGTGGGAGGTGTCCCTGCCCATGGCAGGGGGTTGGGAACTAGATGATCTTTAAGGTCCCTTCCAACCCAAACCATTCTCTGATTCTATGATTCAACATATTCGTATGAAGAACGAACATCTACATGTTTATGAGAGTTTATAACCTAGAAGTATGCAGACAGCTAAAGAAGACAATCTAAAAACATATGACCGAGATTCTCTGTAACAACTGTCCGTTTAGAATAAACATTTAAATCGAGCATATATAAGTTCCAAAGTTATATAAAAGTTCCATGTTCCAAAGAGTTATATAAAAGTACGTATTTGACTTCCAGCCACCAAAAATAAAACAGAAGTTATAATTAAGACCAAAAATCTTTCAGCTTCATTAGATCTCTCATGTTCAATAAAATTATATGCAAATATATACATAATATTTGCATAAGTGTGTATGTGTGCGGGGGGGTGCTGTCTGACTGTATTTAAAAAACTCATTATCAACTATTCAAGTCTAAACACAACTCAAGGAAGAGAGGCTACAGTGCTCTATATCAGGTGAAAACTGCAAAGGAGAAACTAATTTATGCCAGTGAAGAAATAGGCAAAGTAAAGCTGAATTCCCACACATGCCCACCGTGTTGGTTAGAGAGGCATGCCAGATGCAGGATATGGGGGCAGCAAGAAGTGGAAACAAGAGATGACATACAGATTCTGCTCAGAAGCTCTACACATACCTGTGGATCCTTGTTAACTTGGATGGTCTGACCAGTAGGCATGGTCTCCCATCTCCTTTGTGTCATTTCTTCTGATAATCGTCTATAGAACTGCAAACAGTAAAGAGTGCCAGATATTCAAAATGTTCCAAAACATGCTAAAGTTAAAAATTTCAAGGTTTGCTCAAAGGCATGCTTTTAAAAGGAAGGAAAGTTGAACAATCCAATTACTATTGGTCTGTTAATTCAACAACGTCACAGAACAATTCAACCACACAGATCAGTTACATGTATTTGTTTATTGCTAATAGCAAAAGGTGGCATTAGTTAATTAGTATACCGCACTGACCAAAATCCAGAAAGAAAATCTATTCCATTCTTATGGTTGTTCAGAGTTCACAGGAAAGCATTCTGAAGTTATAAAAAAAGATCTGGAGTGTAACTGATAGGCTAGGTAACCAGTAAGCACAGTAAGTCTGATTTTCAGACACGAACATTAACATTAAAATAATAAAGGTTACAACTAGGCAAAACACCTATACAGGTATAACTAGGGATAAATCTACACTCATTCTGAGCTGAAGACTGCTCACAAAGAAATGAAAGTGAGTCTCATCAAGCAAATGCATTTATAAGACATTTATAACTAATTCAAGTTGAAAATCTGATTTGCTGCAGTGAACAGGTGTGGCTTTTTTCATTGTTCAAAGTTAAGAGTTCTCAGTCTCTTCAAGGGAGGATCTTAGACTGTGCGATTTCTTTACAGAGTGCAATTCCTTTGTTTTTAAGCCTTCTTTTAAAAATATATTACGGTTGTTTAGAATGCTCAAGGCCTCTGAAATTTGGTATAGGTAAAAACAATAAAGATTTATAAAACATAAACTGAAACAAAGCTCTGAGGCAACAAAAAGTGTTCAGCAATAAAATTAGAGAGATGCTTAAGAAGAAGCTGCTTGATTCCTGTTTAGTAGAGGGTTAGCTACAAAGAAACAACCTTTACTCTGTTAAACATTTAACAGATTTCAAAGACTTAATCCTGTGTTCAATTTAAAAGATTAAAAAAGAAAGTATAAGATTATATTAAATCTACTAAAATAAGAACAAAGCCTCTTGACATTTTTGGAACTCTATTTGCATTATTTAACGAAAGTATGGAACCCTGAAGGCTCACAGTGTTTGTCTTCAAAAAGGATGTATTGAAAAAGCTCCACCTCAAAAGTAAACATGGAAAGATCATGGAAAACTATCACTAATGCAGCAAGAGGAGAAAAGCGTGTCCAAAAATCTGATGTGCTGAGTTTGCATGGTACAAAACTTACCTCAATCTGCCCATGTTCTTTGAAAGAAAGTTTGATGTAGGAATATTTGCTGCTTTGGAATGGACCAGGCTCTTTGTTTGAAGAAGCAGGATGAAGATGAACTACTATTTTGGCACTAAAAAAAAGTTAAAGGAAAAAGAGGCAGCTTTCTGTAATATCTAAAAAAATTATTTCTTGGTCAAAGTTAGCCATTTAATCAAAGACTCTATTAACTTTATCTCACATAAGAGTTAAAGTGTGTCAAATAATGCTTTACATTTGTGCATCAACATTTAAGTATTTTGACTCAATATTATAGATCTTGCATAAAAACTACTATAACCTCTAAAACCACTACATCTCACAAATTTAAAATGTATACACCAGCAATTCTTAAGAAATAAACATAACAAATTTTAACATTTCAAGCAGGAATTTCTGAAAAATCTTTTAGTTAAGATAAAAACCAACTATCGAGTAGTCATTCGATTTGGCTTTTGACTTGCTGCCAAAGCAGCCAAAGCAGCCTATTGCCAAAATACACTATGTTTGTCACAGGAAAACAAAAGGTCTCAACATTATGTTTAATCTATCCCACTTGTATATGTCACTTAGGAACACTGTATGTGAATTTATCCAAAACCAACATTCAAAGGTAACATGCATGGAAATAACAGTTGAAAATGACACCTACCACCAAAACAAACCTTGAGATAGCATTATTTTAGGAACATAACAGACTGCTACCACAGCATGACTACAAGTCCACCATTCCCATTTCATTTTACTGACACTTTTTTAATGGGTCTTTACTTACTTGACTTCTCCAGCATTGGTGAATTACCTGATTTTTTCTGGATACCCCCAGCATATTTCCTTACCCATCTGACTGAAGGCTGCAAGCAGATGTCAACTACATATATATTTCTCCAGTTAATAGTTTTTTCTCTTTTTCTTGTGAAACTTCTTTATACACATACCATTCTGAATTCATTATTCAAGTGCGTGGAAACACCTGAACTCCTTTTAACCATCGCTAGCACTTCCATGCTCAAAATCAGTCATATGGTCATGAAAAGGTATATAATATGGGATCTGGCAGAGTTTCTATCCCCAACCAGTTCTGTGGCACAAAAGACTAAAATTAGCTTGCAAATTTAGACCTAGAAAAATTTATGACTAAGCAAATGAAAATGGCAAGCTAGAACACATACTTGTTTAGTGATAAGAAGACAGTTATTTTACAAATCATATCAAACAGTGCTTTGTCATGACTCTTACACGTTTGATCTCAAGCGAGGAAAGCAGGTCCTTGCGGCTGTCAGTCTGGAAACTTGGATTGCAAATGGAACCCACCATGAATTAATATATAATCTTTGGTACATCACATAATACGCATGTGCAAAGTATCCAACTGAAAAAGACGATGACTATCACCTTACCTTTTTCCTATCCCAGCTGCTTGCTCTTCAATAAAGACAATCTGAGACAGAGGTAAAGCAATGCAGCACTCCTGGAATAAGCAACACAAACCCAACTGAAATTAAAGCCGTATCCTGACTATTCATTCTCTAAAACCAAGTGTTCTTTTTCCCCATTTCACAAACAGTACGGATTTCTACTGGTGCTGCCTGAGGCACTCCGTACAAATACGATGGTAACAATTGAAACAATATATTAAAGAGAAATATAAATAGAAAATTTAATACAAACTTGAAGCTTCATTCTAGGTAATAAAAAAACAAACTTAAATGTCAATACATTGACACCTTAAGCTAGACTCATAGGAGGACTCCGGAATTTAGCAAATCTTTAGTATTTAAATTCAAAATTTAAAGACTAAAATTTCTACACTACTGCAGCTTAACCCTGTAGGTACACAATGTTCACAGGTTCTTAAGTTTTTTGCATTAATGTTACTTTGGGAGCTAAAACAATATCCAAAAGCACCACTCTTTTACGTGTTGAACACCTGAAAAACTAGACTATCCTTTGAATGGTGAAACACCAAATAGGAACTTCTCCATCTATCCCACACCCATGGACTTAATCCAGCAGTTAATGCATCTCAACACACATCTACTGGACTGCGCTTTAGAAAAAACAAAACAGAGCAAGAAACAAAACTGCATCCATCTGTGGGAGACTAACCTACCCAGGCTAAACTTCCTATATGCATTTGAGACAGAAATTGCTCAAGATGCAATTCACAGCATCTAATTAGGTGCCTGGTCCTGTTTTGGTGAACATCCTCTTGGTGATTCACACAGTCACCCAGAATACAGGAAACACAGGTCACAGTCCCTCTTTAAACCTCCCTCTTCCACCTGCCACGAGGGTGTGCCTAACGCCGGGCTACAGCGAACACTGTTACAGGGCCCTCTCAATCCCTACTACCAAAATTGTTCCTCTTTGCATTAAATGATTAAATACTCACTAAATTAGAGATTAGGGAAGTATACATGCAGGAACTCCGACTAATGTGTGAATTTCTCATTGGTGAAAAAACATGGGTTGTACTTCCTGTTCTAAAAATTCTTAATACAAGCTCTTTAGAGCCTTCAGTGGCCACAGATTTTACAGTTGATGTATAGAACTGTTACTGTTTGTAAAACACCAACATAGGTCTTAACACTTAAAATACAGGCAAAACAATGCTTCTGTTAAAAAAGTTTTTGAAAATTACAAAAGAGCCCCATTACATATAGTATGTACATTGTCAAAATGATTGATTCATTTAGTTCACAGCTAAAAAGTTATGAAGTTGTAAGCCCAAGGACTTTGAATCAGCCCTTTCTGGTGAGAGAAGCAAGAGGAAGTGACACAAAAAGAGAGATGCATTAAAAATGCTGTGGGTATATGAAACCAAAGTTTATTTGGATATTTTTTCTGATGTCTCACATTCACATTTTATGATTTGAAATGTTATACAAATCTAGCTATGTAACAAACTCTAAACGAATTACATATTTTTTACTTTGGAAATAACCATATTTTGTACACGGTTCAACTGAGATGGTATGTAACAACAGCAGCTATAAAACACAACTGTCTCTATTTGTAAAAAGGTTTGCTATGTTAACCTAACAAGTGCATCATTTATTACTAAAGTTTTCTGACACTGTAAAAGGGGACTGTCTACAACTCCATTCTGCGTAAGCTAGCTAAGGTTTCTAAGGCTGAGCTTGGCCAACAACTTACCACAAAAATAAAAGACCACTGTGTTCCCCATGCTTCCATCCCAAGAGCTTGAGAAATAATCAGCTTCATTTACCACATCAACAAAGTTATTTGTATACCATAGATTTAACATAAAAAACCAAACCTGGCTCTGCTGAAGCAGAACTGGTCTACATTAGACCAGAACTGGGTAATTTTTGCTTATCTCCTGGCCACGTTTTTGCCCCTTCTCTTAATTGAGCCTAGAGCTTGTCAGAACCTTTGCTGAGTAAAATTAATTTGTTAAAAGAAAACTACTTTTTTATTGTCCAAGTTTCTTCTCTGACGATTTAACGAATTCAATGATCTCTTGTACTCTTCTAAAACAGTACAAGGAATCATGTGGCCTAGGAGCAGGGGGAGAAGCAGGGAGAAGAAACAAATGTCATCCTTTTGTTGGGAAGGAGAGAATGGGGCTATGGACAGTTGTTAGACTTGCTGAAGCCATAATGTGCAATGTTACTCCAAGCAAGTAAAAAGTCAAAGTAAGAATATTAGAAGCAGTGCAAATTGCAGTACACGCCCACCTGTCAAGAAGAGATGCTAATGAAGAAAGAAGCAGCAATTTACACAGACAGTTTAGCACAGATAAATTATCTCACACCGACTGTGCCAAAAAAAAAGTTAATTTATACAGAATAGCTCATGGTCTGGACAATCAACCCCTGTCTTGTTTAACAGTAACCCCACCCTGGGGACCAGCTCTCAAAACATTTTGAAAAACTTGTACTAAAAATAGTTCTGCTCTTCCTGCAGACTATCCCTAAAGAAAAAATATATTGCTTTGCCAAATAAAGAACATCCTTGGTGACCTTACCTTTAGAAGGCTCTTAGTAGCTCCCTGCTTTGGAGCAGGAACGTGGTATTTGGTAGGGAATGGCCTTTGGGTGTGAGAAATGCTTCAGCTATGCTTGCGCAAAACTAGTCCACTGGAATACAATAAGCCTTTGAAAAGCTGTCAACCGAACATGCTCTGTGTAAACTTTGGCTTCCAGGGTTAAATTTCTAAAAGATTGTATCCAAAACAAGCATAATCCAACCTGGTTCTGAGGAGGGCTTCTCCTTCAATTGCAGCTGCAAAATGGTGCACACTGTCACAGACTATGCTTAGAACTTTATATGTGTTTGTAGTCTTTCTTTCCCATTTCTAGCCTGCAGTCTCAGGCTGTGACTTGATCATACAAAGCATTCAGCAGCAGTATTACAGTGTAGATCTGCTGCTGCCACTTAACCTCTGAGTTAGTTCTCCATATCAATACAGACAAATGTTCTGGTTCAATTAATGGATGGTTCACCAGCGGAAGAGCCAGTTGGGAAGGTAAAACCCATAAAAAATTATCAAATCATGGTCTGGGACTACATGGTGGGAGGAAAGGACACGGAAACTTGGACTTGAAAACAATAAGGAAGAAAAGGTCTTGCTAGACAAGGTGCATGGGAGAGGAGTTCACATGACTTGCCTGACACATTCAATTTCAGTCTCAAAACCAATGGTTTTTATTGCATGATATCACGCTCTTTTCTCCTCTATTTTGTGCTGTAGAAAAGGAAAATTTATATGATTCATTCCCATCCCTCCTCATCTCTGCACAATTCTTTTATTAAAGAAGAATTGGGTGAAAAAACATTCCTGTACCTAATTTTCTTTCCACTGTGAGACAAAAAATGGACTATACTTGTAAAACAAAACACACACAAAGGAAAGAAAAATCTCCTCTCCATGTACAGTCTTTTCATTGCAAGCTACCTGATGTTTATTATGGAACTGACAATTGAATGACCTAAAAGAGACAAAAGTGGGACTTACATGATTCTTCTGATCCCTCCAGATTAGTCTGTGTGTGCTAAGGAGTAGTACTCCGCTATCAAATTTCACCTATAAAATAAAATAGAAAATAAAGCAGATCAACAACCAATTTAACCAGTAAGTTTGCATAAATACTTATCTTGGAAACATTACACATTACCACAACATAGTAATCGGATTCAACAAGCCACTATTTTGATAACACTCTCCTTTTTCAGAAAGCACAGTAAATGAATTACAATGGAGAAAATTAGTATAAAACGATTAGATGGATATACACAAACTTCCTTTTTCAACTGTATAAACCTACCCCCAGGAAATCCTGAAGGATCCTCCCTCCATATGCTGTGCAAGATATATAAACATTCCTAAATATCATATTTTAAACAGGGCTGTTGGCTTTCGAACGCTATTTGCTGACAAAGAAAGTACAAGTTATGCAAAAAAGCAAAGCAGCCTAATAAGATGGTACGCACAGTCTGAAATCTTCTGGCCTATCACATAGGAGTATTGCTTGTATCCATTTTATTGTTGAAAAGTTTTTTATCAGACAGCCATCAGTATTTGGAAAAATCTGTGTTAGCAAATTGCATCCTACTTGTAAAACTGGGGGCATGGTTTTTTACAGTTTTTTATGATAGTATGGACCTATTCTGGTGAGGAAAAATGAGGAGAGATCGAGTTACTCTAGGCGTGATACAAAACAATAACTGAGCACGCTCAGATGAGAGCAGAGGGCAAGAGGGCACACTCCATGGCCAGAGCTAAAGCGCATTTTACGGCTAGCAGGATGATGGCTGTGAATTGTATGCCACACCCTGTACATGGCATCCAAGCCAAAGCAGACAGCTTGCTCAAAGCAGACAACCTCACCACGGGGGTGAGGTTGGCCCCGACAGAGAAAGACAGTGACGGCCCAAGCACTGGACATTAAGTTTCATGGCAGTGACACCAGCTACAGGCGCCCTGTGGGGATGCCAACCCTCCCTCCACGGGGCACACACCATCCAAGGCCTTCCTCGGTCCCACAAAGCCTGGATTTTCTCCCGAACGATCCTTCTCACAGAGCCCAACCCTGCCAGGCCCCGGAGCAAAACCTCCGCATCTCCGACCGGCAGCCCAGGCCCCCTCTCGCCCGATACCACCCACAGTCACGTCCCCTCCCGCCCCCGTTGGCTGGGGCCCACGGCCGTGCCCTTTCCCCCCTGCCCTGGCCTCTGCCGCGCCTCCAGGCCCCGCGCAGAGCCGCTCCCGTCACCTTCTCCTCCCCGTCGCAGAGCCGCACGCCGCGCTGCTGGACCACCAGCGTCTCCCCCAGCTCCAGCAACCCACTGGTCCAGGCGAACCGGTCCATGGCGCAGCCCCTTCCCCTCCCTCTCTGCCGCGGGCAGACCAGGCCGCAATCGCTGCTCCCCGCCCGCAGCCGCTGGGCGAGCCGGAGCCGGCGCCGGCCCCATCCCCTGTCGCCCCGCGCCCTCTACCGGCGGCCTGAGGAGCGGCCGCCATCTTGCCGCCGCCTCTGGCCCCGCCGCTCGCCCCGCCCACCAGCCGGCACCGCGCGCGCGCCCGCCATTGGCCAGTTCAAGTCCCGCGGCGGGTGATTCAAACGGCCCTCGCGACTCCCTTTATACCGCGGGCGGCTATGGCGGCGCGTTCCCCTCCGCAGCTCCCGGCTAGCCGCAGGTCCGAGCCGGCGTACCGAGGTAAGGCGGGCACCGGGAGACACAGCCCCGAGGGGCTGAACTACCCTCCGCTCCCGGTGACGCGGAGCCGAGGCGCTCGCTGGCGGGGCTGTCCGTTTGCCTGAGGCAGCGGCGGGCGATGGAGGAGCCGTTCGCTCTCCCCGGGAAGCGGGAGACGAGGGCATCGCCTCAGGTGGGGTCGGAGGCTGGGTGGGGCTTGTCAGCAGTGCCCGCCACCGTGGCCTTAGAGCTTGTGGCGGGTACGAGTGGGTCGATGAGGCTTTGCAGCCCCCAGGCAGGGCTGGGGCTGGTTCTCCCCAACACCCACCACACTCCCCCGGCAGGACCGGCGCTCACCCCACCCCAGGCAGGGCTTTTGGAGTGAAAGCCTTTCCTCACTGTAAAAGGCGCGCCTTAACTCAAGCGCATCCTATTGAAATAAGCGAATGCTCTGATCTAGACCTGCACTCTTCTGTTTGTTACTTTCGACCGGTTTGGCTTCTGCAAGTTAAACGAACCGAATCGCTTTGATGGGGCTTTGCTGTTTGGGATCGGTGACACCCGAGCTCCTGAAGCAGAAAGAGGCTGTAGGATGCTCAGTGCTGTATAGCAACCCTTGGCAGGTAGACCTCTGGTGTACCACTCTTCAGAAGCAGGTAATGTACGCTGGCCCTCTGGCTCCATTTAGCATGGACTTGGACATGCTATAGTGCTAAAAATAGCACTATATCATGCTAGCACATGATATAGTGCTAAAAAAGCACTATATCCTAAGTGAAATGCAGCGTTGCTGCAAGCATAAGCCTCTGCTGGCTCTGTGTTCCAGGCTTTGGTGTGTCAGTGCATGAGAAAGAACTCGCCTTTTTCAGCTCTCCTATACTAGGAGGAGGTTCTGAGGGTAATTACCCCATTCTGTGGGATGACAGCTTTTTACCATGCAATCAAGCGCATCCTTCTTTTCAGGATTAACATTCAGGTCCTCAAAGGCAATAATATTTTAGCAATTTGTACTCTCTCTGAACTTCAGTAATACAGAAGTATCTCAGCATTGAGGGAACGTGTTGATGGACCTTGCAGAGATTTCTGAAGTGTGAATCAAGAACAACGGGCAAGACACAATATGAAAGATAAAGAACAGGTGCAAACAGATTCAAAAGGGGACACATGCCTGCCTAGGAGGGGCAGAAGTCGGGTTTTATATGTGAGTGCATTGATGACGTCCACTGCTGAATAAGCCTGTCTATGATGGTGGATGGTGCAGTGCCATGACTTCCTGAATGCCATAAAGAAACTGTTTGAGTCAAAGATAATGCCTTAACTCCTTGCTCTTGCATCCCACTGCACGTGAAACAGTTCTAAGACTTGGAGTCTTAACTGTCTAGACTGACTGTGTGAGCAAGCTTTACCTTGTTTTAGGTGGCAGAACTGTCTTAACCCATCTCCTTCCAGCAAGCCAAGATCACTAGCTCCCTATGTGAATAAGGAAAGGTCTCTGAAAAAGATGTGATCCTGTCACAAAGGATGCAAGTCTCTGGTGTGTGGTCAACCAGCAAAAACATGGGAAATAGTATCCTGTTCTGGATTACTTTCTGTTTTAAGGCACTGACAGCCGGCTTAAGACCTTTTCAGGATCATTTTGTGCTGTTATTAACGCTCCCATTGGTCCAACATTAGCATAAATGCCCAACTGACAATGGGAAGGAAGTAAATGATTTCACAGATGGTCAGTTGGGTTCATGTGCATGGTGTTTTTCACGTGTGCCATACTTACCTCACTAGTGTCACAAGTGAAAAGTTGGTGCTTGCTGAACCAACAGTAAGTATGTGAAATACTGGACAGGCAAAAGAAAGAGCCTGACTTCTTCATATCATAGGGTTGGAAGGGACCTCTGGAGATCATCTAGCCCAGTCCCCCTGCCAGAGCAGGGTCACCTAGAGCAGGCTGCACAGGAATGCATCCAGGCGGGTTTTGAATGTCTCCAGAGTTGGAGACTCCACCACCTCTCTGGGCAGCCTGTTCCAGTGCTCTGCCACCCTCAGGGTAAAGAAGTTCCTCATGTTTAGGTGGAACTTCCTATGCTCAAGTTTGTGCCCATTACCTCTTGTCCTGTCCCCGGGCACCACTGAAAAGAGCCTGGCCCCATCCTCCTGACACCCACCCTTTAAGTATTTATGTGTGTTGATAAGGTCCCCCCTCAGCCGTCTTTTTTCCAGACTGAAGAGACCCAAGTCCCTCAGTCTTTCTTCATAAGAGAGGTGTTCCAGTCCCCTAATCATCTTGGTAGCTCTCCGCTGCACCTTCTCCAGCAGTTCCCTGTCCTTCTTGAGCCAGGGAGCCCAGAACTGGACACAGTACTCCAGGTGCAGCCTCACCAAGGCAGAGTAGAGGGGGAGGAGGACCGCCCTCGACCTGCTGGCCACATTCTTCTTGATGCACCCCAGGATGCCACTGGCCTTCTTGGCCACAAGGGCACATTGCTGGCTCATGGTCATCCTGTTGTCCACCAGGACGCCCAGGTCTCTTTCAGCTGAGCTGCTCTCCAGCAGGTCAGCCCCCAACCTGTACTGGTGCATGGGGTTATTCCTCCCCAGGTGCAGCACCCTCCACTTGCCCTTATTGAATGTCATAAGGTTCCTCTCTGCCCAACTCTCCAGCCTGTCCAGGGCTCTCTGTGAGGCAGCACAGCCTTCTGGTGTGTCAGCCACTCCCCCCAGCTTTGTGTCATCAGCAAACTTGCTGAGGGTGCACTCTATCCCCTCATCCAGGTCATTGATGAATATATTGAAGAGGACTGATATCAAAGTCGTGTTTCTTTTAGCTTAATGCAGCAAAACAGCCATCTTCTATAGCTGTGAAATTATGTTAATCTGCCCCTTGAATATAGCCTTTCTCAAGAAATGAGAGAATGTGTAAGACAGAAGATATGAATATTAAACTAGAGACTTTTTTAATCCACAATGTATATGTGGATTTATAATGTCTTGATGCTTTTCTAATTGCACTTCCTTTTTTTGAAGAGACAAAGTTTGTCCGGCATTACTATTTTAGCTGAAAATGTAATAACTCTGTTTTTTTTTTAAACCCACTAGAACAAAGGCGACAAAAAGTTGAAGAATATCTATCAAGAAAAAAAACCTTTTCTGGTGTGTCCATTCAAGAAAACGAGGGATCAATCAGGTAATTTCTACTATGGCTTACATTCTTTTTAGAAATGTACATGGTTAGTGGGAAAGATGTAAACAGCAATTGTTGCAGAGAAAGGTGAGACCATGCAACAAGACTGGTGACCACATGGATTTCCTAAAGTCCTGTTGTTGTTAGCAAATACTAAAAGTTTTTGTGAAGCAAATGTATAATAGATTCAATTCATGAAGTGTATTATCTGTTCCTCTAGAGACCAATACAAGACAGTATAGCTTCATGGCAGAGCTCTCATTTCAGATGTCACTTAGCTGTTTGCCTCTATAACGTCCTCATGTAAATAACTTTCTCCTCTTTCTACTCCGGCTATGTTGCATGTGTTTACAATCCACTTGATCTAGCTTCATTGTATTTTTATAGGTACTAATTCACTATCTCCTGCTAAAAGCAAATATACTGTAATAAAACCCAGCCTGTGTGATGGCCAGCAGGTAGGCATAATATTCTGTAAGCAGAATGTGGGTACCTATCACCAATTAGTAGTGCTTCTTTTTATTGACTTGTATTTAGATCTTCCTCCTGCTGTTGTCTGAAGTTTGGACAACTTAATATAAGACCTTCCAATAAGCAGGAGAAGTTTCTCTAGAGAAGACAGTGGTGTAAAGGAGTACAGAGGGCTCTAGCTCTAACATTAGTTCATGGTGTAGCTTTGTCACTTATTTTAATGTTTTTGCACCTGGTAAATTTCAGTCTGAAATTTGTTCCCATCTAAATGGGAAGTCTTGCTTACCATTTTGTATACTCGAGGTGGCATCATCCCATGTTGAACAGCACAGAGCTACTTGTTTGTACAAATCTAACTGAACAACGACCTTTGAGTATAAAACATGCATAAATGACAAGGATAAATATAATCTGTCAAAGACTTGGCTGTGAGTAGTAGGAAAAAGTAAGTGCTTTCGTGTTGTAGAAAGCTATGTTGTGTTAGAAAACCAGCCCTAACTACTTTCATTGTACCAATAATCTTAATTTAGCATTTGATCTACTTTACTTTTCCTTGTTTTCAGTTTCTTCTATGGTTATTAAACTCATAGTCTTCAGTTAACTCATTGTTTAGAGCCATCATGTATGTGGGTATGACTAATGCTTTTATTTTGCAGATATTTCCCTTTTGAGAAGCTATCGCTGTTCCACGCTGACTACCTGAAGGGAGGCTGTAGCCAGTTGGATGTCAGTCTCTTGTAGCAAGTGATAGGATGAGAGGAAACAGCCTCAAGTTGTGCCAGAGGATGTTTAGATTGGATATTAGGAAAAAATTCTTCACTGAAAGGGTTATCATGCATTGGAACAGGCTGCCCAGGGAAGTGGTGGAATCACCATACCTGGAGATATTTAGAAGTTGTGTAGACATGGCACTTAGGGACATGGTGATGAATGGGGTGAAATCCTCTTGGCGGCTGGTCACCAGTGATGTCCCTCAGGGCTCAGTTTTGGGGCTGGTTTTGTTTAATATCTTTATCGATGATCTGGATGAGGGGATTGAGTGCACCCTCAGTAAGTTTGCAGATGACACCAAACCAGGTGGGAGTGTTGATCTGCTTGAGGGTAGGAAGGCTCTACAGAGGGACCTGGACAGGCTGGATCGATGGGCCAAGGCCAGCTGTATGAGGTTTAATCAGGCCAAGTGCCGGGTCCTGCATTTCAGTCACAACAACCCCAAGCAACACTACAGGCTTGGGGAAGAGTGGCTGGAAAGCTGCCCAGCAGAAAAGGACCTGGGGGTGCTGGTGGACGGCCAGCTTAACATGAGCCAGCAGTGTGCCCAGGTGGCCGAGAAGGCCAACAGCATTCTGGCTTGTATCAGGAATAGCGTGGCCAGCAGGAGCAGGGAAGTGATTGTGCCTCTGTACTCGGCACTGGGGAGGCCTCACCTCGAGTCCTGTGTTCAGTTCTGGGCCCCTCTGTACAAGAGGGACATTGAAGTGCTGGAGCGTGTCCAGAGGAGAGCTACCAGGCTGGTGAGGGGTCTGGAGACCAGGTCATATGAGGAGAGGCTGAGGGAGCTGGGCATGTTTAGCTTGGAGAAGAGGAGGCTGAGGGGAGACCTCATTGCCCTCTACAACTACCTGAAAGGAGGCTGGAGAGAGGTGGGTGTTGGCCTCTTCTTCCAGGTGAATAATGAGAGGACCAGAGGAAATGGTCTGAAGTTGTGGCAGGGGAGGTTTAGATTAGCTATTAGGGAGAATTACTTTACTGAAAGAGTGGTCAGGCACTGGAACAGCCTGCCCAGGGAGGTGGTTGAGTCACTATCCCTAGAGGTGTTTAAGAAACGTCTAGGTTTGGCGCTTCAGGGCATGCTCTAGTGGCAGAGATTGTAGGTTGTTTGGTTGGACTTGATGATCTCAAAGGTCCTTTCCAACCATGAAGATTCTGTGTGATTCTGTATGGTTTTTAGTGGTGGCCTTTACAGTGTTAGGTTTATGGTTGGACTTGATTTTTCCGACCTGAATGGTTCTGTGATTCTATGACTTCTGATCAGTTCCCTTAGAATGTATTCTCTATCATAGGTGACATGGAGGTGATAGCATGATGCAAACTGCTTTCTCCAGCATTTTAAAGTCACTAATTATCTTTATTTTCGGTAACGTACCTTCATTTTTCAACTCAGCTAGCTTCCAGAAGATCATCTGATGCAAACATATCAGTTGCTAGCTGAAATGTTAATTTTCAGTCACGTGCAATAGTGACACATGTTTCACATAACGAATCATGAAGCATTTGAGGAAGAATTTTGATTCGTAACTTTAAACTGAGTTGTTTTTCTTCTGAGCTGTCAATATATTTTCATAGTTGCTAGGAGACAATACTGGTCTTGATGGCTTACTCACTGGGTAGTCTGATGCCAGCTCTGCTGCCTGACTGCAGGTTTTGGAACCTGTCAGTGTGGTAGGAACTATGTATCCTTGTTCAGACGCGCCTCAAATGGCCTGGCCTCTGACGATTGCAGTAGCTGAGCTTCAAACTCTTTGTGCTGCTCCCTCTTCCCGCTCAACTGCAGCATTCAGAAACTTGACCTTCTGTAGCAGATGCATCAGACAGGTTGGTGCTCATCCTTAAACATGAGAATGGAACTTGCAGTAAATAGTTTGTTCTCTTTTCTTCCACTCTATTAGCCAGCAATTTATGGTGCAAGAAGGGATGCTTTGCAGCCTGGGCCCTGATCAGTGGTTGCTTAGCCATTTATTTTTTCTGGAGGAAGAATATAAGCTGAACAGAAATGCTTCAGCGTGAGTTCAGCCTGCAGACTGCCATCTGGACCATGTGAACTTACTCTAAAACGACATTTCTTTGTTATGTTGCAAGGATGATTTAAGATTTTTTTAATTTTTTTTAAACAGCAGCAGAACTAGGAGAGCAACTACCAATAAACTGCAAGACAAAATACAGCTCTCAACATCTCCAAAGCCAGAAATGGTAAGTTTTTGACTGATATTCAAATACTGATGGCACTCTGTTTCTGCGACTACAACATTCCATTCACTTAAACTGTATTAAATTATATGACTTCTAGACCATGAGAAGCTTGCAGGTGCAGAGGTGCAGTTTCTTAAAACTTTATTCAGTGACTCCTTATTATATGCTTGTTGGAGAGCCGTTACATTGCTCCATGTAATGGATCATATTGATATTCAGTTTGTACCTGTCTGGTTAAAGAGGATACCGTTATTGGTGAAATAATGATTGAATTTTAACAGCTTTTTTGAGACTCTCAGAACTTTTTGGATATACTTTCAGTCTTTGGGTAAGTTATTAAAATCTCAGCAAAGTCCTCCGTCAGAGTAGAGAATTCTTCTATTGTACTCTGTTACTTGGGGGGGGAAAAACCCAAACAACTAACAGAACTGACTGTTGAATGTGTGTGGCTTTTCAGTTTTGATGCTCCTAAATCTAATGTAATCAGAAATAGATGCCAATACCTAATCAGAGTTCAAGGGAATGTTTTCCCTATATCATTTTGTATCGCTTTCCAGAATTAAGATGTACATGGTTGTACTGCTTACAAATAGCAAAATACAGATTCTTCTCCAGAAAAGGAAAAAAACTAGACAGAAAACCTGTGTTCATGTTAGATGGTTTTGAGTTTGGGTTCTGAAATATTTGAGTGACCTGAGGTTATTTGAGGAGGAAAGCAAAAACCTTAGAACTTCCAAACTGAGTGTTGAGGGGAAAAATTCTAAAAGTGAGAAGGAAGTTTTTTTTTAGAAATTTCCTGAAGGGAGATATTTTGGTCTCGTGTGACTTTTAAAGTTGAGTTAAACTACATAGCTTCCTGAAATAACAGCCCTTGTACTCAAGCTCTACTTATTGGCTTGGTCAAATCTAACTTCTAAGCCTGGGTGACAGACGAGGAAATGAGATGTGGTTTAGTTTTGTTACAGTTCAAGGGCTTCTTCCCTAAAGGAGAAGAGTATCAGCTTCTGCAGACTTCCATGTGTCATACACACTTTTTTTTTTTTCCCCTGCCTTTGGATCTTTCACTCTTCCATAAGCTGCTGCCTGGATAATGCTGACTTAGTTGCTGTAGAACATCATCTTTGGATTACAAGACTAGGTCCCACTTCTCATGGCCTCTGGGATAGGGTTACACAGAGAACGTATGGTTGAGAGTTTTAGGCAGTAGTAAGGCCATATAAAACTCATGTGTCTAGTCTTAACTACAGCATCCTGCAACTCATTAGTAAGAAAAATTCTCCCTCTTCTGGTAACATATCCTAATGCCCTAATTAAAGGCTTTACTCACTACCTTGTGTTAGTAGGCTATCCGCGCTAAGTGGAGGAGTGGTGCTGCCATTAAGTGATGGGGTATGCAAACTCAGATACTGCTTTTGACTGCCTAAAACAAATTTCTACTTTATGGCTCTCCTTAGAAGGTGACTTTTGGCAGTTAAAAGCCAGCAGTTGCTTTAGGAGAGTTGTTTCTGTAAGAAGAGCGTAGCCCTCAGGTTAGGTCTTCTTAATTCCAAGGCAGAGTTTAAATAATCCCTATCTGATTTATTTTTTTAATGTGAATTCTGCAATAATAGTTGACAAATATTCTACCCAGTATATATACACTACTTCTGTAGAAACTTTTAAAGTGGCATTTACTATTAAATCACTTTAGTCCTGTAAATGAGTGAAAGCCTCTTTGGAAACAAGTAACATGCAGCACCAATGTACTTCTAACATCTCCATGGACGTGCTTTTGATTTCAGGAAAATAAAGAGAATGCTAATAAAATGTCATGGGACCGATCCAGTGGAACCTCAGAAAAAAATGTTACTTTAAACTCTTCCACAGTCACAGTGACAAATTCCATATCAGGCACAAACTATAATCCTGAAGATCATGCTTGCAAGGATGAAGTCACTGAAGTAAAATCTCAACATGTGTCACTTAGCAAGTCCTTCTTGCAAATAAAAAACATGAAACAGAAGCAACTGATTGCAGAAAAAGAAAATTCAAGTGTCTGTCTACCAAAGAAACCAGTGCTTGGTACATATCGTGGCAAAGTTATCCAATCCAAGATAAACTCCTTCCGAAAAGCACCAAGAAACGAGGCAGAAAAGAGTTCTTTGCTAGACAAAAAGCTTCTTCCTTCTGCCACCATGCCAGCAGCAAGGTCTTCACCCACGAGCAGATGTAGTGTAGTTCTGAAGACCATCAAAGGCACAAACAACCCTAATCCTGTAAAACCAATAGGTGTCCTTCCATTCCAGAGCAAACCATCTGATAAAGCTGCTATTAACTCACAGTCCAGTCTGAAGAAATGGCAACCGACATCTGCTGTCATGCCAAAGAAAGTAACAGTTCAAAAAACGATGGGCGGAAGGGGATCACAGCCACCGAAGGCTGCTTCTAACAATTCTGACTGCAGAGCACTAGGAGGGAAGAAATGTGCAGATTTTCGCGAAGATGCAAGATCCAAAGCTCCAGCAAAACTTATTTCTGCTATTCCTGGTACAAAGTTAGGACAGGAGTCTAAAACTTACAGCAACAGAAAATCTATTCTGCCAACAGAGTCAGCAGTAGAGAGAAGGTAACTGAATTACTCACTGTTGTAGCTCGATCTTGGGTGGTATTTAGACCTTCTTTTCAACAATGTTTTTTGATTTATTTCTTGCTGTGGATGCACTGAAAAATAAGTGACCTGAGTGCCCAAGGGTAGCAGATAAACAGTAGCCTTAATACTGAAAAATCAGGATTCAGACTAATTGCAGCAGCTCTTCAGGTTTACAGCTTGTCCTGTGCGGTTATAAATTTAAAATGTATATTGCTCAAGCTCTCCTTCTTTTTAGGCTAAGTGTTGTGACAGCCTTAAGCATGACAGATAATCCTGTTAAGCGAATTGCAGATGCATGCCACTGCTTTAAGAAAAACAGTGATGCAGGATGCATATAGAAGTGAGTGTGTTTATGAACTGCTGGAGGGCACTTGTCAATGACACTTTTCAGCTTGGTGAATGCGGCTTAGACAATGGGGTGAAGATTCATAATCTAAAAGTTATTTAGTACCCTTAGTAGAGTTCCTTGTAGAAAGTCATGTTTACCAAAAACTGGTGGTCTAGGGGGATGGGGCTGAAATTAAATATATATGAAGACTGAATTACACTTATACATCAGTTTCAGCTTTGAAAAGCTGTGATAGGGTTGTTCTGGGCTGCTCTCCATGTTTTGTGTCTTTAGAGACAGTTTCTAGTTTTCTGGTTTGAAGTGGGGCTAGGGAAGAGAGGTGGCACAGCCAAATAAATCGGAAGCATTTTGTACCCTCCCCTGAAAAAATAGAGTCTGTAGCCCAAGTCTCTTGTTGCTGCTAGAAAGGGAGAGATTAAGGAGTTCTGACCTGACAGATACCTAAAGCAGATAGTGATATGCATGGTTCTGAAATTTCCATGCAGGTCTAAATGACAGCTGTATTTCTTTTACGATTAAAGGACTTGAGGACTATCTGGAAAGTATGGCTTTGTGTGACTTACCCTAGTTATTGTCAGTCAATGTAAAAAATAAAACATCTGTCACTTCAGCTAACAATATTCTTAAACGCAGAGCTCGCCTGGATGAATGGAGGGCATCTAGAGGAAAAGTGATGAGGAGACCTCCTATATCTGTGCTTCTGGGACCCCAGTCTAAAAGCAAAGAAGAATTATTCTCTTCTGGTGATTCTTTAGACCATGTATTATATAGTGAAAAGGTCAACAAGACTCTTGCGGAATGTCTGCAGTTAACCGAACAGGTACTCAGTCCCTTGCCTACCAAGTTCTAATCATAAAGGTCCCTACAACATGCAAGTCCTATGGGCGTGCTGGACCTGTGAATCAGATGCAGGGGACTAACTGCTCCCCACATTAAGCAATATCATAGCTGTTTGCTGACACCTGAAGAAATTAGTTCTCACTTAAGCTTCACGAACTTACTGAAATACCCAATAAGATCAGGCAATAATGATAACATAACAAAGTAGAAAAGCTATAATGTAATGAGAGTAGCTATGAAGTAATTAATCTAAAACAAGTTTGCATTTACATAAACTTGCCTGGACTTCTTAAAAAGCTTCTTTTAAGTAGTTCTGAAGATGTCTATGCATTCTACTATCCCTTCTACTTTACAACGCTGTATAAATAATTCTCATTTGGAAGAATAGGTGAATGACAATTCTTCTGCTCAAGTTCATAGTTCAGATTGGAAATACTTGCCACCTTCAACTCTCAGGGTTACTCTCCAAAGAAAGACAGACAGACTTGCTTTCTAGTTCAAAACCAGCTAAAATACAGCACCTCAATGTTCACTGCATTTAAATCTCTGCTCTTGTGTTGACTCTAGGGATGTCAAGGCAATGAAGTACGTGCCATGTTGGAAGATCTGACACAGAGCACTCCTGGGGCTAAAAAGCTTGCAAAATATTGGATCTGCTGTATGCGTCTTGAACAGATGGGCCCTCTTGAAAAGCTTCTTGCAGTCTACGAGGAGGCCATTTTGGCAGGAGCAACGGTGAGCTACTTGTCTTGAGGTTTGAGATTAACAAAATAAAGGCATGGAAATATGGTATATAAAATACAACTACTTCTGATCTTAATAAATCTTTTTATAGTAGGAGATCCATGTGACCTACTCGAACATAAAAAAATTGGATTTGGTTTTCTTTGTTACTTTGTACTTTCAAGAAGAAAGGTTTAGCATCATCAAAATACCATATGATGTTCTGCCTAGAACAAATAAGGACTGAAACTTCTTGTATAACTAGAAACCCAAAACAGAATTTAATTTTACATTTATTGATGGACTTAATTCCTGTGCTTTAATACCATCAAGATTTCAGGGCATCAAATACAGCCGTAGTGCACCAGATACAGGATTCACTTGTGTTCTGACTTGTGTGTGAACACCATTAAATAAAGGGTTTGTAACACAAACATCATGTGGTCTGTACCACTTTCCTTGTAACTTTTATACCAAATAAGCTGAAATGGTGATCAATTTGGGAATTGTTTTTCTAAAACAATAAAACTTTTTTTTTTCAGCCTAAAGATGAACTACGACACGCACTAATAGATACTATGAAAAATACTGAAAGCCTTCTCAAGTCTGAGGATGGTAAGTCTGAGTACTCTATTCTAGTTAAATGTCTGGCTTGACAGGCAACACAAACTAACAGTTCAAACAATTTGGGCCTATAATAAATTCTATTTCATGGAAACTTCTCTGTGATCATTTTGTACTCAATTGTCTTTGAAAACAACCTTGACTAAGCTAATCCTTTTCAATTGTGGGCATGCTAAAATGAGTAGTGGAGATGCTTTCATATTCAAACTTTCCACTTAAACTCTATCAAAGCGATGTTGTCCAGCTATTTTAGCCTAATAATCAAAGAGTAAATAGAAACATTTTTGTGAGCTAAAAATCATTGCCTCTGACACAAATTCCTTAACTAGCAGATGCATGGTCATGGCAGAGTGTCAATTAAAGGTGGTAAATATTTCAATTTTGGAAGCAAAGTAACCATATACATCCCAGTTCGATATAACATAACCTGACAAGTATTTGATCACAGAAATTGACTGAAATACTTGTTCAGAGCTGCTGTACTTGGGAAGGAAGAGAATGACTTCTCAGGATGTACTTAGCCTGAGTTTTCAGGTTACAGGTTCTTGAAGGGGACTAAAATTACTAGTTACTTAAATTGTTGTGGCTCAGACTCAATACATACTTAATTTTCATTCTCATGTAAAGCTTTAAGATTTCAGAACTCTCTCTAAAACATTAATTCTCTTTAGTTGTAACTAATCACAGCTGTACTTTCTTTGATATTGCAGTTTTAGGGGAATCTGTGACAGAAACTCATTCAAGTGTGGCAGTGGAAGTCAGCAAGGAACCAAATTCATCTGTAGAGCAGGTTCAGGAGACATTCAAGGATCTTGGCTCTGATGATGACCAAAAAGCAGAAACTGATGACAAGAAGGCAGAGACTAGCAGTGAAGCAATCAAAGAAGAAATGGATTTAGACTTGAAACCAAGAGAAGAGATCTTGCCGAAAAAGGCTAAAAAGCACAAGACTAAAGAGCATACAAAAAAGAAAGGAAAATGTGAAACAGAAGAGCAAAATGAGGATGAGGTAAAAGATATAGCCCAAGCAGTTAATTCTCCTGAGAAGGAGAATGACGCATCTTATTTGAGATGTAATCCATCTACCACACCATATGTGGAAAGGTAAGATTATTTCAGGTAACTATGGAAAGTTTGCAGTGTTTGGGGCAATAATAATGTTTGTGTCCTGTTGAAACAGAGAGGCATTGCATTTGTGAGCACCTAGTTAAAAGCTCTCAAGAACTTAGTCCTTGAGACACCTTCCTTCAGAAGGCAGTATTTTTAAATAAATTCCTCTATTAACTCAAACTGTTTTGCTTTTTGAATGCCTCATTACAGAGTAGTCAAACCTCTTTGTGGCAGAGTCATAAATTCCAGGTTTAGGGTACCCTCCCACAGCCCACATGGCAGTAGCAGTTCTACACTGAGCTAGGTAAAGAGAAAGTAGGTGTCTACAGTCCTCCCCTTTTCAAATGTACATGTGGTTGTATGTCATACAACACAGAAGTAAACAAGATGTAACTGTCCTGTAAAGGTTATCTTAATTGTATCAAGGCAAAAATCTGGGTAGTGATCTCAGGACAAAACAGATAACATTCAAATTCTTTCTTGCCATGAGGCTTCTTCTAAGCCAGCAGACTTCGGAAAGTTGTGCTCACCTTTGGCAATTGATGAAGCTGGACTCCTGGCAGCTGTCTGCTATTCCTCATAGCAGGAAGAAGCTTCTCCCGATGGAATGGGGGGGAGTCTTCTTTTGGAAAATCTTATCAGGAGTTTTCCCAGATTGAAGCATTTTGCCCAAGAAGAGAGTTGCATATCTGGTTTTAACTGTATGAATGGGAAAGGGCCCATTTCCTTTGGATATGGGAATGGGAAAGGGCTGAATAGGAATTGTGACTTGCTGTTTCTGCTAGATGCTACAGATGTAATTTGTATGAAGTTGTGCCTATGTTTAGTGATATTTTTTTTTTATTTTCCTCAGTGTGAAGATGCACCATGAGGCAAATGACTCCAGTGCTAAACACCTGAAAATTGTAACCCCTTTGCGATATTCTCAACGCATTCGGGAGAAGATGTTCAAGCTGTCGGATGCTGTTAAAGATCAAGATCCATGTGCCCCTCCTTTTGAACAGCTGGGAGAACTGGAATCAAAAGCCACTGCATTTATCCACAGAGAGAGCAATGCACTCAAAGAAACAAGTGCTGAAGTAGAAGAGTAAAAAGCAGCATTAATGCTACACAGGGGTTAAAGATTGCATCCTTTTTAAGGAGAGTTGGGGGGTGTTTGTTTTTAGCAGCTTTGAGAGAGGAGCTATCTAAAACTTGTGTGGATCACTTAAGATGAAATTTGACTGCCTGAGTCACTAAACTTCTGAATTTATAAGTTTCTGCCTTGTTAAAATTCTGGTAAATGTGGTCTGGTTTAGTACTTAAACATCAGTGTCTTCACTTTAAATATGATTCATCAAATATTGAATTAAGGACTAGGTTTAACACTTCATATAACAGCTTGATTGTAGTATATTGTGAATATCTACTGTTTTCATGCTGCAATTCCTATACATTCTTTAGAATTGCACAATCTAACTTTTAGTTTAAGAAACAAAAATACTATAGGTGTTCTAATAGGGCAATGTCTACTACAGTAACATTTAGTTTTGAAAACTGAAACGAGCTAGTAAGATGTACACTAAGTTTAAACTCTTGTATCCTTTTTAGGAGGTATTTTAACAAAACTGAGTTTAATCCCTTTAGTTGCTGGGATTATTCATGATTAAGTAATATCCATTAGAGTAAAATCTGATACACTAATTGCTATGTGACTGTTGTAATGTTGGTTTGCTTTAGTCTGTAATACAGCAGATTTATTAAACTAATTAACTGAGTTGTGTGTGTTCTTTATTTATGGGCTTTAGGCTGGCAATTAATTGTAGAACATGGCTATAGGCCTGAGACTGAATTCTGAAAATTATTTTAGTCTATTCTTGGAAGTGAACTGTTGGAGCAGAACATAGTGAAATTTTTCACATCCAGTGCAAGCTGAGTGCTTCCATATCTTCAGTATGTAGAGTTTACATGAACGTTAGCTGAGCATTCAGATCCCACTGTTAAACAAACCTTGGTCCTTATGGCTAGCCAGAATGATCTTTTTTGCAGAAAGGACACAGTCTTTGCATCTAACAAGAAACTAATCTACATTTTCTTTAGAGAACCCTCCTGATCACTGATGAGCAAATCTAAGCATGCACTTGTAGTACTACTAGGAGTAACCCAGGATCAAACACGTTCCAGTCAGGACATGGCTTAGGCAGGCACTTCTGGTTCTCTGGTGTGGAGGATTTAACTCTGCTGTGTCTTGTGGTTCACGTGCTGCCTAGAACAATTGTGTTGTGCTAATTCTTTTCTGTCATGGGCAGTGACTGGGGCTGCATGGAGTCATTTTATTTTTTTAACCTGGAAGTCTGAAGAGGAAATGCAGCTTCCAGCATGGAAAACAACATGGTGGAAATCGTTCTGTCAACAGAACTGCCCCAGACTTATATGCTTTGCAAGCAGCTTTAGCTGTTTTTTGTCTATCTTGAGGCATTTCCTTCTGTTACAGAACATCTTGTAGTCAACATTTTACTTACGCTTCCTTACCTGCTGCTTGCATTTCCATAGATAAAAACTAAGGTTAAAGTACAATTTGTGTGGCACTAGTGGCATTACAATGCAAGTCTCTCCCTCCAGTCGAGACTGTGAAACCGTTCACAGGGATTTGTACAACTCGGAGTCTAAAGACACTCTTGAGGTATTAACAGGCCTCCTACTGAGATGTTATTGTTAACAAATACCAGTGTTCTGAGGAATAAAAGCGGGAGGCGCTTCATGAGGGCGGGGCTGCCATGGCTGCCGATGGCGCTGTCTCAGAGAGCGGGCGGGGACCTGCCTGCTCCACCGGTCCCGCCCGCTCTCTGAGGCAGCGCCATTCTCCTCTGCGCCCAGCCCAATCCGGGGAAGCTGATGGTGCCCGGCTCGGCTGGGGAGAAGACGCAGCGCCTTGGCCGAGAGGGCTTTTCCTCAGGCTTCGGGGTGGTTTGCGCGGTCCCTCTGAGGTGAGTAACGCCTCAGGCGTTGAGGGCCCGGGGCGGGCTTTGTCTTCCTTTCCTCAGAGAAACGGAGACATAGCTACCAAGTTTAACCGCTGTTAATGCAAAGCGCACACCGAGCGTGCCTGCTCACCTGAAAAACACCATCTTTAATCACATAGGGGCCTTCAGAGTTTTTTTTCCCAAGTGAATCAATCAGCGTGTTTATTTTCCAGCCTCTGAGTAAATTGGCATTTTGTCCTTTCAGGAACAATTAAGGCCTGAGATGCCTACTAAAACCAGCTTGTCGACCGTTAAAACACCCATGTGTGCACTGGTGTATATATAAAGTGAGTTTAAATTGTGGATAACAAAGTGCCAGCGTATTGAAGAAAGCACATAATCTGTAAATCCAGTGATAGGACACGTGGGAATGGTTCAAAGCAGCACCAGGGGAGGTTTAGACTGGGCATTAGGAAGCGTTTCTTTACAGAGAGGGTGGTCAAACACTGGAACAGGCTTCCTAGAGAGCTGGTAGATGCCCAAAGGCTGTCAGTGTTTAAAAGGCATTTAGACAATTCCCTTAGCAACATTCTTTAACTTTTGGTCAGCCTTGAAGTCAAGCAGTTGGACTAGATGATCGTTGTAGGCCCCTCAAACTGTCCTGTCCTGTCCTATCCTATCCTGTCCTGTCCTGTCCTATCCTGTGTTGTCCTGTCCTGTCCTATCCTGTGTTGTCATGTTCTGTCCTATCTTATCCTGTCCTAAATCTGCCAGTCTTCGAGGGCTTTGCGCATGAGCACCGGTAACTTTTTCCAGTTTGATCTTGCTTATGCTGTTTTAGGTCAGAATTGTCACTGGAAGCTTGAAGTTTATTGTTTGTAATATTGTGCCTGGTGAGTTTTTGTTTAGCGTTACCTGCAAAAGTGCAGGTAACAAAAAGAAGATGCCAAGTTGTAGGCCTATAATTTATGTTTTCAAAGAGCTTTAGCATTCAAAATTTCATTTTCATGCTCATTTTCAGCAAAATCACAACAGTGGTTGGAACTGTATTTATGGTAATACTGAATAGTTGTAGATACCAACATTTGTCACCCATTCTCGTTATTTTGCAGTTGTTTTTTTTTCTTGTGCAGGTTATATTAACAACAAATTTCAAGATATGAATCAAGATCATGACAAAGTTTAGAAGATCATCCTGTGAAAGAGACTGTTTGAAGAGAAGAGTTAGACCTAGGCTTATAAAGAATGGAAGAATACAAAGTGTTGAAAGTACTAGGAGAGGGATCCTTTGGCAGAGCTCTCCTAGTTCATCATAGAATCAGTGACCAGCAGTATGCAATGAAGGAAATAAGACTTCCCATGGTAAGCGTGGCATGCACATCACCTCACCCACAACTTAAAAAAAAAAAGAAAAAAGTCATCGTTCTGGATATATTTTTGAAATGCTGAACACTTTTGCTGAGAGTTTTGTGTATTAGGTGCATGTAATTGCTGATACATAACTTTGTCTGAGTTGATGTTGTTGATAAGTAAAGTAGCAAAATTTGATCAGTTTCAGAAAGTGTTACATTTTGGGAAGTGTAGCCCTTAGGAAGACAATGGGAATGAAACCCCTGTTCTCCTGATGCCCTTGGCTGGATTCCCATTGATTTCACTAGGATGCAGACTTCATCTGCAACACCTAATGAGGAAATTAGCCTCATATTATTGCTGGTAATTAGTTATTTGGGTTACCTTCTCTGCACTTAGTTAAGCAACAGATCACAAAATGGAGGCACTAGCTTTATGGAGGCTGAAGCTCAGTTAATACCTGGGCACTTGGCTTTATACCGAGTTCATGCCATGTAGACTCTCAGCTGTTTCAAAGTCAGTGTGTGCTGCTTTGTTTCATAATTCTGCACTTTTAAAATAGGAAAAGTCAGTAACTGAAGCAGGAAAATATCCTCTCAAAAATAACAAACAAAAACCCGCACAAAAACTGAAGAGGTCTTCAGCTAGTAATAAACCATAGATTAAAAATGATGTGGTTTTCAAGTTTCTAAATGACTTCTTAAAATAACTGAGGAACAATTCTTAAAAATATTTTCCTTCTGGAAAGTGAGATGCATTGTGTGTATATGTGAAAATTTGTTAGTGTGACATTTATATAAGCATACTTACATTTTCAGTCTTCATCTGATATAGAGAACTCTAGGAAGGAAGCAATTCTTTTGGCTAAAATGAAACATCCAAATATCGTTGCCTATAAAGAATCATTTGAAGGTAAATATAAAAACTTAAAATACCTTTATTTGTTTAAAGTTGCATATTCCCGAGGGATCAAGATTATTTTGTTGTTGTTGTTTATAATTCCTGTTATAAACAAAATACATGTTTATTGTAATACATAATACATTGCATGTAGTCGGAGCTTTATAGTACAAATAATATATTTCTGCTAACGAAAATACTAATTATTCTTAAATTACCTAAAATTTAGCTGATGGACATCTCTATATAGTGATGGAATATTGTGATGATGGAGATCTAATGCAAAAAATTAAACACCAAGGAGGAAATTTGTTCCCTGAAGATACGGTAAGAAAAGACAGCAGTTTGAACCAAGGACCTAGGAATCCTTTTTCATGTAAACTGAAGCACCTTGCATCACATAAAGCAAATTATAGATACACAAACACCTTGAAGTACCTTAAATGAAACAAAGACACTTATAAATACAATAGAAGCATTATTTCTTTGTTAATTTCCAGCAGAACAAGATGAGAATTGGACTTAAAGGAATAAAAAAGAAATTGCTGTCTGTATCTGAGAATTGTGCAGGCAGTGTGAAAAACAGGGTCAGGTTTGCACATGTAAATTTATGCATTTGAGGAAAAATTTAACACAAACTTCAGCCAGAATTTAAAGCACAGTAAGAAGTACTGCAAATGAAAAGTAAATAAAGCACTCTGGTAAGATAAATTAAACTAGCCAGGAGACTAAATGGTTGCATTTTATGTAATAATTAAATGTTGAAACTGTTCAGCAGGCATTAACTCCTTTTATCACAGAGACTATAAAATGACTTAGGAGAAGGTGCAGAGTGACATTGTACTGATTGAAAACTACTTCCTGCCACAGTTAGGAGCATCTTCTTAGTTAAAATGAAAAGAACAGAATCCTCACCTAATCTAATATTTAGATTGGCCAAGCATCTTTAAGAACTTTACTTGGTACTTTTAAAAATAATACATTTCCTTTTAGAAACAGTATGTTATTTCAGTGTGGGTTTTTTGTTTCTTTTTCATTTGCTACTTTACTATGAAGTTGTAATTGACTACTTATAAAAATGACCATCGGATAAAGTGCCATGTAGTGACTCCTTAGCTTTGTTATTGTTATGTATTATTCGAGTTTTCTAGGCACAGGTAGTAAACATTCCTTCTGCCATGTTAAAATATTTTATTTTAAACCTTTATTTTAAACCTTTGTCTTTCATGCTGAGTGTAGGCTGTTACGCTAGTTACTTTTAACTCCCAGATATTCTGAACATGCTGCTATTTTCTTTCTTGATGTTTTTTTTTTAATCTATTAGTAAAGTATTCATTATATGCTGTAGCATTGAGCTGTTATAACTCGTAGTTACTCTTTTCAGATCCTTCACTGGTTTGTGCAGATGTGCCTGGGTGTGAAGCACATTCACGATAAACGTGTGCTGCACAGGGATATCAAATCCAAGGTGAAAAGAGCAAGTTTTGTTGCCATTAATAAACTCTCTTCTGCATGCAGAAGTTCAGCTCCCTCTTTCGTAATTTCCTGTTACTGCTATGTGCTGTGTTTTACATTTAGGCTTGAGAATATTAAGTAAATGAAATTGTTGAGTGTATGGGATGACATGATATTGTGGGCGTAATATAGCTATACCCTTCATATCCGTACTGCTGATAGCACCAATTGCTTGTGACAGAATGCATATCATTTTAAACAATAACAGAAGTATAAAATGTGTATGCAGCATGCAGTCTGTAAATATCTTGCCTCTCATTTTTTCTTTCTTACTCTTTTCTAGTAGAAAGAGAAATTAAGAAGAAAGTGTGACCTTAGTGGTTTGAGTACAGCATCAAGATTAAGGCATTTCTATGCTCTGATTCTTCCTCTGCTACTGATGTTGGGGCTTTAGGCCCATAAAACCTTTCCATTTCCCTTTAAACACAACAAAGTTCTTAATTTTTTTTTGTAGAAGTATTAGGAGGCACAAGTAAAAGGAAATATAAATATAAAAAATCAGAAGCAATTGTCACTGTGTTTTCTGTATATACAAATTGCATAAATGTTTCTTAGAATGATATTTAAGTATGTTAATCTATGCTCTTGAAATGCAGAACGTCTTCCTCACTCAAAGTGGAAGAGTCAAATTGGGAGATTTTGGATCTGCACGCGTTCTTGCACAGTATGTGGATATCTCTACTGATCTCAGTGGTGTAAAGTTTTATTTTACTACTGATAAATAGTACAGAGTTCTTAAATCATTACTTTTCATCTGGTGTTTCTTCTTTGTCATTTCAATAGTCCAGAGTCATATGCCTGCACGTATGTGGGAACTCCTTATTACGTACCTCCAGAAATATGGGAAAGCATGCCATACAACAACAAAAGGTATTTTTGTCTTCAGTGTTCACAAATAATGCCTGACTGATGTATGTCTTTTTATTAGTGTCTCAGTCTGCCTTTGTGGTTTATCCATATTTTGTTTGGAGAAGGTATCAGGCTGAAGAATATTTAGAAAGAGGTAGTTACAGTTTTTTTAAGATGAAAAGGCCTAAATTCCTCTTTACTTAGGTAACTGAGAGTACAGTATCTTTAGCCTTAAAAGTTTGAAAACTGGTGTGCAGACCTCTCTGTGCATTTGGGAGAGTAATTACATACATACAAACATACACACATGTATGTACGGACATACATGTGTATGTGTCTGTGTCTTTTTGCTGGTCTTATTTTTCTGGACGGTCATATTTTTAAAGCTCTTCTTGCCAGTCCTGATGGCAATGTAGGGATACTGGCTACAGAACTAATGACTTAGATTTATAGACCCCAGTTATTCTGGTCCTTCTGAGATAGTAATGCGTTTACAGCTTCCTCCCAGACTCCAAAATACCAAGTCATTTTATGTCCCCTCCCCTACATCTGTTCTGTGACCCTAGTTGTTCCTGGACCAAGTGACTCATTTTCCACAGGAGGGAAGAAACCTAGCACTTAAGTTTTTTTCTGCTCCTCTTGCAAGAAGGGCATCAGTTGCTTCTTGTGCAGGTGGCAGTACTCGCTTTTGGTGGAAGATGATATTTTATTCTCAGTAGGAGAATTCCTGTTGGCAAGGCCAGAATTCCAACTCTCAGAATTAGGATTGTGTGTCTGCCATCTGATGTTAAGGGCCATGGAACACAAAGGCTTTCAAGTACAGAAGGATAAATATTGTTGCAGCAAATTGCTTAAGAGACATTCTAGGAGTAAAAAGCCAACTACAACTGTATGACAGTCATCCTTTTTTACATCAGGATAGGATAAAATAAGCAAGATCATTTCCCCTGGAGATGTTAAACATGTAATTGTTTTGTCTTTTATGGTTACGTATATTTATTTTTAGTTTATTCAATTCAGTTCTGTACACATAATGAATTTCACTTTTTCTAGGCAGGATATTAAATTGTAATTTTTGGCTTAAAATTTCTCATCTTTCTCTATACCTACAGTGATATATGGTCTCTGGGATGTATTCTATATGAGCTATGCACTCTTAAACATCCGGTAAGTATAGCTTTATTGCTATCAGAAGAGTATTGGAATTCCTTAAAACTTAATTAGCTGTTAGTTGTGGTTTGATGGATTCACAGTCAATTATAATTTGACTGATGTGTTTTGATTGTGACTATAATTTGATGCTGCTGCTTCTAAAAGAAGGAAGTATTGCTCTACCCTTCTCACTCCTCCTCCACTACATGCCTTCTGTTTTTCAGCAGCTTTTGGAACCTGTTGGACCCTTCTGTAAAATACACAGTTTTCGAAATTGTTAGAAAACAATTATTTTTTTTCTTTCTTGGGTAATTTTACTTAATATCAGTGAGGTGATCTGGGGCTTATTAAGGAGTCCAGCGGCCGCCAGACTGGTTCCAGATATCTGCAGGGATGTTGCAGTGAGCATTGTGTTTTACAGGATCAAGACAATCACAGAAGATGTAGGCAAGGACACTCAAAATCTTTGCTAACGAGAATATATTGTGTGCAAGTGTAGGAAAACGTAGTAAGCAGTAAGAAGTTTTGAACCTCACATCAGTGATATACCTACTTGCTTATTCTTCAAATCAAACAAGTCAGTGTCCAAGCGCTATCCTCCTATTGAGACAGCGGGAACCTTGATGGATGGTTCTGTCATTCTGGGACACTGTCTTCTACGGTGTTGATGCTATGCTTCTCATGTGTTAACTTCCTCTGGCTTCTATATCCAGACACATGGCTAATGCAAGAGCCCTTATCAGGTTATGTTTGTTTTGCAAGAAAATGACGTTGTCCTAATTTAAGGTCATTTTTTCTTAGTTTTAAAGGAGTCTGTGGATAGGTGTGTGTTAGCCTAAGTAGGTCTGTGGCAAGGCTTTGGCAGTGTCACAGCTATTCAGGCAGTGCTCGGAGCTGGGATGCCAAGGAGTGGAGTATTCCCTTTTTAGCAGCAGTGAAATAATATGTATCTGGTTTTACGTGATGGTCACATATGTTCTTGCATAATCTATCAGAGGTGATATAAAAGCCACGCCATGGATGCCTGGCACTCTGCAGCCAAGCCAGCGGGGTGTGGCATAAGAAAACTTTCTGCATGGAGATAGAAGTTTCTCAGCCATTTTTGCTCAGGCTGTTGCCGTCCATGGTTATAGCTGTCCCCGCTGATACCGCAGTCGTCCGATGACTTGTAAGCAGTAATTCCTGACTGAAGACTGGTTAACTGTCAGCTGAGGAAAGTAACAACTTGAGCTATTTCATGTAGATTTGCAAGAGGGTATTTGTGCCTTGATAAGCTACTTCTGATGATTTATTTTTGTTTATTTTAAATTGAAGTCTGCATCTTTCCTGGCTTGCAGTTTCAGTCTTGTAGTTTGATTCTGACCTCAATTATATGAAGTAAAGGACACTAAGACGATCCAAATTTACTGAATGCTATATTCCTACAAAAATAAAATTTGAATGTCGTGGTTTAACCCCAGCCAGCAACTAAGCACCACACAGCTGCTCACTCACTACCCCCCAGTGGGATGTGGGGGAGAATCAGAAGAGTAAAAATGAGAAAACTCATGGGTTGAGATAAAGACAGTTTAATAAGTAAAGCAAAAACCACACATGCAAGCAAAGCAAAACAAAGAATTTATTCACTGTTTCCCATTGTCAGGCAGGTGTTCAGCCATCTCCAGGAAAGCAGGGCTCCATCACGTAATGGTTACTGCTTAGCAACAGCTGAAATATTAGCGTGTTATCAACATTATTCTTATCCTAAATCCAAAACATAGCACTGTACCAGCTGCTAGGAAGAAAATTAACTCTATCCCAGACAAAACTAGGACATTGAACAATTTTAAATTTATAGGAGTTAACTCCCACCTGTTTTCCAGTTGTACAGGTTATTGTTTGCAGTGTCCATTATGATCTGGCTTTAGTCAAACTTTTTATGCAAACTGTGATATTTTCATTCTCAGCAAATTACATTTCTGTCATTGTTAACATAAATAAATGTCTATGTAATAGCCCTGGAAAATGTAAAGGAAAGTTACTGATGTGTTCACTCAGGGTCATTATTCCACACCTCTGAATTAGAGCCCTGAAACTGTCAAACTGGGAACCAAATCAGTATGGTAGTAGCGAGCCTACACATAGAGACATACAATGTATTTTTATATAATTAAACATGCTCTTAAATTATATCAGCTGCTTTTTACCTTGTGCTTTAACTCCATGCTCTAATGTTAATTTATTTTTAATGCAGTTTCAAGCCAATAGCTGGAAGCATCTCATCCTTAAGATATGCAAAGGGTCCTACAATCCACTACCATCTCACTATTCCTATGAACTTCATTACTTAATAAAACAGATGTTTAAAAGAAATCCCAAGAATCGTCCATCGGCCAGTACTATTCTTGCAAGAAGTTGCTTAACCAAACTTATCAAAAATTGCTTGCCTTCTGAGGTACGGTGTATTCTTTGCCTCTAGATTTAAACCGTAGTATCTACATTTTAGATACTAAATCAGTTTCTTTTGTAGCTTGTTAGTGTATAACAATATAAAATGTACTGTGGTGTAGGCCCTACTCTAAAGGCCATAAATACAGTTGTAGACTTCTCAGAAAAATGAGTTTTTAGAAGGGTTTGTTTTGAAAAAAAAAAGTTGAAATACTGATATGATGCTGCTGAAATGAGATATTGTTAGCTGTTAGCTATAACAGTACTTTTGTATAGTAAGTCTGTTTTTAACATAAGCAGATACATATGTATAAGCATATACAATAAATTTGAGAAAGGTTAAAATGGTACAGTACTTGCATCTCTTTATGCATATTCCAGATGACAAGTGAGTTTGAGCAGGTATTAAAGGAAACCAAGAAACATGAAGGCAATGCAGCAAGACCAAAGGGTAAGTCAGCAACATTTTTCTTGATGTAAGGAATGACAAAATGACTAGGAATTGTAAGATTGTAAATACAGCTATAAAACATTAGTATATGTTCAAATCTACTTTTAATTATTTTAAATATTATTTATATTATTGATATTGTATGTAAATATTATTAATATGTCATATTATTGAACTTGTATGGAAAAATGCTTGAAGGGCATAAATTCTATTCCAGCATGAGAAGTATGGTGCAGAGCTACAATACATACATCATGAGTCTTAAGACTTGTGCTAGAATTAAGCCTTTCAGTTTTAAAATGAGCAAAACTTCTAGCTGTTGCATATATTTTAAATGTGACAATGCCTTCTTTCCCAGAATATGGTGAAGCAAGTTATTTTCATTATTTAATTTTTAGAGAGAATGTTGGATTTTCTTCTTATGCATAAATTTAGCTACACCAAAATTTGTACACATTTGGAACTGAGTAGTAGAGGGACTCCCTGTTGAGAATGAGCAACGTTGCAGAAGTGTGAAGAAGCTTTCACAGAATTGTCATTGCTTGGTTCAGTGGTGTTGCTGTCATACCTCTGGAATACTGCTTTACCACAAATGTTTACTGAAGGTATTAACTCTTGAACCTGTTCCTTCACGTATCAGGTAGTGTCATGGCTGGTGGAAGCTCAGATAATAAGAAAGAAAATAGGGTAAGTATTCAAATATAAATATAATATTAATATTTTAGTAATTTAGAATGCTCTGTATTATAGAAAAGTTCATATGGAAAATTATTAGTATACTAAACCACAGAGGGTCAGCTGTCACCTGTGTTCAAATTGCAGACTTTTCCTGTGCATTTCCCACCACTGTAACTTTGATGCTTCCCACATTTAGATTAGTTCCAAACTAAACTAGTTCCTTATACCCCTGTCAAGAAAAAAAAAAGAATCCAAAAAAACCCTCTCCTGTTTTTCTATGTTTTGAGATACTGCAAAAATTAATGCATTTTCTTTGCTTTAGGGACACATTTTGAACAGGCTGCTGTGGAAACAGTGTAGTCTGGACATAATTCTCGCTAAGTTTTAGGGCCCATGTGAAATTTCAGGTGAGGAGAATTAAGTCGCAGGTGGCCAAGGTACATTATAGCACAGCCTGGCTCAGCCATATTGAGTATATTTTTCAAAACATGTTCAATACGCCAGTAAGGCTTCTTTTTTTTTTTCTTTTGATAAACCTGTCAGTCTGAGAAGCTTAATATTTGGGTGCATCTTGTTTTCCCTGGGAATATGACTCATTTGTCTTTACATTGCTACTGTTCTTAAATGTAAAAAAAATAAACCCACAAATTGCGTATGTGCTTATCTTTAAAAACTGAGATTGTCTGTCAAAAAAGGACACATAGGGTGAAATACAGTGCAGTAATAGATACAGTGCAATTGCAATTGGTTTCATGGTATCAGTGGTTTAGTTTTCAGACCGTTAGGCCAGCCATTTAATAGCAAAGCTAAAATAATTAATGCCATGTTAATATTACTGCTTTGTTTTTCTCAATAACAAGGATAATGATTAATAGTCTTTACTCTTTTAAAGCAAAGTGAAGATGAAAGCAAGCATAGCTCCTTAGAAAGGAAAAATAATACTAAGGATTTGCGTGAAAGCACAAAGGAACAAAGAAAATCTGATGAAGAGGGTAAGTTTTACAGTGTTAAGGCTGATGCATTTCCTTCTACGTAGTGATATCTAAATGTCAATGATCCAGCCATTTAAACAAGTAGAGCATCAAGTCTGGACCTATAGAAAACCGTGCCACTGTCTGTTACTTCTGCAATTATATTGATTCATACTGCTCATCTGAGATTTCAAAAACACTAATAAAAGAAAAATCTTGGCCAAACTGTTAAAAAATGATTGATCGAAAACATTTGGTACAGAGTAAATGTATGGGGAACTGTTACCAAGTCCAGACTTGTACCCACAGAATCAAACGTCACTGTTAGTGAAGTGCTGTACGCTTACAGCTAGTTCACATGGACAGAGAATCAAGTTAGATGCTGGTTGTCATCCTTCTTTTGGTTGCAGTTACAGTAGAAACTTCTGATGTCCTCCGAGGAATTACTGATTTGTCACATGCCCATAGGAGACAATGGGAAAAGAGAATATCCAGTACTGTAATGGATGTCCTGGAAAGTGCATCCTTGCTTTCTTCCAGTTTTACATCTGAAGAGGCTAAAAGTAAGATTTAATTAAATGTGGTTTTAATTCAAGTAATATAAGTGGTTCTTTACAGGTTTTAAAAGCCAAAACTTTACTGGTCATATTTTAAATGATGTAAAAATAATTTTAAAATATTTTATTAACAAGCACTCAAAAAGTCCACTATGCTGAAGAGAATTTATTTGTGGTCTTGTGTGACAGGAGGATTGCAAAGAGTGATGAAAGCCACAGATAACGTTAGCAACCTTGAAACTACAATCATTACTAATAAATTATCCTACCAACCCTCCTCCTAATATGCCATTTGTGGGGGTAACACTGAGGAATTCATTTGATGCAGAATGCAGCTGCCTGTCTTTCAAGTACAGCATACTATTGGGAGCATATAACATGTGCACCTCTACTTCTGTTATCATTTAACATACAGATTATGCCAATGACAAGAACTATTAATGATGTGCCTCAGATGTGAGGCAGAGATTCTTCTTCTACATCAACAGCTTTTAATTAGAAAACTTAACATGGGATTTCTTCTTAAAAACATTTCAATTTTAAAATGCCCCACACTGTTTGTGATTATTATAATTATTACCTGTGATTATGGATGTGTATTCTAAGTAAATGTGAACAGTTGCTATTGAAATAAATAATCAAGATTTGAGTAGTCAGAAAATTCCCAAGCTGTGGTAGGAACGTTACATGATAATTATATGCAGGGTGAGGGAAGAGAACAGAAGAATGCATGCATTTAGGTGTTCGGCTATTAAAAGGCACAAAAATGGCCACAGGCTCCATTCTGTGAGATTTATAGAGCTACCAAGTAAGTTTGCAGAGACCCCTCACACTCCTGGCCAGTTTCTTCTGGCTCTCTGATGGCAGAAGGCCCCACTGTGGCCTTTGGTAATTTTCTTTCCTCTTAATAGTGACAGTATCAACTTCATGTTGAGAGGTCAGCAGAGCTACAGATGGAAACATCTAGACTCTTTTCCTCCTGTATTTTTCTCTTGAATGTGATCTTGTAATCCACACTGATAATGCAGTTTTTATTAATGATTTTATACCTAGGTGGCTGTGTTATAAACTACAGTGAAAATAAGCCACGTAAGCAGTGGAACAAGGAAACTCCTCAGACCCTGATGAACATTCTCAGTAACGCAGATGTCAGTTTAGCATTTAAAACATACACAATTTATAAACCAGGTAAATACCCAGGTTTGTTAATAAAGCCTTTTTTTTTATTTTACATACACAGCCCCTACATATAGAGCTTGTGCATTTGAGTTCACGTCACAACAGGCTGTTTGGGGGTTTTTTTTAAGTTTGTTGAATGAAATGTGGGATTACAAAAATCCCAGCTGAGAATCCATGAGTGATTGCACATCTCTTTATGAAGAACTTTCAATGGCAGCTCAATAGCTGAGTAAGATTGTGACAAAAATGCTGACTGTGACTGCAGAGCCATGAAGTCTCTGTCCTGCTGAGCGGCCTGGTGTACACGTTAGGGAGGTGCAATAAATAGGCTGTAGCCTCGTCAGGTAAATCCACCTTCAGTAAGTCAGTAATGCCCTGTTTTGCAGACAGGATGGCAAGATGGCACAGCTAGAGATGACTGTAGTCTATAGATGCGCACGGCCATAAATTGTAAATACTTGTTCTGCACTTCAGTTGCATTATGAGTTTATCTCTCCACTTCAAATAGATAACAGCTTGTACTGGAATCTGATGAGAAATGGGGACACATTAGAAAGACTATATTGTATTTATACTCTTAATAATTTTATTTTTAAAATTAAAGGATTTCAGTGACATTTTCATTTTTATACTTTCAAAGCTTCTGGAAATATATTAAGAGGTCCACTTTCCGATGAAACTGAAGCATCCGATGAAGTAGATGGTGAACATGAAGCTATTGTCATAGATTCTGAGAGACTTGAGCCTAGATCTGATGATGATGACACGTACGTCCAAATGACATCCTTGTATTTTTGTTGTCTTTGGTTCCTCTAAGTGATTTTTACAGAAAGACGTTCCCCCGAACAAAATGTAGTATTTTTCTCAGCATCTAAATCCATCCCTCTCTTACGTAATGATCTTAAAATTTAGTGTTTGCTATCTTACAGGTTTTCTTTGCTATATTTATAGTTATGGATGGTGTTGAGATTAAACATGTTGCTTGTTACTAGCAGATAGGCCAATAATTTGCTGATGACTTTGCAAAAGTGAAAGCATGAGATGAAATTAGATCCCCAGTAAAGTGCAAAGCCTTCTTGCATGAAAAATCTTTGTACTCTGACCGTGAAATCAGATAACCAGTGGCAAATCTACTTGCCTAGTAGTATGTTTGCTGTTTTTGTGTATCATTCTTCCTACTCTTTCATGCATAGTGCAATAAAATCTCTTTGGTACCTACTTACTGAGACAAATTTGTTGATACTTTCTAACTTCCATGTTCTGTTTAAGTGAGTGACCCACTTCTGTTTTTGAAAGAGCAGAGTGTACATCAACACATTCTGAACATCTGTATTTTACAGATGTGGGTATGTTTTGGGGGGATTTCTTGGATTCTCAGAATCTCAGTTTATGCCATTCTTTATTTTTGTGGCACTTGGAGATGAACTACTTAAGCACGTATTACTGCAGTTCAGCGGCAAGCTGTTAATATCAACATATTTGCAGTCTCTTAGTATATGCATTTGTTTCTGCTTTTGATAAAACTTATTTGGGTAAATTCAAAAGAGAAGAACAGCTATTGGTTCCTTAATCACAATTGTGCAGGAAATAAAGTCTCTCGTGTTGATATTTTTAATGTAATTTCTCCTAGTTCTAGGGTAATTTTAGGGGGAAAAAGGAAAATAAAGATTAATAAAGTTGTATTTTGCTTTGCAAAATAACATTTTGAAATCTATTTTTAGGGACTTCGAGGAAGATGACCCAGACTGGGTGTCGGAACTGAAAATGGTATTGAAACACAGTGACTGAAAACTTGAATTTATGTACAGTAACTGAAGTTAGACTTGCCAGTATTTATAATCCAAATCATTGTTGTTAATAGTCTTAGTTATTAATAAAATTATTTCAGCAAAAAATTCAGAGTGGGCATGTTTTCTGTATCACTAAACTGAGGGTGGAAAATGCATAACAAGTTTTTTTAGCTAGAACGCTTGCAAATAACAAGTGTAGATGTTCAGTGTATTTGGAGTTGGTAGTAGCTTTGCAGAAATGTTCAGTCAAAAACATTAGTGCTAATAGCATTGTTCAGATTTCCCCCTTGAAATATTTCAAAGAGATGGTGTAACACTATGAGAATGTGTGAAGTTTTTCTTCCTCACTACATACTGAAACACTACATTGTGGTGGGTTGACCCTGGTGGGACTCAAGGTGCCCACCAAAGGCCACTCTGTCACTCCCCTCCTCAGCTGGACAGGGGAGAGAAAATACAACAAAAGGCTCGTGGGTCAAGATAAGGACAAGTAGATCACTCACCAATTACCATCAGGGGCAAAATAGACTCAACTTGGGTAAATTAGTTTAATTTACTTTCCAATCAAATCAGAGTTAGATAATGAGAAATAAAAATTAAATCTTACAACACCTTCCCCCCACCCCTCCCTTCTTCCCGGACTCAACTTCACTCCCGACTTATCTACCTCCTTCCCCACAGCGGCGCAGGGGGACGGGGAATAGGGGTTGTGGTCAGTTCATCACACGTTGTCTCTGCTGCTCCTTCCTCCTCAGGGGGAGGACTCCCCACACTCTTCCTCTGCTTCAGCCTGGGGTCCCTCCCACAGGAGACAGTCCTCCACAAAGTTCTCCAATGAGTCCTTCCCACAGGCTGCAGTTCTTCACCAGCTGCTCCAGCGTGGGTCCCTTCCACGTGGTGCAGTCCTTCAGGAACAGACTGCTCCAGTGTGGATCCTGCATGGGGTCACAAGTCCTGACAGCGAACCTGCTTCAGCGTGAGCTCCTCTCTATGGGGCCACAGATCCTGCCAGGAGCCTGCCCAGCATGGGCTTCCCACGGAGTCACGGCCTCCTTTGGGCATCCACCTGCTCCAGCATGGGGTCCTCCATGGGCTGCAGGTGGGTATCTGCGCCCCCATGGATCTCCATGGGCTGCAGAAAGACAGCCTGCCTCACCATGGTCTTCACCACAGGCTGCAGGGGAATCTCTGCTCCAGTGCCTGGAGCACCTCCTGCCCCTCCTTCTTCACCGACCTTGGTGTCTGCAGTTTTTGCTCTCACATATTCTCACTCCCCTCTGGAAGCAATTGCTGTTGCCCAGTTTCCTTTCTCCTCTTCTTAACTGCGTTATCCCAGAGGCGCTACCACAGTCACTGACGGGCTCAGCCTTGGCCAGCAGTGGGTCCATCTTGGAGCCACTGGCATTGGCTCTGTCGGATGCAGGAAGCTTCAGCAGCTCCCGGCGGGCCCTCGCCGTCCCTGGCCACTGTCCCGGGCCCGCCTGCGGGCGCTGCCACCGCCCCGTCACACCTCCGCCGGGGGGGGCGCGGAGCCCGGGGACGGCTCCTCCTCCTGGCTTCGGGGGCTCCGTAGGCCGCTGGGCGCACGCAGGTACCGCGTCCCCCGGCAGCGGGTCTGGCCGGGCCGGGCCGGGCCGGGCCTGGCCTCGCCTGAGGGGAGGGAGGCCGCGGCAAGGGCTGCCCGCCGGGCGCGCCCCGTCGCTATGGCGACGGCACCACAGGGGAGGCGGGAAGGGCAGCGGTCCCCCAGCGGGCACGGTGGCAGGAGGTTGTAGACCACCACCCGTGACTTTGTGTAGGTCCTGCTGAAAGGGAGGCGGTGGCCCAGTGGTCGAGCCCCGTCACCCTGGCCGAGGTCTGGCCCTGCTGCCCTCCCCAGAGCCCGCTTCAGTCGAGCTGTCGGCAGAGGGGAGGCCCGGGCGGTGAGAGGCCTGGGTGTATAGGCAGGATGAGGGCAGCAGCCCACCTGTCCCGAGTGGCCGCTTCTCACCAGTGACTACCAACCGGAGCTGGCGTTCACCCCAATACCTAAATTATAAATGCGGGAATATCAGCCCGTCTGCGCTGTCAAAGCAGCCCTCAAAAACTGCCAGTCATGGTCTCGGAAACGACCAGTCACTCGAGGTAGCCTGTTGCAGAGCTTGCCTGGTCTTCCTGGCAGGGAAAGTCTAGCATCTCAACAAATCTCCCTTGCTAAAACTCAGGCCAACTAGTAAGAACAGTTTTATAGTGTTTGCTCATATTTAGGTGTGTAAGTTTGCTTATGGGTACGGTGCAAGCGCCCAGTGACATTAACGTTTCTGCCAGAGGTTTCCAGATGGAAGCTGATGCTCAGCTGCACTTGGCTGTGGTCTGCTGCAAAATGCAGTGGCTTCTCATTTTGCTGCCAACATTAGAACGCATTAGTTTAAACTAAATCAGCATGAAATAGATTATAATTTTATTTTTCCCATTAACAAGAACAATTCTGTAGTACCGTTAACTTCAGGAAATAATGAGTCAGACTTTCCAAAACCCTGTCGTAATCTGGCATAGTGCTTTCTGCTGCCTTTTCATGTTTTAACTTTAGGGTGTACTAGGACTAAGCTTCAAGCTTTTCTTTATGAGACACTCATAAACTTGCTGCTTATTGAAAAATCAGATCCTCAATAATTTGCAGACTTGCAGGAGATGACATTTTGAAGAAGAATGAGCAGCATTAATAAAAATGTGATAAAAATGACGGTTTTAAAAGGTAGTGTTGTATTGGGTTTGTAGTCCAAACTCAAATGTTACAGCACTGAATATGCAATACTAATTTGGGGACTTTTTTGTTTTAGACGCTGCTTTAAGACGACGACATCATGGATAAATATGAAATAATTAAAAAAATTGGAGAAGGATCTTTTGGCACAATATTCTTGGCAAAAGGAAAAGTGGATAATGAGCAGTGTGTTATCAAAGAGATCAGTTTAACTAAGGTAAAACAACAAAACCTGGATGATGAAATTAATTATTTACCTGATTGTGCTAATCCTGTTTAGCTAGGGTATGAACTTCGGTTATGTTTTATCTCCTTTGTAGTTCTATCTCGATTATATAGAGTTAAACTTTTTGAAGGCTGTACTCTTTGCTAATTCAGTGGTTTTAGAAGCGTAGGCGAAATACATTATTTCGATATTAACAGTGTTTACCTTTTACTGCAGTTTTGTTCTTTTCAAATCCTCTCTGCCTACAATGCAAGACACTACCTAGTTCAAATTTTATAATAGATGATTCAACTACAATGAAACTATCGCCACTGGAATAACAAATCACAATTTTGTGATATGTTAAACTTTTTAATTTCCATATCCATATTTTTAGACATGAATTATTTAGAATGGAGTGTTTCCAATTCTCACTGATGTTTATGGCAGTTTGATTCATCTCATCTGATTTTAAATGTCCATTTTGTAGCTGCGAGCATCTGAGCTGCTTGGGTAGACTCCCTTTCTAGGTGAACAAGAGAAATAGGTATTTTTAGGGGGCTGTTGATCATTTGTGTTTTAGAATTCTGTTTTAGAATGAGCTGAATTGGGCCATGAAAGCACTCTCTTTCTTTCTCCTGACTGCAGAGGCAGGTTAGGGTGACTAGCTCAGGTGTCAGAGGAATACCACTTCTATATTTGGTTCCAGAAAGACAGGCAATTAAGCTCCCTGTGATTTCAATACAGGGGGTTCAACGGTCAATTTCAATGCATTCCGACATGCTTTTGACAGGTCTTTTGCTATTCTGGGCCACGCTAGTGAATTTCTAGTATATTTGAGAATTATAATAGAGGAATGAATATATATCAATTCTAGAAAGAGCTGTATAACTTCCAGATTCAAAATCAGAAAAATTGATAATGCTAGTAATGACAGCTAAATAAAAAATAAATAGTTTCTCTCTATGCTCATGACCAATAAAAACCATACATTTCTAATCTTAGATTTTGATGTATGCAAAATAGAAAAATAGAAGATAATAAAATATTATTGTGGATCCCACTCGTTCATAAGTCAGGAGCTGGATACAGAAAATTACTACTTTGAAGTCATAAGGTTTTTTATATAGTAGAGTCTTTTAAATTCACTTTCTGATTTTTGAATCTTTGAGGATTACCTTTCAAAATTATTTCTTCAGAATGCGGGTAAGAAACTTTAATAAATACAAGAAGACATTTTGAGGGATGGATACTCAGAGACATGAATTTTTCAGAAGTAATGTTGATGAAAGTGTGATCACAATGAACCAAATAGAAATTTTCCATCTAATGTAATAGGGCGAAGAGTTTGCCTGAAATGTTGCAGGAACTCATAACACCAGTAAATCAGAAGGACTTTTTTTCATTTTACTTTATTCTTTTGAGATCATCCATGTTAAGTATATGGAATCATCTAGACCCTTATTCTTCAAATACGTAAAGGCAGTTTAACTTTAGACTTTCACTCTATTCACCAGCTAGCTTAGCAATAGCACTCGTGTAAAAATTTTAAAGGTATACACTTGCGTGTTTGTAAAATGTCATAATTTGGTTTGACTTTGGTAACATTCCGGTATATTTCCAGGCATACACTGCAAATTTATATTTTACATCATATATACATCATATTTTATATTTCTGCATCACCTTGGTACACAGTCTTTATGTTTTTGCGGGAATCGTTTGATAACAATGTAACTATTTTTGAAAACAGTTAAATGTATTATTGCTAGCATATAGTTTCTTAATTCTTTGTAGATGCCTGTGAAAGAAAAAGAAGCTTCTCAGAAAGAAGTCATTCTTCTGGCCAAGATGAAGCATGCAAATATCGTAACCTTCTATGATTCTTTGCGAGGTTGACTTTTAACATTTTTGTTTTATTTGTGATTATAGGAGTAGAAGGCAGCAAAACCTAGCTTGTTAATATTGACCAACCTTAAGCCTGTCCCCAGCCCCTTACTTAACAGTGGGCACAGGTCCCAACTCCTAAAAATGAACACGAGGTATTAAATTCAGTGATCACTTGCCCTCCTCATGTATGTGGGTGGGACCTAAGGTATTGTGGCATGAATGCTAGATCCTGGAGTGTCTGCATTTCTTAAGTTGAACTTTAGTCTTGATCTTCAATAGGAGTCCAGAGTTTAAGGAGACTTTTCTAGGAGTTTCAATAGAAGCAGAGAGATTTTGAGTACAGCAAGAAATAGGTCCTGTTGGCCTTTTGTCTTGAGCCATATTTTGAGGTATCACTCAACGATACAGAATTCTTCAGGACTGAAAGAGACAGGAGGAGGGCTGTTCTCTGTAAAAGCTAATTCCCTATATTTGTTTTTCCTGCTGACATCTGTCATAAGGAATGCCTTATGCAATGAATGCTGTAGTTACAGCTTGTCTTCAAATTGTTTTCTGTGATCAGGACTGTAGATATTTTAAGGGACGTGTAAGTCTGGTGGTCTTCTGGACCCCAGAGAGGTAAGAATAGGGTGAGTTTCTGTATTAAGTAGCCCATGCTTTTTATTTCTACTGTTTGGACACTGTCTACTTTTAACCTTTTCCCTAAGCCTAACTGTATACTTAGTTATTATTGGAGAACAATTCCAACTATGAAGCATTCTGCTTAGCAATTCCTGTAAGAACATCTGTCTATCAGCATGGTCTCTTGAGGGTTTTCGTATGTATTTAATATTTTGGTTAGTCTCCATTTACATATATTTTCACATCTTGGTTTTGTATCAGTTCTCACTGGAAGTATCCATTTTTTCTCGGTTACTCTTTGAAATGGAGGAGTGGGTAGTGGATTAACTACTCCCTTTTGAAAGACGGGCCATATAAAATAAAAATAATTTATCACTGTATTAATGAGTAATAAAGAAATAAAGGAAAAATTATACTTTCCCTTTCAGAAAAGAACAAGCTGTACATTGTGATGGAATACTGTGATGGTGGAGATTTAATGAAGCGGATAAATATGCAGCATGGAGTGCTGTTTGACGAGGACCAGGTGAAATTATCTTTAGAGGAAAGGACACATTATGTAAAACACATGGTTTGAATTATGCAGTACTAGCTACTGTTTCTTTTCTGGTCTGTTAAAATAATTGAATGTTTTAAAGAAACTTTGGTAATTTTGATGGGAGTTTAGAGTTTGTTTTTTATACTGCTTTAAGATCTTAAATTGGCAGTACTTTGATGACATTTTTATCCCCCCTCCCTCCCATTGTGGATGCACTTTTTCTTTGTATTAGTAATATACTTGATAAGCCATAAAGACTTTTTTTTAAATGGTCTTTCAGAATTATGGGGGAATATATTGTATATGAATTATTCATTTATTTATGCTATTTGCATCATGGCATATCCTGCTTTATACTGAAGTCAATGGTAAATCTCCCATTCATTTCATTTTGGTCAAGACTCTTTGATGCTATTTAAATTGTTAAACCAGCACAGAAAAACAAGTCCAGACATCTGACTGCTTTTCGACCGTGTTCACATATATTTTATTTTGTAAATAGGTCAGTATGGTAGGTGTTGCAATTCACAGAAACAGAATTTCCCACTATTCCTTACTCATTCCTTTATATTTTTACTAACTCTTAGCTTTCTGGAGGAAGTTTTCTCTTACGTATTGGACTTAGCGTACTGAATCTAAGGTTATTTAATCATGACTAGTCTTCTACTTTTGCAGGTACAATGAAAATTTACCGAGAAACTAGACAGGCAGCATCCAACCTGTTAGTGGAAATATACTCTAAAGCATAAAAGTGGAAAAAACAATAAAGAAGTATTGTGACTTTTCTTTTTGCTCTAGTAGTAAAATAGTAACTCCTTAGTGTGGAAGTCAGTTGGAAATGAATCACTGGTTCAGTAGTAATGAATTTTAAGATCCTATTGGGAGTCATACTAGAGGTAGAGAAAACATGAGAGAAAATAAAGAGAGGACAAAACCACAGATCATGAAAGCACAAAAGAGAGAACCAACACACACAAACCCCTTTGACAATGAGACAGAATAATACCTATCCAAAGAAAGGCAAAGGAAATACAGACAGAAGAACGGATTATAGAAACTAAAGATACATCTGCCAATCAAGAAAGGAAAGCAAATTGCCCAGTTTAACACAATGTTGTTAAAACATCCTTATATCTTCAATTGTGTGCCTAAGAAAGTCTCATTTCTGGCATCAGCCCTATTCAGGAAATCATCTGCTTAATGTGAAGCGTTACTAAATAGAAGATCATTACTTGAATCAAAGTCTTTCATGACCATCAGTTTTCCTAAATAGAGAAGCATATAAGCACATTGTACTTTGGTTTCTGAATGAAGTCCAAAGGCCCTTATTCAATAAAACACATGTATGTTTGAAGTTAAATATATGTTTAAGAGTTGTACTGGATCAAGGATAAAGGATAAACCTCTGTTCTCACTTAGTATGCAGGTTTCTTCATAGCTTCCTTCTTCACCACATTTCAGTCCTTCGTCGTTTTTTTGGTTTTTGGTTTTGTTTTTTTTTTCTGGACCACATTCAGTAAGACTACGAATGTTATAACTGGGTGGTATGACTTCCACCACTGGGGATTAAGAAGACACTTCCCAATTCTGTCTTAGTTGTTATTTGAACTCACTCATTTCTAAATACAGGTCTAGTATTCTTACTGTCCTTTGATGTGATTCTTCAGTCCTTTTTCGAGTACCCATCCTGTCACAGTCAGTGAAAACTTGATGGGGATAAGGAAAGTGGTATCTGTTTCCATTTAGTTTTGTGATAGTACTTAAAAAGGGAAAGGAAAAATCTATGGCATTAATTTTAAAAATACTGTTTTTTACTATTTTACATTGTATGTGCTCTACATATTTTAGATTTTGTTGTTACCTTTATTTTGTATATTTCAGTAAGGTGCCCCATTGGACATTGGAGTTACACAAATTTATAGGTATCTGTTCCCCTTAACTTTCACTGCAGATTCTGAGTTGGTTTGTGCAGATCTCCTTGGGCTTGAAGCATATTCACGACAAGAAGATTTTACACAGAGATGTAAAAGCACAGGTAGTAAAACTGGTACTGGAGAGGGTGTGATTTTGTCTTGTAAAAAATATGCTTAAGAAGCTCTGTGATGTTTCATTTTTGCATACCAGTTTTGTTTTTATTTGCAGAACATTTTTCTTAGCAATAATGGAAAGGTGGCAAAGCTTGGGGACTTTGGCATAGCAAGACAGTTGAACAGGTAAGCACTTTTTTTTATTAGCCTGTGACCTACACCAAATGGGACTGTTTAGGAATGTTCAGAATGCAATCTGAATGTGCAAATTGTTTGTGGATTATCCTGGTTCGAGAGGTCTGGGATACAAAGGGTCTGACACTGCATTTGTTTTGTTACACTAAAACATGCCATCCTGCATGAAACCACAGATTATCTAGCCTGGTAACTGACTTCTGTTACATGCAGGACATAGAATGGGGAAGCCCCGGTCTTTCCCTGTTCTCTGTGGAACGGACATAAAGGGATTCTGGGTGCACAGCTCCTGCTCTTGCAGCTGTTGACAATCACTTCTGGTGCCTCATAAAAAGAAAAGTGAAGAGCATTAAAAACTTAGGAAAGAGCGTAAGAAAAGAGTTTGTACCGAGTTTCTTTGTATGTCCTCCAAGACTGTGCCTATATTAATTTTTAAAAAAGGGCCAGAACCCACTCTCTGGAACTGAGAATAAATGGCATGTCACAGCATGGCTTGCATCCATATGGCTAAACGCTGTTCTCCCAAAGAGGGTGGCCTTATCTTTACTGACTTTGGGGACAAGGTTGGCCTATCCTGCATATTGGGCAGATGTTGTCTAGGAGAGTGTTTTTTAGTGTGGCCAAAACAGGTCAGGGGCATGCTAACAACAGGATAATGCTTGAATTTGATCTCTTTTTGAGCCGCTTGATTATCTTTGACCTTGGCAGGATATTGTGGCAAAAAAGGTCCACAATTTAATTAAGTATTGTGTGGAAAGGCAATTTCCTCTGTTGATCATTTTGCAGATTGTCCCTCCAGTATCAGTCCTTCTCAGTTGCTTTGTACTCAGCCTGCTGCAGCCCACTTGTTAAAACTTTTCCTGTTCCTAAATTAAGTCAGTGTAAGTTTAACTGCATTTCTGTCTACACAGCATCAGTAAAGAGAGCAGATAACTTTAACCAACATAGATAATTTGCCCATTCTCTTCAGATGTACTTAACTTTGTACATGCATTCTTCACATGACATACAGCCCATGTAATTTCTGTCAAGGCCTCATCAGATTGGCTTTGGATTTAGGCCTACATAGCCTTGCTAGTTCAGTGTCAGTGGTGCATCAGAGCTAGGAAGTCTTCCTGAGACTTGGAGTATATTGTTTTAGCATGTTTGGATAGTATCTTGATCCAAGCCTGCTCATCTCCAGGGATATGTCGTGTCGTTGTTCTAGCTGCAGTTTCTGCCAGCTCTTGCACCTTTGTGGTGTGTTCCTTTGTGGAGCATAGACCTACTGTCAGTGTCTCGACTCTCCACATGTGAACTACTTACACAGAAAGTGCCTGCCTTCAGAAGTGTTCTGGGGATAATTGCTTTGAGGATTGCTCCTACACAGCAGAATAGCACATAGCAGATAGGCAGTAAACCTCAGAATTTGAATGTCCAAGTACAGACATTTTAAAGAGCTTTTAATAAGCTTATACAACCAAATAATTGGAGCTTGACAGTACTTTTCCTCCTGTAACAAGTGAATTAAGTTTCTCAGGCTCTCTTTTCCTTCTCCCCTGGGGCATTTTCATCTCCATTCTCCAAAATGCAAGATAATGTCCAATACTTTTACTTGCAGTTAGATGTCTATGGCACCTCTGGGCACTCAGACTTCATATACTCTATAAAAAGTGTAACTTACAACTTTATTGACATCTAGTAGAGACTGAGAGGGATCACACTCTCTGAGTATCTGTTTTTTTCCACTGACTTTCCAGTGACTCTTGAAGACATCCACAGAATAGATAGCTAAAAGCAAGTGAAATGAATCCAACTGGTGCTATTTGGCTACCTCTTCGCAAGTCAGCACCAAAGGTGGAACTAGAATTCATTTACTCCTCTTGTAGTTTCCGGACAGCACTTCCTCCTTCCACTGTTTCTGGCTTGCGTGACTGACTGCCACCTCCCATATTCTTACTTCATTGAGTATGTTGGAGAATTCTAATATTCCGCAGTGGTTTTGACAGCTTTCAGAGTTCTGTGTTAGTGATAAACATTCCTTGAAAATATTGATCACAGTGCTGGTGAAAAGTGGGGAAAAGAGAATTCTTGTGCTTTCTGTTGAAGTGCAAATGCTCTCCACTATTAAAATAGTTGGTCATTTTTACACAGAAGTGGGAAATACTTCAGTTTTTCCTGGGGTGTTGCATTATTCAACTATTTGGAGAGCAGAAATAATGTCCCCCATGGGCTTTTCACCTGGGGCAGGGAAGCCTCTAGTTCAATTGCTTGTAAACTTTTTCAGTGTGTAAGCCTTTTTGTTCCTTGTGTTTCACTAGCACTATGGAGTTTGCCCATACCTGTGTAGGGACCCCCTATTATCTGTCACCTGAGATCTGTGAAAATCGACCATATAACAATAAAACGTAAGTCTCTGTCTTTCATTCATATGCTTGTGTGTGAGGGCATGCAGTCGTGAGAGAACTTATTTCAGTAATATCATGGTTTAAATCAGTATTTCTTCAGGGCACCAGGAATTTCTCATGTGTCACCCTTTGTGAAGTTTTCTATTATTGTGTACAATAATTAGGTGCGTTGATCGTATACAACAACTATGTTATACTGTACAACACGATCAGTTGTGTTTTGACTCACAGTGTCCAGAGTATAGCAATCATGAATTTGTTGTGATTGATCTACAGGCTTAACATAATTATATTTTTTGGTTTTATAAACTTACTTGTACTTTAAACTTAAAGTTTAGTCGCATTGTCTCTTAATACTCCTTGTAGTAGTGGTGTGAAATGTAAAATACATTTTTTTCTTTTGCTTTATCTAATTCTCCATCAAATACTAAATTTCCCTCTGTGTTTCTAACATGCAATAACCAATGCAAGTATGGATATTTTCAGTTCGTGAATTTTTGATACACTCATTTGTGATTTATAAAATTACACTGAAATGAAAGCTGCTAGGTTGTCAGTTCTGAAACTTTGCAATAGCCACCTGCAGGAAAGACAAATAGAGAATTGTAAAGGTTCATTCAGGCTTAATGCAATATACCAGATAAGCAGCACTGAAAAGTCAGGAGGTGAGTGGTCTAGACCCCCATCTCTGTGTGGGGGATGTGATCACCACCTAATGTTCTGGAGCCTGGACTAGCATCTCAGCTCTAAGGTGCTATTCGCACAAGTTTACTCCCTTATTGTCTGACTATCAAGTCAGCCAGAGATAGCTTTGCCCTTCATCCTGCTAGGAATATTAAGCAGGCATTCTATCATGTGCCTTTTCCAATGATAATGATAGTACCTAGTTAGGTATCATAGAAACCTTAGGTACCATAGAAACCTTGGTACCACAATTAAAAGTAAATGTCTAGTTATTCCTTTCAGTGCATTGGAAGAAAAATTAAAAGTTGCACCAATATTAATCTGTGATGCAATAATGTTAATAAATTTGAGAGCTGAGAAGAGGTACTGATTACATGTATGAAAATATTATAATCTTTTCCCTCAAACTTTAATTGCTTTTTATTCACAGAGATATTTGGTCTCTTGGCTGTGTGCTTTATGAGCTATGTGCACTAAAGCATCCTGTAAGTACTGTAGAATCAGATCATTATCATATTATTAAAAAAGATAGTGGACAACCTGGAAAAACTGTAGTAATAATAGTATTCATAGCCAGCTACTGGAATTATTTTCAGCTTATTTATTGATATTAAAGAACGACTGCTAGTGTTTAATTTTTTATACTGTGTCTGTTTTGTGCATACTTAAATACAATGTATTATTATGTTCTATTTCTACAACTTATATATATATGTGTGTGTCTGTGTGTGTATACACACATCAAATATATACTTACTCTTTAGCAAGTTCTAAACTTTTTCAAAAGGCAGATGAAAAGAAGTAAAGCCAAACTTCAAGGTTAGGCTTTGGGCATATAATTTTACTCATTTCTATTTGAAAATACCAATCTATACTTAGTAAAGAGTTTGAACCCCATATTTCCTCAGAAAGCAGTTTGAGTCCTTAGAAGCATTTTCCTAAAGGTTTTGTTTTGTTTGGAAGCACCTTCATGTCAGAAAATAACTGAGATGATAGCATCTTCAGGAAGCTGGGTTGCCCTCAGCCTGATCTGAGCTTTAGGTAATCCTCAGCCTGTGAGTGTTATGTGGAGAAGGGAACCCAGCAGAGACTAATCCCAACAACTAATCCAGGAAAAGGGTTAGATTCCTGGTCCCAGCAGAAGTTGACCTTTTGCTGAGCTTGAATGTGGGAGAAGGCAGAGCAGCATTGATAGGGAGGGCAATTGTACTGAGCTGAGAGCAAGGGGATACTGCTGAGGAAAATTTCAGATTTCACAAAGTGAGAAAGCATTCATATTACTTATGAATATTAGGTGTTTTATTCTGTATTGCCCATTTTTTTAATTTGAAGGCAGGGACTAGATGCTGTCGTAGACAGGAAATGCACGTGAAGCTAAGGCAAATTTTGTTTACACCACCTTTAAAATAGCTATGTAAATAAAATGGTAATAATTTTAGAAAGAACTTGCTTTCAAAATTATTTTTGCGTGTGTAAGGCCCTAAAAACTATAGTGATGCTGACCTGTTAAGAAATCTGCTGAACTGAGAGGCTGATATATCTGAGTGTCATCAGTTGTTAAAAATCAGGATTATACTTTGTTCTTGAGAGAACACAGAGTGCAGAGGCCAAGTTGTGTGGAGTGAGGTTTTGAAGGTGAACACTGTGAAGACAGTGTGTATGCAGGTCTGTGTTGAACAGCTTTTGGCAAAATAAATCATGTTTCATTCTGGAAAAATTGCTTTTGTATTATTGTATGACAGCAGAGTATGAATAAAACTCGTCCAGGTACAAAAGGACCTCCTAAGTTGTGCAACTGAAACAAGGAGAAAGTAGCCAGAAAATACAATCAGAGAGTGGTTATATTAATTTTCCACATCAAACTATGGTTAGGAAGAAAGGATTTATGAAGAGATTGCATAGCACAGGGCTTCTGTCAGCAAGTACCTTTTTTCAAGTTGGGATGTCTAGTCCGTCATTCCAGTTGACGGTACTTACTGTCCTCTTTTTACTGTTTTCATTTGTTAAGTTTGAAGGCAATAGTTTGCACCAGCTGGTGCTGAAGATCTGCAGAGGACATTTTCACCCGGTGTCTCCCAACTATTCGTATGATTTGAGGATATTGATTTCCCAGTTGTTTAAAATATCTCCAAGAGATCGACCATCTATCAATTCTATTCTAAGGAAGCCCTTCTTGCAGAAGCTCGTTCTCAGGTATTTGCCCCCTGAGGTAAGTGCCTGTACTGCTGCTTGCTGAGAGAAAAATATGTATCAAAGTAGTATAGACAGTTCTATCAGATAGCTTTTTTCTTATTGGTAACACAGGAAGATCTCAGTCACACTGTGATACATAGAAAAAAGCCTTCAGCATCACAGCCTGGAGCCAAGCTGATACAAGGTAATGATAATAATATTATTTAACATTAGTTCTAGACTATCACTTGTTACTCGCGATATACACGATGGCTATAACTTTCTTTAGCAGTCTGTATTGCACGTTTGCATATGAGAGTTTTGCACAAAGTTAAAAATAAAAAGGAGAGAGAACTGCAACAGCAGAAACATTCACCTCAGACAACGCATTGCTGTCCTGTCCAGAAAAAAACAACTTTAAGACCACCTTATTAGCAACATTCACCTAGAAAAGCTGACATAGGAAAGTGCTGAAACATTAATTCTTTTAAGAATAGGATTTAAAAAACTGAGAGGCTTTGGTCTAGATGCAGTTTAGGTCTGCCACATGAAAAACATCCTTACTTAATTTTGCCAGGCTATGTGCAAAAATCTTGCAAAACATGCTCCATGGTATTTTACAAAATAAAAATGTATTTTACAAAATATTATAAATTAGATTAAATTGTGAGAGACAGTGAACCCTATTTGGATTTAGTGCTCATTGATAGATCAGATTATAAATGCACGTTGTTTGAAAACATGAATGAGACTAAATGATATCTCTGTATGAACTGCTGAACATCTGGATGTTTCTGGCAGCTTATCCTTTTCACAATTCTATTCTTCAGTGTATCATAATTATTCCTTAAATTTATCTTTGTAAGTATTAAATTAGTTTAAACAGATTTGTGAAAATAAACCTATGTAGTTACTTAACTACAATGTGGACATTTTTTTCCCCCAAAAAAGGTTCTTCAGTAGTGTAGTGTCCTGGTTTCAGCTGGGAGAGTTAATTTTCTTCCTAGGAGCTGCTGTGTTTTGGATTTAGTATGAGAATAATATTGATCACACATATTGTTTTAGTTGTTGCTAAGTGAAGTTTACATTAGTCAAGGACTTTTTCAGCTTCCCATAGAAGCTGAGAGGGAGCATAGACAGGACAAGCTGGCCAAAGGAATATTCCATATCATAGACGTTGTGCTCAGTATATAAATGGGGGTTGGCCAGGGGGACAGGGATCCATGATCACTGCTCAGGACAGACTGGGCAATCCGTCATCAGGTGGTGAGGAATTGTATTTCGTCACTGATTTTGTATATTCTTTTACCATTATTATTATTTTCTCTCATGTTACTCTTCTATTAAACTGTCTTTATCTCAACTCATGAGTTATTTACCCTTTTTCTCCCTCTTCTCCCCATCCTACTGTGAGGGAGGCGATGGGGAGGGGCGAGTAAGTGAATGGCTAGTTGCTGGCTGGGATTCAACCACAACATGTAGGAACCCATGTTAGTTTGGAAATTACTTTCAATGAGATTTATCTGCCTTCAGGACAAATGAAATTTGGACAAAGGCACAGAATCACAGAATGGAAGGGGTTGGAAGGGGCCTCTGGAGATTATTTAGCCCAGCCCCCCTGCCAGAGCAGGGTCACCTAGAGCAGGCTGCACAGGAACGCATCCAGACGGGGTTTGAATGTCTCCAGAGACGGAGACTCCACCACCTCTCTGGGCAGCCTGTTCCAGTCTTCTGCCACCCTCAGGGTAAAGAAGTTCCTCCTCATGTTTAGGTGGAACTTCCTATGTTCAAGTTTGTGCCCGTTACCTCTTGTCCTGTCCCCGGGCACCACTGAAAAGATCCTGGCCCCATCCTCCTGACACCCACCCTTTAAGTATTTATAAGCATTGATAAGATTCCCCCTCAGTGATCTTTTTGCCAGACTGAAGAGACCCAAATCCCTCAGTCTTTCTTCATAAGAGAGGTGCTCCAGTCCCCTAATCATCGTGGTAGCCCGAGGTGGGCACCTGAACATCTAAATCACCTAGGCATTTTAAAAAATGTCTATGGTCGTATACTCATAATTTACTTATATTTTATCTCCCAGACATGATATTCTCACAGTCATTACTCAGGAAATATTTAAAACTCACTTAGAAGCTACTTAATCCTAGCAAGGACACTACTCTTCATTATTGCAACTAGGGTATTTGCAAAATACTGTCAGACAGAACTGGAATGGTGTGTACTTTTATTCTGCTACATGGGGAACTGATAAGGTAAGTTTTTCACTTTTCAGCCCTCCTTTCCAAATTTCACAAGTACTACAACGTTGTCTAGTGATTTGTAGAATACCGAGGGCTAGATTTAGAAAGGGAATGCCTAAGCAGGTGGACACCTAGCCTCCATTGAAATCTGAGCCTAAGAATCAGACCTCCTGTTTTCTGTTCTTGGTACTAGCGTGAAATCAGCGTTCTAGTTTATAGAGGTCTCCCTTTTATTCGGTGTACTTTGCAAAACTAATCAATAAGATCCACTTTACATGAGTGTGACAATTCATAAGGTTTTCAAAAGCATGTTATTCTAAGAATGAAAGGCAGAATGCCTAGGAAGTGTGAAGTATGGTGCTGATGAAAGGACATAAAGAGTGTTTGTTAACCCAATCTGTCAGTGTTAGGTGTATGCACCCTACTGTGGTTTGCAACTACATGATCATTAATCACGTAGAGAGCACAGAACGTAACCTTTTAATGTTTTATTGTTAAAAAGCATATAAACTTCAAAAAAGGACAGTCCAGGACGAAGTTTCTCCAGAATCTGGAATGATGGTGCCTGTCAAGAAGCAGGAATTAATTCAAAGAAATGAATGGAAACCTCCTTCAGGAAGGCAACAGCCTATTTTTCAGGTACTGTGAATCCACATTCTCATAATATTTAATTGTCTTCAGAAGGCAAATTCCTGCTCTTAGAAAAGACCCTTTAAAAGGCCTCATTAAGACATATTACATTATTAAATTTGGCTTATAGGTTAGGGGCGGACATGCTGGGAAGCAGCTCTGAGGAGAAGGACGTGGGGGTCCTGGTAGAGAGCAAATTATCCATGAGCCAGCAGTGTGCCCTTGTCGCCAAGAAGGCCAATGGCATCCTGGGCTGCATAGGGAAGACTGTGGCCAGTAGGTCGAGGGAGGTCATTCTCCCCCTCTACTCTGCACTGGTGAGGCCACAACTGGAGTATTGTGTCCAGTTTTGGGCTCCCCAGTTCAAGAGGGACAGGGAACTACTGGAGCGAGTCCAGCGTAGGGCAACCAAGATGATTATGGGACTGGAGCATCTCCCTTATGAGGAAAGGCTGAAAGAGCTGGGACTCTTTAGCCTGGAGAAGAGAAGGTTGAGGGGGGACCTGATTAATGTTTACAAGTATCTAAAGGGTGGGTTTAAGGAGGACGGAGCCAGGCTCTTTTCAATGGTTCCCAGTGACAGGATGAGGGGCAATGGGCACAAGCTAGAACATAGGAAGTTCCGTTCAAATACACGGAAAAACTTCTTTACAGTGAGGGTGACAGAGCACAGGAACAGGCTGCCCAGGGAGGTTGTGGAGTCCCCTTCTCTGGAGATTTTCAAGACTCGCCTGGATGCAGCCCTGAGGGATGTGCTTTAGGCAACCCTGCTCTAGCAGGGGAGTTGGACTAGATGGTCTCTAGAGGTCCCTTCCAACTCTGAAGATTCCGTGATTCCGTGATTCCGTTAATGCCTACACTAAGTCAGTAGAGACATTTAAGTACTCCTGAAGCCTCAGAAGAGGTGTTTTAGCCTAAGAAGGAAACACTGAATTTAGGCTGCTTTGGTATGGTCCTTTGTAACAAAAGGAGTCAGGCATGCTTTGCATTTACATTTACACTAAGGCAAATAAACTCTGTGTTTACATTTTTGCTATAGAAGCACATACACTGATCCTCTTGCCTCAGACCCTCTGAGAGCCCATTCATGGGCAAAACCACTGGCTCCCACTGCCTTTGTCTCAGATACTACTGCAACAAACTGGGATCAAACCCTACAGCAGAAAGCCCCAGTTCTTCACAGTCCCTTGTGTCCCTCGCTCATTTTCCACCCCCTTCTTTCCTTAGGCTGGATATCAGCTGTATGCTGTGTCCAGCCTCTTGACATCACTTAATACCTTTATGTTTATCTTCAAGAGCATGTAGTACTGCCTTGGGTGCTGGTGAACACAGAGCAAAGCATATTTAGGATCTGGGAGCTCCCAGCAGTAATTGCACATTGCAGTTATGGTAGATTAGCTGATGATAGGGAATGTGGAGTTCACAGAACTGCATCCCTCAAGCAATCATCACCCACACTGCCTATGGATAATACTGGCCCCTTGCAGAATATAGGACTTAATTTTCCTCATAGTTATATTTGTGCATATCCAATGCAAATCCAGAGATGGATCAAGTTTGGAAAGTTTCCTTTCCCTGTGCACTGCTGTAATAAAAGGCAGAATTTTGTCCACCTTTTTTTCATCCACAAGACATGATCTAATATTAATGCTGTGAAAGTTCGCACATTCTTTCAGCATCCAAATGAAGCAAACAGTTTGCAGGGTTTCAGAGATACCTGCATAGTGTCATACTTTGAATGTGTTGCACCAGGATTCACAGAATGGTTGAGGTTGGAAGGGGCCTCTGGACGTCACCTTGTCCATTCCCCTGTTCAAGCAGAGTCATCTAGAGCCCGTTTCCCAGGACCATGTCCAGGCAGCTTTTGAGTATCTCCAAAGATGGAGACTCCATACCCCCTCTGGGCAACCTGTGCCAGTGCTCGGTCACCCCCACAGTGGAAAAGTGTTTCCTGATGTTCAGAAGGAACCTCCTGTGTTTCAGTTTGTTCCTATTGCCTCTGGACACCACTGGAAAGATTCTGGTTCTGCCCTCTTTGCGTCCTCCCTTCAGGTATCTATATACATTGATAAGATCCTACCTTAGCCACCTAGGCTAAACAGTCCAAGCTCTTTCAGCCTTTCCTTGTATGAGAAGTGCTCTAGACCCTTAATCACTTTTGTGGCACTTCATTGGACTGTCTCCAGTATGTTCATGTCTCTCTTGTGCTGGGGAGTTCAGAACTGAATCTCTATGAGTCATTTCATCGTAGAAGGTTATTGGGTTGGTCAAGCATGACTTCCCCTTGGTGAATCCATGCTGACCACTCTTGATGATTTTCTTGTCCCTCATGTTCCTGGAAATGGCCTCCAGGATTAGTTGTTCTATCACCTTGCTAGGCGTTTCGGTGAGGCTGACCAGCCTGTAGTTCCCTGGCCCTCCTTCTTGCCCTTTTTGAAGATACAAGTGACATTTGCTTTCCTCCAGTCCTTCTCTCAATCACTGCTATGATCAATCAAAGGTAACAGAGAGTGGCTTTGGAACGGCATCTGCCAGCTCCCTGAGTAGTTGTGAATGCATCCCGTCAGTCCAGTCTGCTTATGTATTTTCTAACCTGATCCTTTTCCACCAAGAGATGTCTTCCTTGCTCCAGACTTCCCCCCTGGTTGCAGGGGCCTGAGATTCCTGAAGGCTGATATTGCTAGTAAAGATTGAGGCAAAGAAGGCATTCAGTACCTCAGCCTTTTCCATGGCCTGTGTCACCAGGGCACCTGTTTCACTGGCCACAGTTCCCAATCCTGTTACATTTATTTAGATGGCCTGATTTGTTCTCCCTATTGTTTGTGATTGCCATACTTCTGGATACCATATTGTAAAAGTTATTTCAATGACGGACAAGATAAACACTTTTTGAGGTTATGTCTTCCTTGGGAATTTTCCTATGGGCAGTGGAAAATTTTCTTTTTATATAGATATGAATTTGTATTCTACTGTAATCTGGATTATTCTGTACGTAGATGAGCCTATTTTCAGTGTTTCTAAGAAGTAAAGCAGGGAGGAATAGTTAATGTATTTACCATCTATGAAAGGGATACTTAGATGCTTTTTAATTTATGTAAGAAAATAGGCAAAATTCAGCATTTTTCTTATACACCATATAGTCTCCCACCATGGAAAGGTTTGTGAATGTCTTACCACACTTACATCACGCAGTGGCAGCTAAATGATCACCTTCTCTCCATTGTTCTTATAAGAAATGGAAAAGACAGTCTTGCCACAAAGTAGAAATACAAGGATGTTTCATCACACAGAACTGAAAGGCAAGCTCCCACAGGTGCGTAATCAAAGAGATGATGAAATGAAGTAGCACAATGCTCCCCTGAAAGCAGCAGTCAACTTGTATACTGCCCAAAAGTAAACCCCAGGTTCCCCTTGCTCTCACATGTCAAAATGAGCCTCTCCTGGAATTAATTCAGTGCTTCAGGCTTCAGAACAGTGAAGTGACTCTAGGGCAATGACACTACAGAGTACAAAGCCCCATGCTGATTGACTTGCACAACAATATGGGCTGCTTCTTAATGACAGGAGTTGATGGAACAGGGGAAAAGAAAAAGACAATGGTAAGATTACATAAACCCTGAGAGGTTAGGAAGTTTCTGGGTTATATCTGAAAGGATCTGGAAAATTTACAGTAACTATCTGTAGACAGCTTATATTACCATGCAACTCAGACTGGAGAGAAGGATAGGAAAGTAATTCAGACTTGTACTCTTACAAATGAAACAGGTAAATTAACATCCTTTATTATATTTTCAGCCACAGACCTCCAGATGTAAGATGGCAGAAAGGCCAGAAAGTATTAGAGTACATGGCCATTATGGTCATTACTATGATAAGCTTGACAACTTCAGGAGGAAAGCTAATGCACATTATGACCTTTCTCATATCAGCCAAAGAGTTGAGGAATACTATAAACTAAAAGGACAAGTTGCACCTCCACCCCCACCATCTGACTGGTAAACTTTTCTCACTCTATTTATTAGTGATGAACTGTTATGCATGTTTTGAGTTACCAGCCTTCCTGATTAAGTAACACTGGACGTGGCTCATTCAGTATAACTCCTTCTCTGCTTGGTCTTTGATAATTTTTTTACATAAGTTTATTGCACAACAACATAAATCAGTTCCTGTCTGTCCAGAAGTTCCTTCTGAATGTACTGTCCTGATGTTTGACATTTCATTGTCAAAATGTCTCCCAAATATCAGCATTTTATTGTGTGAGAAGTAAAACACAGGCTTTTTGTACACTTTCTGATTATATCAAGGATAAACACTGTTTTTCCTTCCCACCAGGATCAGAATGATATAAAGACCAAAAGCAGTTCTGCACTTGAGGGAACCGAGAGGGAGGCAGGCCATGAAAATGTTGGATTTTTTTTCCTGCAGAGCTTATATTTTGGTTTCAGATATAAAGACCCTTTCTCCAGCAGTTTGTTTACTTCAAAGCCTTTGTCTTACAAAGTAGAGGTATAACTTTTTTATTACTTTAGAGATTGCGTGTCCATTCCATGATTAGCCATTTTAGCTGTGGATGAGCTTTGAAAACCTTGAGACAGGAAGGTAAGGAATTTTTAATACTGCCTTCTTTCGGATCCTTCCTTTAAGGTTGACTGAATCATTAATTTTCATTCAATGATGGCAGTGTTTAGAATGTTTCACTTAAGGATCGTGATCTTTAGAACATCTTGTCTGAGCTGTGTTTCTAGGGCCTTATTTAAGGACAAGGTCAATTCAGTTTGGCTCCCTGGGGCATGAGTGGATTCTGAAGGTAGAAAGTGAAATAAATAGAAATCAGAGAGCTTACAAGTGACTGCTGGTTATTTTATACCAAAAAAAAAGAGGCAAATGTTTAGAAACCACAAAACTACATAAATACAAAGTTAGGCTGATAGAATTAGGCACAGAGGAGAAAGGAAATAGAAAATTTGTTGAATATACAACCTCTGTTCTGACAATTTTCACTCATTTTGAGGATCAGGAAAAACAACTTTATTTTCATTAACGCTTTCACATACGATTTTTCAAATAAAAGGTAGAGAAGGACTTTGCTGCACTCTTCAGAAGGCTAATGTAACTGAAGTAATAGGAAGGGGAATGCCTGAAGTGGTTATGTTTTCTTTTTGTTATTTTACTGTTGTTCCATATTTATATATATTTTATCCATATTATATATTCATGTAGTACAAAGAGAGCTCTGTTTGTCATATGTGATAGAACCTATTAAGAATTATTTGTGCAGAAGATAGCAGAGTCTGTGAAATAGAATGTAATATATGAACATCACTTTCTTCTCTCAGGCCTTCAGAATATCTTCAAAGGCGATTTGAAGCCCAACAGTACAAGATTAATGTGGAAAAACAGCTGGTAAGTAAATACTGAATCATAAAATAAAATCTGTAAAAGAAACTGAATGAAAATCCTGAAGATGAACCGGTGTCTTTCTAACAGTGAACTGTAACACCGACAGGTAAAAAGTTCTACTCCAATGAATTTGTTGATCTGCTCCATAATGCTCGTCTTGAGGTTCTATTTTCTAATACAAAACTGTAGCAATGTAAAATTCTACTGTAACTTTTTCCTCCAAAAGTATATACTTCCCTTACTGCATTCTTCCGTGAAACAAGGAGAATGAATTTAGGGAGCACCGAATTAAAGGATTCTAAATGAAAATTCCTTTGCTCTGGGATTTACTTGTACATCCATAGGGACTGCGACCATCCTCTGCTGACCCATATTATGACCAAATACAGCAGCAGAAAGTAAAGGAAGAACATCTCAAAAAACATCAGCAGGACGTGTCTAGAAAGAACGAAATGAAAGAACAGGTAAATGAAATATCTTCCTTAAGACAGTGGTTAAAGCTGTCTTCTTACACTTCTTGACAGTAGTATTCTTTACGTAAGAATTGTATTTCCAGTCCTCTATTTTTGGACTGCAACCTTAGCATCGTTACTCAGACAGTCATTAGGTTATTCCTGGAATTAGCTGTTTCAGATATAATTCTACAGAAAAGCTAGCATGAAACAGTCAGGAAAACGTCAAAAAGTTTAACGTCTGTAAGAGTTAAAACTCAAAAATGTCCTCTAATAGAAAGTATCAAGCAATCTTTAAAATTGGCAGTAAAGGACACCGATCCCTTTTTCTCATGTATATATACAGTTTGATATCCATAGAATATGGGCATGTTTAGCTTGCAGAAGAGGAGGCTGAGGGGAGACCTCATTGCCCTCTACAACTACCTGAAAGGAGGTTGGAGAGAGGTGGGTGTTGGCCTCTTCTCCCAAGTGAATAATGACAGGACCAGAGGAAATGGTCTGAAGTTGTGGCAGGGGAGGTTTAGATTAGATATTAGGAAGAATTACTTTACTGAAAGAGTGGTCAGGCACTGGAACAGCCTGCCCAGGGAGGTGGTTGAGTCACCATCCCTAGAGGTGTTTAAGAAACGTCTAGATGTGGCACTTCAGGGCGTGCTCTAGTGGCAGAGATTGTAGGTTGTTTGGTTGGACTTGATGATCTCAAAGGTCCTTTTCAACCATGAAGATTCTATGATAATATTTTGTTTAGCTAGAGTTATTTCTGTATGTATTTCTAATACATATGTATTCTACCATACTGTTCTTTAATAGGAGTACCTGAAACAATTACAGAAAATTCGGGAGGAATACCAGAGCAATATAAAAGAATTCAGATTTAGAGCAGGAGTGCTCCAGGTAACAAAGCTTGAACATACATGCAGTCATATTTCCTTTTTCTTTTTTTAAGCTAGTACACTTAGTTAGAAATTGAAATGAAAATTTTATAAAAATGTTCCATAGGAGAATCAAAAAATACAAGATAAAACCTATCTTGTGAGACAAGGCAAAGCTGAGGACCAGTCTGAAATCAAAGATACAGCTGGAACAGGAGGAGAATCACTTCAGGTATCAGTACCTTTTCCTAGTCTAAACAGAACTTTTTTATGCAAGTCCCACGTGGTATTTGTTTCACTCTCGGTGAAAAATCTGAAAAATGGTAACGCTTAAATTTTACCTGATGCTTGCACCGTACGCAAAAGTCTGCCTAGATTTCCTTCATGAATAGCCTGGAAAGTTTCTTGGGCTGAGCCCTGACTTGTTTTAGTAATTCTTTTTCATCTGTAATTATAAGGATGTACTTAATTTCTTTTTGTGATATGTTTATTTTCCTTGCTTTCTGAGTGAAGTGAAGAAGAAGCCACTCAGTGCAAATCTTTATGAAAATTCTGTGCAGAAGATACAGCAATTCATGACAGCCCAGAGTAGCACTGTATGGGAAGTTAGAACCCATTTTTATGTGGAGTCCTTACTTAAACAGTAATTTGAAAGAAGTGGGAGGAAGAGCCAGAGCCAAAGCATTCCAGCTACGGTACTCCTCCACTTTTTCTCATTAAATACTACCAAAGCATCTGCTGGAAAGGAGTTTCAGAATTGTTCCGCTTTTACTTTGCAATATTGGTATTGTGAACACCAGATGAGGTTTCCAGACCACATGGAGTTCTGCAGCAAGAGGTCCACTTTTCTTTAAGTGAAATGAATGAAAGCCTCAATTTATGAAAATTAATCTCAGTGTGGAAATTCCCAGTCTATTCTGAAGGGAAAACAGCCCTGATCTAGCTACTAGGATTCTTCAGTCAGGATTTGCCTCATGTGGTGTAGGACTTCCTGCACTGTAGCGAGGGACAGACTTCCACATAAACTGGTGACAGACCCCTATTGCAGCTGGAACCTGGGCCAAAATTGCCAATATTAGTAGGATTCTCTTCAGTGATTTTCATGGATCCTGGATCTGGCTTTGACTTAAAAGAAGTCACCCATCACTTGATGGGATAAAGTAGGTTGTAGGCAGCCAGAGCGACAATAGGACAGAAATTACATTCCCAGCGACTTAATGCAAAATGCATGATAACGAAAGAGAAACACTAGATTTTGCACCTGCTTGCTGTCACCTTAGCTCATGGGCACTCCATCAACTGGAGAAACTGCATAGATATTTTAAAAAAGTAAAATCTGTGAATTGTTACGGTTTCACCTGGGGTTGAGGATGTGTTCTGATTGCAGCAGATCACTGAAGGAGCTGCATACAATTATTTACTTTGCTTTTGTCTGACAGGTTCTAACATTGGACATGGGAATATGAAAAGGAGTAATTAAATATTTTTAGGTGTTACCAGAAAACAAGATACTAAGAAACGTGGCTATACATTCTACAGGCATAGGTTTCCATTATAATTTTGATTTTCATCACTTCCAAAGTTTTCCAGATGAAATCAGACTGATTCCTCTTGCATATGATCATAAAAAAAAAGGATGTATTTCTTGACACAGTACTATATGCTCCAAACATAGGGTTTTGAAAAATCAGATGTTTGCGCTTTATCCAAGGTTTTCTGTTTTTCTTTTTGCCAGATAAGCCAGAATTATTATGTCTTTCAGTGTTAGACTCTAAATAAAGCAACAAATGGAATATTCTTACGGATATATTTACAAGGAAATAATTGACTACATTTACTACCTTAACAAGTCTTTTTTTACAGGTTATACACATATTCTGGTTCCAAAGAGTGTATTTTAAAGTTGGTGTTTTTTTCTCCTTCCAGGACATGGAAGAAAACTTCAAACAAGTCAGACTCCAGGATAGTCCAGACCAAAAAATCTTAGAAAAGAAACATAATGCAAAGGTATCCATCCTTATTGTTGTATTTTTTTTCCATTTTCTTGTATATTTCAAATTTTTGTGTTGTCACAGTGGCTCTGGAAATCAAGTTATATGAGAGTAAATTAAGAATGCTGGTCTACTGTATGTTAAAAGTTTATATGAGAAGATAGAATTACTAAGAAAATAAATGAGCTTTACTGATCATTTGAGGGGGACTTTCTTTAGATATTCCCAGATAGTAATCAATCCCTACCTACTCATCTTTATATCAGATTGCATTAGTACTATATGCAAACTCAAGTTTACTCAAAGTTTAAGTGAAGTCAAGTCAGGCTGCTAATTTTTTAACATTTTGTCATAAACCATTATTTTCTATAGTGCCTTTTACATTGTAGAAGGGGATGGGAATTGAATGGAAATGCACATAAGATATCAGAAAGGTTTCTGACCATAAGAACGTTGTGAAGGGGACTAAAGGTCTTTTGTGAAATATTGCACAGAAGCAGTACAGTGTTCAAATTTTAACACTGTTTGAGAACCAGCTGTAAGAACCAATTCTGTGTATTGCAAGGATTTGAATTAAATGACTATCAAAGACACCTTTACTTAAAATCAAAGTGGATGCAATCATTTGAAAATATCCATAAACTATATTTAGAGAAGTCTGCTTTTTTCCAATATCTTCAACTTTGATCTTGTTAAATAGAAGAAAAATATTGTTAAATAAAAGTTATTTTCAATAGGAGAGTAATTTTCAAGTTTTTAGTTCCATACAAACTGTGTACATTTAATTAAATGTTTTTATTTAATAAAATAAATTAATGAAGTGTGTGAATTTCCTTTAGGGAGGAGTAAAGTTTGAAATTAATTTAGATGTATGTGTTCCTGAGGAAGACAGTATTCAAGAAGCAGAGGTATGTTGTAGTTACAGTCAAAGCATTTTCATTAGTAATCTGAAACCATGACAGTAGCTCCATGGTCTAAGGTTTGTTTCCATTACCATCATCCTCTACCTTTGTTATAATGAAGCTTCCTATTGAGGATTTGTTGGTGTATTGCATATATCTGACCTTCTTCAAGAGGATAATTGCTTAGAAGAAAATTGGATGATATCTGGGTCAATCTTTCACATGGTAGAAGATGAAGGAGTGCAGATATTTAAATTGGGCTTGAGGAGAAGAACTCATCTCAAAATTGAGTTACTCTGCAAATGACAAATTTGATCTGTAAATTGTTTTAGTACATTTCTGTTTCTTTTCACTAGTATTGTATCACAAAGCAACAATAATACTGTGATGAACCAGCTGTGATTTAGAAAAAGTTCAAGTGAAACTACAGACAACATGATGTGATTTCATTTATTGAAATGACATTTGTGGCTGATCGACACGTAATAGCTACCTATTAAGATTTTTATTAGTATATTAGAATTTTTAAAATATTTGTAACAGCAACATCAAAAATATAATTTCTTTCTAGTGTATATATTCTTAATTTACAAAGCACTATTTTGTCCTTCTGTTGTTTCACATCTCTGCAGAGCCCCCTGCAGCCCCCTGGTACACAAATCACAACGTGACTTTTGAGTTCTGCTGCTTCACTTTTTGTTACACAATTTTCCTGTGCATACATGAGAATGGCTGTCAAACACAGTAAAATGAGAAGTGATTAGTTATCGTCCCATTGTTTTCTCTTTCCAGAGTAACCTATTGTTTTCGCAGGTACTAGATAAACTCAATGAGACTTTAACTTTTGTGGATGGTGAGAATCTTAAGGAGAAATTGGTGGAAGTTTATGAAGATCATATGGACGGAGTTTTGGAAGAAGATGCAGGTATTTCTTGGGGAAATACAATGCTGAGTATTAATCCTGAAAATTACATAGGAATTAGGTAAATTCAGTTAGTCCAGGCTATAGCAAGTTTATCTGATGAACTCTCTCTTTATATCACATAATATTATAATCCCACTGAAATCTACTTAAAAAATGAAATAACTTTGCCTCCTTTTTTCACAGAATCACAAAATGATAGGGGTTGGAAGGGACCTCTGGAGATCATCTAGTCCAACCCCTTTTTCTTCCCCTTTTTCTTCCCCTTAGAGTCCAATGACATAGGTGATAAGAAAGAAAACAGAAAACATTGGCAAGGTGGAGCCCCTCAGACACTACTGAATTTTTTAGCTGATGCTGATGTCACATCTGTATGTCCTACCATGGCTGAAAATGAACTTGGTAAGAAAGTTTTGTCCTTCAGTGAAAATAGTGCCTAAAATTCAGCCAGACCACTTACAGACCTTTGCCAAAACAATTCCATACCAGAACGTCCACATGATCTGGCAGGCTTTTAATTGCAGGACTTCATAATAACTGAGGTTATTGTAGGTGTTAAATGATAGAATTCAGTCATCATTTTCTCCTTCATTTAATATTGCAATCATGTTGTGTTGCTCACACATATTAAGAGGGCTGCATTATATGAATCACTCTGTGGCCTGGGTAACAACAGCTAAAAATACCAGTCTACACAACTTATCAACACCACTTTCTCAGGCTTCGAGTGGATGACACACGAGAACTAGGGCAGTCGGTTGCCAACACCGTCCCAGAGTGTGGTGGAGTTCCGGTTTCCCACTCCTCACACATGTATTTCTACACAGTCACAAGTGCAACCTCACACAGGTGTGGCTGTGGAGATGCTCCTTTTCAGAAGAGGCCAGTCGCTGCGGTTCGTACAGTACCAGTGTGTATATTCCCAGGCAGCCAGCTATCTCCAGTGATCGGTTGCTGCACACAAGGAGCTCTTCCAGCATTCCAGCATTCCCAACACCCCAGATACACAGAAATAACTGAAGAGTTTGCATGGACAGGGAAGACAAAGCAGAATATGACACTTCTTTTTCATTCTGCTTTAGATGAAAGAGCATAGGGTGCAAAAAAACAGGAACTTCTTTGAAGCTTTTGCAGCCCCAGGAAGCCAACAAGTTTGAGAGTAAGGACTGCTCAGTGAAGCTGCACCTGTCTATTCCAGGCTTAATAAGCAGTTACTTGAGTATTAAAACCGGTGTTAGAAATTTTTAGTGACAAGTAGTCCAAACTATTTTTTCTCTACAGTATCACTCAGGTCAAATACTTTTTAAAAATTCAGGAGTATTCCACAAAGGGGGGAAAAAAGGGTTCCAGCATTACCCAAAAGAAGAAATTGATGTCAAGACTAGAAAGTCTGAATCTGACAAAAGACAGTGGCAAGCTACGGTCATGCTTTAGTGACCTGAGAACCTTGCTGTTCTTCAGCTGACCATGCTATTCTGCCTGAAGACATCCCGGAAAACAGGAAGCGGTGGAAACAAACACCACCAGGGACACTCCTGAACATCTTAGCAAAAGCAGAGCTGTCTAGTGATTCCTTAATCTGTCTTGAAGAAGAAATAGGTAGGTTTGTTGAAGAAAAACTTCTGCAAGTTTTTCTTTATTATTTCTTCTGCCATCGTCAGAGGGTCTGTGGTGAGAGCCAACCTTTTGAAGCAGTTGGCAAACTAGAAAAACACGGGCAGCCTGTCCCCGCAGCCACTGCTCTGTCCTGTGGCAGTGGAAGGCCTCTTTCAGGACGGTGATGTTTTCATTAGCTGGGAAAAGGGCAAGCCCTACTTAACTGGCTATTATTTTCATATGCGATTCTTTCATTTGTTTGGGTAGACAGAGGTAACCTACTACTGCCAGCAAGTTGGCAGGTACCACAAACCTGGATCTAACCCCTGCAGCTGCTGAGATTGAAGAACCCTGTAAAAAGCATTTATAGAAATTCATGTGTTTCTGTAGAACAACTGTAAATGGTAGTACACGATAGCTTAAACTACAGTTACAACACGGTCTGTGCTGATACAGCTGAAATCGATTCAGACTCATACAGCAGCGCACTTTCCTAAAGCAAGACACTGTTTTGTAAATGACATTTACTTTGTATCAAAGCTGTTAGCTAAAAAGCCAGAGTATTTTCCACAGAAAGATGCTCTAAATGTAACCAGACGTTGTGAGATTTTTTTTCACAATTGCCTATTTACTGAATGTGTAATTGGATGGCAGGACTTCTAAGCTAGCTAAATTGTACATGCCAAGTTTCAACAATTGTAATGGATCGTGAGACCTATCTTTCATTTGCAGCTGTGCAGTCAGCGCTCTCCTGCTAATTATACCTCACATACGTGTTTTCTCACAGTGTAACAAGCTCTTTTAAAACTGCCCCATCCTGAAGGCTAAATCAGCTAAACGTACCAGCTAAATTCCTCTCCAAAGACTAGCTTTATTGCTCACACATTAAAAAAAACCAAAAACCAAAATGAAATTCAAACCACTTTTCCCTAACGTCAGCAGTTCATAGAACTAAAGGAAGAATAAGTAACACAGGTATTCTAATTGCTGTTGCTTTTAGCTGTTACAATCATTAAAATACATCACTCTCTCAGCACCCAGTTCTGCCCTGCTACTCAAGCTGACATTGTGGAGCACAGTGTTACCCAAACTGACAGATTTCTGTTGGATCACATGCAGAATTTAGTCTTTTTACTAAAACAGCAACTCTTAGCATTGTTCTCCCACCGTCAGGTTAGGGTTGCTCTTCAGTCTTCAAAAGCGAGCATTTTTAGGTAACCATAGCTACATCCAAATAGTAATGGTCAGTCTTTCCCAAACAGTACTCCTCTAAGTTTTCCACTGAAAATGCAGCCCCCTGTATTGGGAACTTAAACTTAGAAAAAAATTCGAGCATTTACTTATTTGCTATTACTTCACATACACTTCTATCGTTAGCTAATATACAAATAAAGGAACGTTTCTCTTCCTTTCCAGAAGGGAGATTAACTATGTTGCCTCCAAAAGAAAACAAGGAAGATGATTCAGAAACATACACTGCTGTTGCTGTTGATGAAGGCAGACTTGAGCCAAGATCAGATGACGAAGACACGTAAGTCAAGCACATCGGAAGAAACATCCATACAACTGAACAATTCTCATGAAATGGCAGGTTACATTGCCTAAAGCTTTTCTTCTGTTCTTTTAAATTCATAAATGAAGGAAACTTACTTGTTTCACAGAGCTTGCTAATTCAACTTTTAATTCTGTAATTTAATATGTCACATGCCAATGCTGTCATTAAAAATATTATGCAGAAGTATTAACATGGCTTTGCAGCTCCTGTTCTCTTACCTTCTAAATACAGGTGAACAATCTCACAGAGAAAGAAGAAACAGTTTGCATTATGTTTGTTGCTTGTGCATTCTTTATAAAGTGTTTTCAAAAAATCTCAAAGACCTTGACAGGAGAAAGGCTTGTAACAAATCTATATTTAATTAATATAATTATCTTGTTTTACTTTACAGAAATTTTGAAGATTCTGAAGACGAACTCAGACATGAGCTGGAGGCATCTCTGGAAAAAGTGGTAACTTCTCCAGCAGAGAGAACCCTGGAGTCTCCCACCCTTTCAATAAATAAAGGTCAAACAGATGAAGAAAAGATGAGTTTACCTCACAAACTACTTGCAAAATCTGGTGATGATTTAGAAAATAACCATGGGTCATTTAGTGTTGACACACATAATGAAAAAGGCAAGCAGGAGGCAAGAGCTACCTAGAACACCAGCACAGTTACTCTTTCAAAACTTTAATTTGCTTGAAGTTTCAGCCACATCAGTAACAAAATTTAAGGATAGCTGACATTAAACGCCAAGTAAATCAACAGTGCTAAACGCTCAATTAAAATTAACAGAAGCCTGTTACTATTTTGTTTAAAAGGAAAAAAATCAGGCTAGTTTTCAGACATGTTGAAAAATCCTCATCCAGACTGAAATGCACATTCATCTTTATTATTCTGAACTAGCTGGGACTTCTGTGACACCACTTGCTTCAGCAAATTTCCAATTACGTACTCTCATTAACCATTTTTGTATCACGTAAGAAAGTCTCTTAGTGTATTGTATTGCCCTAGCTCAATCAACTCCTTGTTCTAAGAAGCTCTTCCAGCTTTTCCTAATCAGTATGTACTGCCAATACTGCTTTATAATCCGTAGTTTCATTTACACAGTACTGACCCTACGTAGTATCACCAACTGCTCAGCAGTTTTATATAGTAATGTAAAAGGGTTTATTAGCACCGTGAGAATTGTGTGTTCCCCAATTCCTAATAAAATATGGAACAGTTAGTTCTTCATGTACAAAATTTCACATAGTCCAGGTGAAGCTTAGAGGGAAAATCATGTTCTAAAGTCTGATTTCAGTAGCTTTTTGTACTTTTAGTTTGCTAAAATATAAAATACTGCTTTGATGGCTCAAAAAAAGGACTATATGTTTTTCCATTTTTCATACAAAAACAGATGTCCAATTTTTGAACATTTTGTTCACAATGTTCTGTTTTACAATAAGCAGTAGTTTAGGGCTTTAATGTTCATGTTTGTGTAGCATTTAATTCTGCCCTCTAATCTAGACCCTTCTGTTCCCTAGGAACAGAAAAACTTTCAGTAGAATAGAGTTGGAAAAATACCACTAAGTTGTCATACTGTGAAAGGGCACAAGGAAATAGCCAATACAAGGATCATAGACAAGTGCAATTGTTACACTTATTAAAAAGCAAGCTAGCAAAACCACAATATGATTAACCTAAAGGAATCACTGTAGGTAATGAAATCTCGAGAACCACAATTAAAATCCCTCATAATAGAATTTTGCCACAGGCTGGGGGACAGGAAATTGAAAATGTGCTACAGATGCTGGAAAAAAATTCCTCTGGATAAAAAAGCTATCAATCAAACAAAAATGTTGACTTTAAAAAGTGTGACTGTGAGTGAAGAGTCATGAAATGGGTGGAGACTAAAAGTATTCAATAAATAAAAGAACTTCTAGCTGCAGTTCTTTTACCAAGGAAAGATGATGGTTCTGTGAATCCAGAGGGTTTTGCAGCGCACTGTCATGTAGTCAACACAGAAAATTTTTAGGAACATTTCTTTCCCAGTAAAAAAATCTCGTACACAAACTACAGGTACTCTGACAGAAAGAAAAAAAAATCTCTTTATTTAATGGGACGAAGGGATCATATATTAGATATATTTACAGGTGACACATAGTCAAATATAAAAACTTAATTTTATTCATATACATTTATTTAAATAATGGCTCCACAGATAAGAGGAATGTCTCTTCAAAATGCTGGTCAGAAAACCTGTGCACAGAGCGACGAGCGTTTTCTCTGATCTCTAACCTTTTGTCAGGAGACAAAGAGAGGATATAAGCCATCGTCTCAGCATAACTGTCCTCGTTTTCTGCTAGGAAGCCTGTAATATGTCCTTCATATGGTACCACAATATCTAATTTGGGGCCTCCAGAATTATGAGCCAGGATAACTGTGCCAGCTGCCATACATTCAACTACTCCTGTAAAAGATATAAAACATGGATATGCACATCAGCGACTTTGGCATTCGATAAGGCACTGGAAAGTTAAAACTGCAGTAAAGTTCACCCAGAATTGTAAGTTACTAGAGACTGGTCTTCTAGATAAGTTTGAAAAATACAGAGTAAATGGTCTCATAAGAAAAACAAATTTAAGTTTTTCGGTTCTTCAGTTTCTCCTAGACACATAAAATTGAAATTAGAAATCAGATATAATTGGTTAAGTTGTGGTTCTTGTAACATATTTGATTCACATGAGATAGATTATATTGCCAGTATTTTCGGCAAAAAAAAAAAGCTAGATACTGAAACAAATGTAAAGATAAACATGGAAGGTAGCACTGTGACAGAGCACTGCATAGTTCTGTTCTTCTCTGTGACAGAACACTGCAACACTGGTTTTATGGTATGGTGGCAGCTGCAAATAATAATTAAAAATTAGAGCTGAACATAACTATTCATTTTCTCATTCACACTGAAGAATTTTAACACTTAGAAAGATACTGACAGAAAAGCTGACTATGCACATTTCAATCAGATGATATTCAGAAGTTCAGTACTTTGCAGATCAACAAATCTTTATAGCTTTTGACAACTCAGCAAGACAGACATGTAAAAGTTGTTATCGCTACATATGTGTTTTTCATGGAAGAAGTTTTAATGAAATGAGAATATGATAGTGAGATTTCCACAGACAAAAGCAGTGGGATAGGAATAGCATATAATGTATCCATCAGCTTCAGTTCTCCTCCATGGTTCCAGAACAAGACATCAGAAATCACTTTTAGTTGCTGATTCTTCTCAGTTCTGATTTGACTTTTAAAAAGTTCCCTAGCTCAAAAATCGCCAACTATAAATAATGCTCCACTGTTTTTTTGGAACATGTTTTTTACAGGTAAAAAAACACTGGAGATGAAGGTGAAATCATGCTGAAATTCAAAATCCCAGTGTGATTGTATGTTGGTTTTGTTTTTTGTTTTTTTGGGGTTTTTTTGTTTTTTTTTTTTTTTGTTTTTTTTTAATTTACTTAAACAAACTGTTTTGGCAGGAGGAATAATATGAGAAACTGTTATTTCCATTTTGTGGCAGTTGCTTCTGGGAGACACTTTGAGTAAATTTTTTTTGTACGAAGTTCCTATAGACTATAACTAATACTCCTGATACTTACTTGACTTGTATTCTAATAAAGTCTGATGACATTAATTGCAATTTAGTCATATTATAGCCAAGCACAGCATCCCTCTGTTTGGCTGCTAATTTACCGTGGTGTAGATTTATGGTAGATGACCAATCTCACATTCCCTTTCAAGATCAGGACTCAGCTAATGCCAATAAACCGAGGCCAATACCTTCGTTCTGTATGACAGCACGTTGCAAACCAAGCCCCAGCTCCTCTTCAGCATTCTGCTCTGTGCTATGGCAACTGATTTAAGGACTTGACTTAATTGCCTTAGCACAGGTGCCTAGTGTAGTGAAATGAACAAGGGTACCTGGTGGCATCTACATGGGGCTTACAAATAAAGAGACAGGATCTGTGGGAGACTCACCTCTGAAACAGCAGCTAGAGCCCCACGGCATATACTAGACATTTCAAATGGCAGCTGAGGCAAGTGAAACACAATCCAGATCTCTACACACAGATGTCTACACAGGAACTGTGTCTAAGCTCCCCCTGCAGTCAGTGGAGCCAACAGGGCACAATCTAAGGTGCTTAAAGAGAAGTACCTGCTGCCTTTCAATGCACCGTTGGGTACGGAAGGCACCTGTGTAAGGCTGGCAAACCTAACACAGGAACTCAGGGTGATGCATGAGCTTACAGAGTGATAGCTGGAGGTCAGGCAGGGCATCTTGGGCAGCACAGATGGGACTAGCTAGCTCTTTAGGTGACATGGGGATGCCCGTAATTAACAGTCTACAGTGCTTCAGTTTGCACTACAGTAGCACCTAGTGGTTAGTCATCTGAATTGGTTCTGTAGGCTCTACCTCAGCTAGATCACCTCTGAGGAGAACAGGAGTTTGACACCTGCTTGGCATACAGACCTCTGTGCTTAGACACCTACACTGAGGAGTCTTAATCACAAACTGAAGCCCTCCCCAACCATGTCCCCATCTGGGACAAATGGCTGAACTCTGAGGAAAGATACTGACCGATCCCGAAGTGCTCATTCCACATCGTATGCAGGCCAATGGTGGCCTCAGCCAGGTGTCTCTTCAACTCCTCAAAGGGAACGTTTATTCTGAACATCACGTTGTTACTAACTGCCAGCTCTTCACAAAGACGTTTAAGGTTATTTACACGCTCTTCATCTTGCTGGTTACGACAGCCGCCAATTAAGATAAGCTTCAATGATGGCTGCTGCCCCAGTCTCTTCTCTTTCAGCAATTTAGCAAAGGCTCTGATTTGCAAAGGATGATCTTTTTCAGGCCTGAACTGGCTGACAGAAACAATGCAGTGTTCAGCGGTGCTCTTTTCCTCTTCCAGTGGAATATCCAGGAAGGTCTGAACATCACACGGTGGATACACAACGCTAGTGCAAGCCCCAGCTCTCCAGAGGGAAAGGATGTGATTTAGCGTCCAAGAAGAATTAACCATAATCACGTCACTGCAGGAACCAACCAATCCATACATGAAAGCAAAGAAGTAGTAGTAGACAAGTTTAAATTTGCTGAACAGAGGATTGTTTGTAATGAAGGCTGCATTGTTAAACCTGGTGTCCTGATTCCTAACAACAGAAAGCATATCAGTGCTGATAGTGGGATAATGGACGTAGCATCCAATGCGACAACCTCCTAAATATTTAAAGAGGGGAAGTGTGAAGGCATAACCCATGGAGTCAATATAAATATCGGGAACACACTTTAGAAGAGCTTCCCAGCCGAGAAACACTGATCCTAAACTTTGTCCCAGCAAAGTGAAGTGAGGGTAAAGAGAAGCTTCCACAAGGTAGCGTTTTTCTAAAAACACGAACTTCACAGGATGAGTTAATTTAATATTGAATCTTCTGAAAGCGCCTTCCACTATTTCTTCTCCAGTGGCATCTCTATCACCAGTGTAAACAACACACGTTACATTTCTGTACCTGCAAGAGTAAAGAAAAAGAATTTCATACATTCTTCTCTTCAAATTTTGTAACATGAAACTAAAATATTATCCATTCAAAATGACTCAAAAAGCATGTGAAAACAAATATCTGGCCTAGCTCTGAAATGATTTTGACTAAATTACACTTTTCCTTATACTTCCACAGTTTTTTCTGATCTGCAGAAAAACACATGGCTGAAGACTTGGGGAATTATTTTTTTTTGAGTAAAGCATAAGAGGAGCTCAGTATTATTCTAAAGACTTAAGAACGCCTTGCCCTGCATTAGATGTCTGTCTAGCGCATAGCATGAGGAAAATGCAGAAGACTGTGCAAGCCAGTGGATGTGCCAATGTTAAATCCATTTTAGACATTAACTCGTTTTGCCTCTTGCACCAAGAGGAAAGTATCAAGATTATCAGTTATCTTCTGATGAGTTATGCCCATAACAAAGTTCCATACCAGCACTGGAAAACTCATGAGAGAGGAGGGGTTCTCCCAAGGACAGAAAGAAGTGAAAGATGCCACAGCGGGGAAGTTAAATCTGGGTAAAGGGATGAAGTGGAATGGTGCAACCAGGTGAAACTCAGATGTAAAAAAAATGTAGGCCCGGTAGATTAACGACACCTATTTAAATATGTAAAATGCAAAAATGTACATAAATAATATCATCAGTAGCTAAGAATGAAATACGGTATTTGATAAACATACACTTACTTTTTCTGGAGCGTTCTTATGGCACACCACAAGACTCTCTCCCCTCCACCACCTGCATTGCAATATGGGTGAAAAAAGGCAACCAGCAATGGCCGCTTCCCATCTTTTCCTGCTGAGGTCAACTGTTTTTTCCTTTGTTGTAGCCAGAGCCGTATTCCCCACAGTAGTACCACCAGGCAGACACACAAAATTCCACTTAGAAATAATGCAGGGATTAACAATGAGCACAGCAATCTGAAACAAGCCGGAGATTTTAAAAAATAAAATTGCTTTAAAGAACTACTACATATGAAATTGAGAGAGAAGGGCTTTTAGGTAGAGATACAGGGAGTTCAACAATTTCTTGAGTTCTTCTCAGAAATTATCAATGCGTACCATTTCAACAATTACGGGGGAAAAAAATACTATTCTACACTTGTTTAGCTGAAGATTTTTTTGTCTACTGTTACCTCTCAATCATTTAGTATTGTTTATTCATGCCATATATCTATACCTATCTCCATGTGCTATACACACTATAACAGTTGCATGTCCTTCGCGATCTGGCAAAACACAACTAGCAAAGTAAGAGTTTTCTTCAGTCCAAGCTCCTGTTTGGCCTGCCTTAGCGTGAACTGCTTTGGTGTACTGTTACTCAGGGCCAGGCTGCAGCGCAAGCGACCCAGAACCTGCGTTTTCCATTCCCTGGAGATTTGAAGAGCTGTGTCACTTGTCCAGAAAACCTTTGAGCAGTTTCTCCGTTTAGAGAACCATTTTTTCAGGTCTCTGAAGCGCTCTCAGACAGGGGCATTCCCTTTACTCACCCCCACCTCCCTGCATGGCTCTCCTAACCCAGCAACGGGAGGTTTCTCACAGAAGCCTCTTCTCAGTCTACAGATCTTCACAGGCGCCACACTCTGGATTCTAACGCTACGCTACATGTTGTGATAAACATCATTTACTCGACACTAAAGGGGCTGCCCATACCGAGTCACGCGTCACGACTGACACGTAAAATAAGAAAACACTTTCATTTTCGGGACGAAGAAGCGGAAAAAGCGCATCGACCCATCCGAGACCGGCGGCAGAGCGAGAAGGAGCCGGGCAGGGACCCGCCCCACCTCGCCCTGCCCGGCGGCCTCCTCTCCTCAGGGTCTGCTGCGTGACGGCCAGGCAGGCCCGGGGCGAGATGGGGGAGCGCGGGCGCGATTTGGCAGGGGGCCATGGAGGCGCAGGGGCTCCTTCTCCCCTCCCTCTCCGCCGCCAGGACCCCCCTCCGCCACACGGCCCCAGCCCTCCCCGGGTACCTGATGAGCCCACACAGACACAACCCTCCCGCCACCATCTTGGACAGCGCCGCCAGCCTCTTCCGTCGGAAAGGGATGGCTTGGGGCTGGGCGTGGGCGGGGCCAGCCGGGCATTGCCTCCCTCTCATTGGTTGTCTGCGGGAGATAGACGGCGGGGAGGGCAAAGCGGCGCGGCGCTGCCGAGTGGGCGGGAGCAGGGCGGGGGGCGTGGCTGCGCCTGAGCGGGGCGGGGGGGCCGTTGCGCGCGCTGGCAGCGCCCCCTGAGGGGCGGGAGCGGCGCCGTCATCGCTGTGGCCGTTGCGTCCTCCTCTTCCCCCTCCTTCTCTTCCTCCTCTTCCTCTTTTTCCTCTTCTTCATCCTCCGCGGGTCTCCTCAGGGGCCGTCGCCTCCCGCCCGCCCCTCCGGGTAGAGCCCGGGGGACAGCACCGGGCGGTGTGGGGTGCGAGGAGGAGGCAGAGGCCTTCCCGTGGGACAGGGGGGTTGGTCTCCCACATCCACCACACGCAGATTTTGTCCCTGTAAATACTGGCCCCTCTCTTTGGCCAGAAGAGGATGGTATTCGATGTCCCGTCTTCCAGCCCTGCATAAATCTCCTGCTTGTAAGTGAATCCCTCTTTATAGAGAGGTACCTGGTCTGCTCTCTGTGAACGTGTGCAAGTTAACTCTGTCAGGCCGAGGACAGCATGTCCAGAATACCCTGTGCCTGGTGCCCGCTCTGAAAGAATCCCTGTGAATACGCTCACAGGGCAGTTTCCACTGGATAATGTCCAGGCTGTCTCTGGCTAATATACTTTCTCTCCTATTTTGTCTTGATTCAGGACTATATGCACAGACTGGAGGATTAGTGTCGAGATAAGACTGAACAGTGCTGTTTTTTAAAATGCTACTAACGATGTGTTCAGTAAACAGCAAGGCTTTGTATTTCTAAAATGGCTTCCCTTGGAACAATATAGGAAACTAATCCCGCTGTCCTGGATGCTGGGAAGTGTTGAGTAAAAATACCAGACTGTAGGTGAGGCGGTGTTTAGGCAGAGCAGACCACAACATTTCTGATCTTCTGTCACATCACTAGGTGCTTTTCTTCCCCACCATATTCTCCATTAAAAAAACCCAACAACTTTATGTGGCAAATTTGATCCAGATAACTCAGCCTTCAGTCTCTTGCGGAGTTTAGGGTGTCCAAAATTTGAGGGCATTTCAAGCCCTGTTTCTTTGAACAGGACCTTTCCAGAACGTGGGATCTTTCAGCCTCTTTGAGGTCTATGTGATCTCTTTCATGTCATAGCTGCCTGTGCATTTTGAGGTCCAGAAGCTGTTAGGGATGCTTATTAAGGTCATCCTATGTCTTCTTCATCAGAAGAGTTCTGGCTGGAAAATGCTGGATCATTAGTTTCTTTGGCCATTGATGTAGCCCGAAGCAGAGAAACAATGTCCCTTCTGTAGTGGGAGTGAGAAGAGTTCAGCTTGAGTAATGATTATTTGATTCTGACCTGCCTGGATTGAGTTTTCCATTTATAGAGAGTCACCATGTGGGCATGGAAATGTGTCAGGCCCTCAAAGTTGGAGTTTTATTGATTATTTTACTGATGGTTTTATTTAAGTATCTTCACTGTCTTAAATACCATTCACTAGGTTTTATCAGGTCATCTCTGCCTTAACGTGAGCAGGTAAATTGGAACAGCTCTGTTGGGCGGTCCAGCCAACATGACCTCACATTTGATTTCTGAACTAACAGCTCTCGTAAGTAGAGTGCCACAGGCATTAGTTTCTCTCCTTTAATCTTTTTCCCCTTCCCCAACAGACCAGTTGCCTGAGAAGCATGTGAGATGCTTGCAGAAGAGGCCTTTGCTGGATTCACATTTCTCAGCTCAAGACACCTCTCTTGTAATGTCAACATTTAAAGATAATTGCCTGGGTTCAGAGAAGAGGCACAGTTCTTCTAGGGAACAAGAAATACAATCTATTTTCGATGATGAAATTTTTGTCTCCCCACTGATTTGAAAAGGAGCTTATGGACGCTCCCTTGGAAGGTATGAGTCTTAGATTGAGTGTCTTTATGAAGCTGAAGGATCACAGGTTAGTCAGGGCTTAATTAAGATGAGACTTAGGTAATGCTGAAGAGTTCCAGGAAGTAAGAAGAATAATTAATGAGGGAGACACCTACATACTTGGCTTTTGAGTTGCCTGCACCATAAATGGCAGATGCAGTGTTTTGGGTTTATATTCAGCGCTCTGTTCAGTAAATCATGTAGCAAAAGTACTCAGAAAAGCCTTTGGCTTCACGTGGCTAAAAGAGTACAACTTGTTCTTTCCAGCTCATTGCAAGGTTAGTTGTACTGAAATCAGGATTTAACCCATGAAGCTTCCAGCACAAGTCCTACACTTTCTTCAGGGTTTCAGTCCTAAGTGTCAGCAGTATGTTTTAGCTTGAGGCCAGCAAAATATCGTGCTTTTCCCAAAACCACCTAATCAATTTCTTGGAAGTTCCCCATATCTCCTATTAACGAACGCTTATGTCTGTGCATTTGGCAGCTGGAAAAAAAAACAACTGATTTGCACGGTCACGATGGAAACAGCTGCCTCGTGGCAGCATATTGTATTTGCAGTGCATAAACTTCCCGGCAGGGTGAGCCTCAGACTTGATTCAACTCGTACAGCCAGATGTACTCTGCGTGCACAGTATATCCAGTGTGAGACATAGGTCTGGCACTTCCCAAAAATACTGAAATTTTTGCATGAATTCAGATTGACTGTCCAATGTCAGTGTTAGACAGCATATACAGTCACATAATTTTCCTGATGACAGCAAATCAGGGAAGTTGTTTTTGAGAGAACAATTCATAGATACTATTCTTGTCTTGCTTTTTCTCCCACGGCAAACAATGGATAGACCAGAGGAACTGTTTTGGTAGGAGCCCTCTCTGATTTACATTCCTTTTTTTTTTTTTAAGCTTTTTTTAAGCCCTTTCCTTACCATGTGCACTTCTTTCTTGAGTGGAGTAAGCCAGGAAACGTGATGTCCTTGCAGGCTGCATATGACCTATAAGTTGTAGCTCAGGCACATTGTAATAAAGCATCTGCATAAACAAATAGATATTCTAGATCTGGATAACTTTTTCAGATCCTTACCAATGCTAAATGGGGGAAAATAAGAGTTCTTCACAAGACAACCAGATTAGATAGAAAAGGATTTGAAGAAAAGGATCTGCTTGTAGTCTCTGCCTGGTCTAGATGTGTCTTACTACATGAGTTGCTACAGACACAAAGTGTCACACAAGTTCAAATGATAACCTCTGCTGGTCCTGGCACAAATTCTTTAGACCTGACTTTGCAGTCATAAGGTGACTTGGTTTGATGGCACCTGTTTCTTCTGCAGTTCTTACTATGTGTTTTGTAGTCATGTCAGATGGTCGTCTTTTCATGGAAGGCTATTTTTATTTTGGAACTAGTGTTCACTTGCTTGTTATAGGTAGAAATCTGCATGATGGTGGGAGTATCAAATAGTTTTCTCTGTTCTAATAATTTATAGTTTGTAGAATCACAGAGTGGTTGTGAATTGGCTGGGACCTCTGGAAGTCTATGGTTCTAAGTCATCTTGTCCAGCCCCTTTGCCCAAGGTGGGCCACCTACAGCCAGTTGCCCAGGACCATGTTAATTCAGCTTTTGAGTATCTCCAAAGATGGAGACTCCACAACCTCGTTGGGCAACCTGTGCCAGTGCTCGGCCACCCCCACAGTGAAAAAGTGTTTCCTGATGTTCAGACAGAACCTCTTGTGTTTCAGTTTGTGCCCATTGCCTCTGGTCCTGTCACTGGGCACCACTGGAAAGATCCTGGCTCTGTCCTCTTTGCCCTTCAGGTATTTGTATACATTAATGAGATGCTCCCTGAGCTTTCTCTAGGCCGAACAGTCTCAGCTTTCTCAGCCTGTCCTCATAGGAACGGTGCTCCAATCTCTTAATCATCTTAGATGTTTTATTTTTTCTGTAGTCCATCTAGTGGTAATTAAAAAAAGCATACTAATATTTTCAAAGTTCTTTTGTTAACTTTTCTTTAATCACAGGCTATTCAGCTTCTGACGTAAGCAATATGACAACTGTGTTGCTGACAGCCTTACAGACTGCAAGGGACACCTTTAATGTGTGAACGGCCAACACAGACTAATTGAGTTGTCACCACTTAACAACTTCCCCACCTTAATGCATATGTAGCAGATGATATTGTATGCATGTATTTAGGGTATTGGCAATAACTTCAGCGAGAGCAGCGCTGAGCTTTCTGTGGTGTTCCCACTCCAGCAGCGAGAATGCTATTAAAAACCTTGTCTGTAGAAATTCCATGCGGCTGACATGCCAATGAAATTAAACTAGCCTTGTCATGAAGTCAGCTTTGTTTTCACCTTCCCAGAGATGTGCCAAGTTTTTAATCTTTTGCTGCCTCTGTAAGCATTTTTGTCCTGTTTTAATCGCTTTCCTTATTAAGGTCCTTACTCTGAAGGAAAATCCATGCAAGCAGGCCTTCTGAAGGGAGTGGTATTCAGAAGAAATAGGAGAATCCACTCACAATGTGTTCTCTGCAAGCCTGCAAGGTGTTTGAGACAGTTTTAAAGTGTATTTTTGTAACTCTCATTCTTGCCAAATACTCCACATACAAGTAACTTGATAAGATAAAACCACTGGCAAGTAATAACCCAAAGAAACTGGATTAATATTGTGTAAGGATGTTCATATGACAGTCATGTGATCTTTTATACTTTCTTTCTTTCAGGAACATGCACTGTGTAGCACAGAGTCTCATTCAGGGCTGCTGTCTTAGCTTCCAAAATGCCTGGGACTGTTTTTAGCAGAAGGAATCTTAGATCATTCATATACACAGTAAGTTTTTCCTTTTTGCACGTGTCTTGTGATAGGCTGTTAAATGTTACAGTATGTTTGTTCTTCTTTGCATAGTAACAGGAGACAGAAATAAAGTTGCACCAGTTGAGTGCTAAATATTTGTGAAGCAAAACACAAGTCTTGGAAATAAATCGTGGCACTGATATATCTAGGGCAAAACACTATGGGGTTGTTTTTGCTGATCTGTTGTAATATTAAAGTTCCTAAATATAAGCAATTCTAGTAAAAAAATTTTTAACTATTATCTTTACTTTTGAGCTAGATGTTGTAGGGCGTGGGTTCTCCCATCATGTATCGGTAAGCAAAAGCTGCTCCTTTTTTGGGAGAAGCAATGAAGAATTAAGCAGCTTGGGTCTAACACGGAATTTTTGCAAGAGCTCCTATAAACCATGTTTATTTGTATCACCAGGCAATTTCAGCAGGTTGAACCCATAGCTTTTGATTAACAGAAGATTATTTTCACCCAAATTGTCCAAGTTGGTCAAGGACCACGTAGGAAAACAAATCAGTTCCACTGTTGGAGTTTGATCCTGTAGATTGTGCCAGTGTTTTAACCTCCCATGGACTCTTCTGTCAGTTTTAAACAGTCATCAGCAGGAAAAATCAAAATGTCTGCTGTTTTTTAGGATGGGTGAATGAAACATATTCAAGCACAGGCAGAAATGGATCGCAAATGACGTAGCCCTACAGATAATATCACTGAGCTTACAAAATAACACGTAGACTCACTTTTTCAGCTGGAAGTTTGGGATTCTTGAGGAGCCAGGGACTATTTTTGAGTGTCTGTAATAGCAGACCCAAATCCTTCTTGCTTTTCTTTCTCCCTTATGCAGATACTAATGTATCTGTGGCCATCTGCACATAATCAGGACATGAAGGGGATCATGAAGGACCACCTCTTTCACAGTCATACCTTAACATCTGTTTAAATCAACTATGAAACTGCTCAGGAAGCTGCAAAACTTCACAGTGTGAAATTTTTACTGAGTTAGGCACCTCTATCATCAATCTTTAAAGGCTTCACATACTGAAAAAGAAACACCCTGCACTAACTTATTCAAGGTGCATTTGTGCATGTGTGTTTGTGTGAGCTTCTCTGTGCCTGTTTTAGGAAGCAAGGAAGAGTGCAATTTGGATGAAAATCCAAATTGTTTCACATGAAGCCAGGACGAGGCAGGATTTGCATTCTGTGCTCACGTCTGTCTCCCTGGCACTAAACAAGAAAGAGACAGGAGCCAGAAACTGTCTGCGGAGCAGGACAGAAGGGAGTTACAATTATTGGAGGAGACTGTTTGGCTAGCCCAGACATGAGAGATGCAGGCACTGTGCCTCGTCACCTCCTCTGACTTATTTCTATTCTGGGGATGCAGAAAGCTTGAAAGGTCGGTGATTTTCCCATGGGGTTGATTCAGTCAAAGATTCTCTGATGGGGAGTGAACTAGGGCTGCTTAAAAGTAGTTCCCTGCTGCACTACCTTTTCTTTCAACAAGCAGAGGTACCAGGAGGGAATGATAAATGGACTGAGCCTGAATTTGCATGGATTAGCATCTCTGCTTCCCAGGAATTGAGGACAGTTAATAAATCTCAGAAGGTTGCTCAGCAACTCTCAGGATGGTTACCTTCTTTTATACCGAGCTGCAGAATGCTTCAGTTTTGACTAAATGTGTCCTTGGAAGAAACATTCTTTGTCTGGATAGCAGACTGAGGTGAACTCTAGAAATGGCAGGATTGCCGAGAGCTGAAAAAACCCTCCACTTCACTGTTGGAAAGCTTTTTTGTATTTCCCTTTTCTTACAACTGCAGGCTCCCAGGAACTCTTTCTTTAGGAGTCAAATGTCTCCAGTTTCCTCTGCATGTTCATGCAATAAAAACTATTTTTACAGTGGGTTTGAGTCGTGATGAGCCAGTAGGCATGCCGCAGAGAATAACCTGAGAAAACCTGCCTGCATTTGAAAGCAGGATTTTAACTGTGTACTTCAATCCAGGTGTTAAATGTTTCAGATAGAAGTATTGGTAAACAGAAAGAGTATTACTCTGTATTGGCATTTCCCTTAGATGTTTTTTGAAGCATCTGTTTTTATGGAAGAAATTGCATAAAATTGGTAGCAAAGTTTCCTGTGTTGATACTTTCATCCCTGACTGTCACTTTAGTTCTGACATTTCCACCTGAATTCTTCCCCACTACTTGTAGGCTGCCGGTGTTACTCGATGTAATAGGGAATTATTATCAGGCATTCCAGCAGAAAAAAAAAACAGCAGTAAATATGTTTTCATCTTTATTTTTTGTTTCTCCCCTCAGTTTCTATAAGCCTCTGCAGTGAATCAGTATGGTTCTATCCAGGCAATCTCCACGTATTTTAATGGTCACTTAGAAGTATATTTTATCCACTGATAGAAACTAGGACTTCCCTGCCCGTGGCTCTTGTCTGAGAGTTGACTGTAAGTTCATGCGGGATATTAGATCTGGACAGGGCAGTGCTGTAATAGTTCCTTGCCCTGAAGAGCAAATAATTAACAGGGTTTTTGTAGAAAAATAAGTTAGCTAAACAGCAGCTCACATACATTACAGTTTGGACTTCTGACAACTTGGAACAGCAAAACCTCTACCCAAGCGCCTGTAATGTCCTCATCAAGGTTTCCCTCTTCACTTCTTGCCTGCTGTGGCAGAGAGAGTCAGCTGGAGAGTTGACAGATCTTCATCCATCTCCAAATTGGGAAGAAAAACCCGCCTAAGGGCAGCGCTTTAGTTAGAGAGGCCCCTGCTGCTGAACGCCTGCACCCTCCCGTCCCTTCAGTCCCATCGTGAGTATGGTGATGCCGAGGTCAGTGGTGTGTGAGCAGAGCCCCGATTTGTTCGCTCATGGGAGGACAGTAGCCTTGTCTTGGCAGCATGTGGCAGAGCCCGAAAGGGCACATAGTGGAGGACAGGTGACAAGGGCTGTTGTGCTGGCCTGGCTGGGCTGTGGCTGAGCCCCTGTGGCCATAGGGTCACCTGAGTCTACCCTCTCTGAAAAGGTGAGATTATAGAGAGGGCCCTAACACCCTCATGCCTTTTTCTACCCAGTAACTGCAACCAGTTCACAGGAAGAGAAAGAAAAAAAGGAGTAAAAGAACCAAACGGATGATGTAGAAAGCAGAAACCCAACTTCCCAGGCAGAGTTTTGCCTGGAACACCAAGAAAGCAGGTAGGACTTTGCTCAGGACTGTATGCTGGAGAAGCCCAGGCCCTGTGGTGAGGAGTGCTGCTATCAAGCTTTCTTAGGGATTTGGGAATTGCTGGAAACTCCCCTTTTTCTGTATAGAGGTGGTTTCTGCCAGGGTAAGATAGCCAGAAACAACTGTTAAGAGAAACTGAATTTGGGCTTGCCTTTACATATCTAGCCTGTCCTAACAAAGGCAGTATGTTTGTATTTTAGACATGGTATCGGTAATGCAAACACAAGATGCTGTTTGCTTTTTTTTTTTTTGAAATTAAGGCGACTGTGGTGTATATATATGAAATGGGATGAAATAACCTTTTAGTCAGAGGCCTTTGACTTGGGATTAAACACTGGCCATAGAACCAGAAATACTGGTTTAAATCAGAGTTACATTCTTTTTTTTCTGGTCATTTTTCTTTTTTTTTTGCATGCTTTACAAATATAATGTGCTTTATGTTATTTACGTAGTGTAAGGTGTCTCATAAAAGTGAAATCTCTCTCTGGCAGTCAAACATGACAAGAATAATTTGAAACAAGTGCTGGCAAGGAAATAACAGCAAATTTAAATGGTGTGGACTCTACAGTCAGGAACAGTTTAGAGGATATATATGATATGTGAATGTCACTTAATACACAGGCTTACATTCCTGATCTATACAGGGGAAAAAATAATTGCAGATTTGGCAAGGCATCTTAGGGCCTGCTATTAGTTTGCCTTCTACACGGTAAACAGCAGCTTACTTTGGAAAAAAAAATCAGTCTTGCCGTTTACTTAAATCACAATTCAGAGACATACCACATTATTTATTCAAAACAAGCGTGAAAGATATTTTTTTAAAACCCACAAAAAATACTGAGGAATTTACAAAACAAAATTAGAATTAAGAACTTGAATCTTATTTCTGAATGTGGATAGCAAATGTAGGTGACAAAAGCTATGATCTTTAGCAATAACTGATATAGTTCACAAGTAATAGGTTTTTCTGTTTTCTCAAATTAGCCTTTAAAAATAGTTACTTTTGTAATATTACCCATTCTCAAGTTATATTTGAAATATTGCAGTTAGGATGGATAAAACATAGGTCCTTTTTCTCTGTATGGAATTCAAAAAAGCTTTTGCTGAAACTTTAAAAGCCAAAACCAGCTCTGAGCAAGAGCAAAGCATGGTCAACCTCTGAAAATTAAGTTGGAAACACAGAAGTGAAAATACTGGTTTTATCGTGGCACTGCCCAATGAGTTCTGCCAGCCTTCTTCACCTGTTAGGTGAATGAACGTTACTGGAAGTCCGAACTTGAATTAATTTATGCAGATTGCAATTGTTCTTTGCACTTAAACCCTGACCCAAAAGGTGTGCCTTTTCCTGTGGTAATATCATCAGCCTGGTAGTTTCCAGGCACTTGTAAACAAATTCCTGCAGTATAAATAGACAGATAACAGAAATTATCATAATGAAATCAACACTGCTAAAAGCAGACAAAGTACCAAGTCCACACAATTTGCAATCACATTAGAAGCCATGGAATGAAAAAAAATTAGTATGCGTTTTGGGGCCCTGTTACAAAAGAGATACTCCACTGAGTTTTGCTGGTTTAGAGCAAACAACCCTTTTTTAAATATTTAAAGAAGATTGAGTCTGCTTCCTGAAAAACTGAAGCCAAAGTCTGAACTGATTTGATCTGAAATGAGGCCATCAAGTCTTAAGCAATTTTATTGATGGCAGGTAGGAATCCGATTCCTTGTATTTCAGAGTTATGTACAGTTCCCTTTTTTCTTATTGTGTAAGAAATATGATCACGCTTCTTCATCTGTTGAAAGAAATATGTATACCATTTGTGCTGTAGAAATGCCTGTGTATCTGATGGCTGCAAGTTTTCTTAGGACCGTAGCCAAAGATTTATCGTTCTGATTTCATGGCTCAAAACTAGCAGCAAATGTAGGTAAGGAGGGAGTTTTATTGCCTGTTCAATGCTAAAAAGGTATGACCTTTTTTTATTTTCTTTAATAAGTGTGTCAGTCAAGGGCGTAGTTATGTACCATGAATCCGACCAAGCTTTCACTGAACTTTCATCTGCAACTGATTTGACTGCACAGGGGAAATGTGAGGCTTGTGTTGCTTAGTAGAACTGAAAAATGGCTGCTGAGCAAGCGCGGGGATTTGCTAGAAGAAAAAATGCATACATTTACTAAAAACTTCACTTTTGGCTTAAAGAGGACACTGACAGATGAGAAAAGTTGTTTCACACAAGGGCTGGGTGTTTCACAGGTTCCCCCCTGAGCAATGTTATTAACAAGTTGTTGATAACTGTGAGTTACTAGCATTGTTGTTTGTGAAGTTACTAGGAGCTTTGCAATACTTTGCTTTTTCCCCCTCTTTTTTTCCCCTTAAAGCTTCAGTTCCTGCAGTTGCATTAGATGTGTAAAAACAAAAGTCAATCTAACTCTGTTATGATGTGGAAAAAAGTAGAACAATTTAGCTGACTGCATTCTGAAGACAAATTAGAACTCAAAATACCGTCAAATGTGAAATTGCTTGGGTTTTAGCTTCGTTATCATTATTTGTATGCCTCAGGATGGACTGTATTTCAGTGGTTTAAAATGATGTCTGAGGAGAAGAGGAGGAAAACAATTAAAATTCAAAGTCAGACTGGATTTCTAGAGTGATGTATTAGTACTAATGCATTCCTCTGTGCCCTGATGTGACGTGCATGTCTCCGAACCGGTTCCTTTTGTCCGTCTGTCAGATTAAGGCAACATGAGCCCCTTACCTCCAGGCTCCTATTTTTTTCCCTGAACCCAAGCTTCTCATCTTTCAAGGCATTGTTGAGACTGCTTTAAGATGCTTTCTTTGGGCAAGAAGCCAGAGGGATTAGACACAGGTCAGATCATCCTATAAAGCCAGGGATGAATGCACCCAGTAAATACAATTTACCTGAAGACACACAGTTCTTGTGTGTTTATCATATTCTCCAATAGTAGCAGGTAATGTAAAGGGGAAAACTCCTGTTTTATCAGCTCTTGAGGTTTTAAGTCAAAAGGATTTAATGTTCTTGGGATGTTCTGCATTTTCTGACATGAAAATGCAAACATTTCTGCCAGACATTAGCAGAGTGCTGTGAAGGCAGCAGGCATATTTTCTATTTGTCATCTAAACCTCACGCTACCAAACCTCAGTGACTCTTGCTGGCGAAACTCCTAAACTGTGCAAAATCTAGCCTTGAACCGGGGCATGATAGTGTTATCAGATGAGATGGGCAACATTGCCTTTCTTATTTCAGCCTTCACGGAAATGCTAAAAAAGCAGGAGTCTGTCAAAGTTCAGCAGCAGGCAACCATAGTGGTTCCAAGCAGCTGCCTCCCTTCACTTGCAGATATTGCCACCCTTGAGGTGCTGACATCGTATCCCTTCCTAAGCGATAAGAAACTTGTAGAGTGGTTGGGATGGGGCAGGACCTCTGAGGTTTCAATCTGGTGTATTAAGGTAAAAGGAAAATGTTTGGTTTTGCAAGATGCTCAGTGGTTTCTGCTTTGTGAATGGTAGCTCTTCTCCAAGAGCTGGGGCTCAGCTCAGTTGGCAGCGCAGGTTTCATTTGCCATTGCCGTATAGCTCTGCTTGAGTTATTTTAAATCAGCTAGACTGGTTGAAATGTATCTTATGTCCCTTTCATCTGAAGAACTATAGAAAACTTTTTTTCCAGCCAAATAATTCTTTTTAATGTGGGTAAATACCTTGTAAACTGAACATGTTCAAAGCACAACCATGTCTGTTTCTTGTCTACCTCCAAATCAGTATTCAGGACTCTGCCTAAGGCAAAGGACTATGGGGCACTAAGTAAGAACTTGTCTCCACTGCTTTTAGAAACAAGCAAACAGATTTTTACCTTAGAGTTGCTCAGTTGTTAGGAAAAAAAAAAAAAGGGATGAGTGAAGGGAATCGGAGAGAAGATACTTACTAAACATCTCTTTATTCTGTCAGCCTAAGTTGGGCTTTGCTGATGAACCTGAAATGAAGAAGAAAAAAACCCAACTTCTTTTTACAGCATGTTTCATCATATGATAATTTAGTGAATATTAGTTACTTGTAGAAACATGCTATGTAGGGTTTGGGATATTTTTAATAGCAAAGATACCGACTGAGATGAGTGGACCAAGTATATACTTTAGAGCTGGACAGAAACTGGTATTTCTGTTCCCTAAAACACTCTAGAATTTGAAATTTCCATTATTTGGAATTAGGATGCAGAGTTAAATTTCTGAATATCTTTGATTTGCGATTAGAGAATTGCTTTGTTTTAGAAAGACAAACCCCAGATTTTAAATATGTATGTATCTTTAGTACGGAGATGTGGTGTTAGTATTTATAGACTGAAACATATGTTTTCACATAAGTCAGATAGTGTGATCTTCAATTGCTTGTTTCAAAATCAGATAAAATCAGTAATTCTTGAAAATACTTTGCCTTTAACACAGTTTTCTTTTCCAGAAAAGTGTTTCATCTGAATTCAGATGTGCTGTTAATCAGTTTCACTGTTAAATACAGAACAAACACAGATGCCTTACTCTTTGCAGTAATACTCTTAGGAATGGCCATTTCTCAAAATTTTTCAAAACAACCCTTTTTAAAGTTTAATATTATCACAGATCTTGTATATTAAGACAATGATACAAAATAGTGCTGCAACAGTATTTTGAGTTTTGCTTCACTGGCAGAAGACCTCCTTTTTCCAAAGATGGCCGTTAACTCTAGAGTCAAGAACTGGATGGTGTGAGCAGAGTGGAGGATTCATCTTTGTGGGGAAGTTATGACAGGAAGACAAGCCAGGATGCTAATGTCCTGCATGGTGGCTTTCTGGACCACTGTCTTTGTGACAAGAGTGTGAGGGACATACCTCTGCTTTTGGAAGTAAAAAGAATCTGAATTTGTCCTGCCAGGCAGGTGGAGTGTCATCTGTTCCCTTGAGTTTTCATAACGTGATGGAGATATGCTGAGATTTTAACCCTATGTGCTAACCTCTGCATAGGAGTACATTTGGTGACTTTTTTCAGCAAGTCCAAGAGATTCTGTTTAAATGTAAGACAATTATTTTAGGGCTTGCTTTTGCAGTGAGGTCACTGCATAGCCACGGAGGGTGTGAACTGATGACACATCAACAATATTATATAAATTCCTTGCATGGCCTTTCTTTAGGTGTCCCTGTTCAGAGGTGTCTTCAGAAGTGGACTGCGCTACTCCAAGCTTAGGAACTATAGATTCTGCTCACCAAGGTAGCACAGTGCTGTGAATTTGCTGCAGGCAATTCCAAAGAAATATCCAGGCTTGGCTCAAGGCGTTTCTAGCGATGGTACCTATCACGTGTACGGCTGTCTAAATTAGATGTCCCTGTAGTTGCCCAGAGGATTTAAGGGGAACTGAGTTTGCCAAAGGGGATATCTTATGCTTTTTTCTTTACTTTCTGGTGCTAATTGCTGGTTTAATTTTTTTGTTTGTTTGTTTTTTAAGTAAAGGTTGGTGATGGTAAAGATGCGCATTTTAAAAACTATAACTATTGTACTCACTCCTTCCCCCACCCCTCTTGAAACAAAGAATGAATGTTCTCGTGCCCTAAATGAGTGAAAGACCTTCAGTCTTGGAACCTTATCTAATGATATAATCATAGGCACGTTTTCAATGTTAGAAGGGACCATATTTTATCCAAGAAATCCCTGCTAATTTCATAGAAGAAGGAGATGGAATAGGATAGCCCTTTGTAGGAGTTGTGATTATTCACATGGCCACAAGGAGCTAATGTCTGGCTGGCGGAGTTAATTATGCACTGGCTTGCAGCACACAGGTCATGTTTGACTACAGCTTGTGAAAGGCAGCCTTGGCTGAGCCTGCTGCAATGCCGTGCGCAAAGATTAGCTGTGCTGAACCCCGCTCCGAAAGCGCAAGGGATGCCAATTGGTGGGAAGCATTTAAATTGGCAGGAAAAGCAGGTAGCGAGTGCAGCAAGCACAGGGTACACAAGGATCACAGGTTACATCTGGGATTTTGTGGTGAATGCCTAATGAGTGTGTTGATTAGATGGGCAGAACCCTGCAAGCCATTGCAGCTGAAAGAAGTGTGGCCGATAAGACACCGAATAACCGCTCTTGTAAAGCTTTCCTTTGGCGTTGGAATATTTCAAGCTGAGAAAGATAATGGAGAGAAAACTGGACAATAAAACGAAAAGGGAACTGTCCTGCTTAGCTACTTTAAACAACAAAAACATAACCCTGGTGTCTATTTGTAAGCGGCAGGCAGCTCATGATGTGCCTGAACTACTGATTATTGGTGAAGAGACCAAGACAGGATCTCCGGTAAAAGCAAGCAGTAACTTGCAGAAAGAAGAGAAACTTTCGCAGAGTTACTCCATGGGAATGCTAGAAGTCAATACAGTTGGAAGACAGGTCAGTGTGCGTGTGTTGGGAGGGAAGAGGTGTTTCTGAACTGGAAAATTTAAAAAAAAGCATGTTGGACGTGGGTTGTGTATTAAAGGAAGTTAAACAAGTTAAAGCTTCTTTATCTAAATTGTCTCAAGCAGTACAGAAATGCAAAGTCCTCTGGAGATCCTCTGAGAGCAATCTTTGAAAGCAGATGTTAATGATGAGTTATGCTGTAGTAACTAATGAGCATTTTTTCAGCTCCACCTCTAATAATATAGTGTGGTGATTCTTAGTAAGAAAACATACTAGTATTTCTCCTTTTAAACTTGCAATTGCTTGAGCAGTTTGACAGCAGCTCTTATCAGGTTATTCTCTGGAATAATAGAAATTGCAGAAACATTAAAAGGTCCTAATTGTAGGTAAGTAGTTTATTTATAACTACTAAGTGGATGCCAGCGAAAATTCTTGATGGTACATCTGTGGCAACATTATTATTTTGTTTTTATTTAGTGTTGTATATAACTATGGTATTTTTGGAAATTAACCGTTGTGAAGAAGAGGCTTAGAAAGATCAATGCTGATAAAAACATGATGAGGTTTATTATTTTAGAAAGAGTTTTTGCTATTTAAAAGGTATGTAAATTACAGTAATGTAGTTTGGATCAGTGAATACTGTGAATATTAAGGAAAAGAAACTCTCAGAACAAATTTTGTGTCCTTTGAAATGGTGTACGTGTAAATAATTAGTGTCAGACTGGAATGAAATAACAGCCAAGATAGACCAAATATACCTGAAGGCTTTTTCTGCCTCAAGTTACTTCTCATATTGTAAACATTTGCTAGAAAATAATCATGACATAAATGACTTTGTTCTACCAAAGGAATATACGCATTGCTTGTACCGGAGCCTTGAAGAACATGACAAAGTATTTTGCTTTAATTCTAAATTAGAAACAATCCACTTAAAACAAGACTTCCCCCTTTCCCACCAAACTCAGCATGGTTTACATAGCTCCCTGTAATTTAAAAGTACCTGTTAAGGTCTCTAAGGTTTGTTAACTACGGTGTATGTAGGTATCATTTCAGTACGTCTGGCTGCAACTGCCTGAATCTTTCCCCATTGTCGGTCCTGTTGGAGAAACCTGTTCTGGATGGGGAATGGCAGTCCCTTGGTAGAAGCATTAGGGCAACTAATTTGTGTTTTGAAAACAGAAGCACCATAAAGGCTGCTTTAAAGTAATACTTTCATTGAATCTTGATATCCAGGTGGAGACGGTGGTTTTTCCCTCCTTTAAGACTCAGGAGCTGTTTGAAAAATAACAAGTTGTGTTACAAGTAGTTACTGAAAATAGTAGCTACTGACATTTACTAATTTTCACTAAGCTGGGGGGTGAAAAGGAAGGAAGGACAACCATTTAAGTTGTAAAACATTTAAACAATGCACGCTAACAAGATGGATGGACAAGTTGCACTGAAATTGTTAAGGAGGATGAGGATTGAATTTCTGCCTACTCAGAAGTCCTGCTGTCGTAGGCACAAAACTGAAGACTTGGGACCTTTGATGTTCCTGAGGCTGCTCTGTCCACATTTTGTTGTTCACTGGCTGCCTATAACAAACTGGGAAAGCATCTGAAGTATTTAATTAATAGTATGTGCCTTTTCAGTTGTGTGTTACTGCCTGCCTGAATCCAAAGGCATGAGTCAGTGGGTTGTGAAAGAACGAAGCAGGAAAGGTAAAACAGCAACACAGATAAGATAATTCTTCAGCAGTTGTGTGATCCAAGGTGAGAGGGTGATAGCTGATTTCAGCCTGCGGAGGTATGGGGAGAAGCGCAGCCCAAAACCTTCAGAGATACCGGGTGACAGGTTCAGAGAGGTCTGGCATGCGTTGATGAGCAGACTGGGAGAGGCAGAGGGGAAGGCACTGAATGGGGTGTGTCCTGTCTCCTCCACAGCTGACTGCTTGGCATCATGGTGAGGAGTCTTGCCCTTGAATTTCAGGATGAGAAAATTGGCATCCCTGCAGGCCAGGAGAAGGAGGGTGGGAGGGCAGTGCCAGCCCTGGGGGGAGAGCCTTGTCAGAGCACCAGAGAGGAGCAGCAGCCGTGTGGGATCTCGATGTGGGTGATTCTCGGGGAGCTGCGGGGTAAACCTGACACGGCCTCAGCCTTGTGCTGCAGCAGCTGAGAGCTTTACACTGGTGTTTCAGAGATGGCTGCACCTCTTGAGAAGGGGAAGTGTGGGCTGGGGGGGGTGGGTGGCTTTCCTGGTGACAAGCCACCCCATGAGGTGACCATGGAGCACAGGGGTGAAGGGAGCATGGGGACATGGCCAGGGGCAGCTAGCAGCTGGGGCACAAAGCTGAGGAGGGCACAAACCTTGTTGAATTTACAGCCATGGAGCTGCATCTGTTGTCAGAACGCTGGTCACCATGTGCATGTATGGGAGGGTCTCACCGAGTGCTGTGGTTTCTTATTCTTTGGGTTGTTTTTTCCCCAGTTCGGATGATTTTCTTACATTTATTCTGTATCGCCTCACTCCTGTGTTAAACCTTTGGTCTTTGCACTTCGGAATGGGAGCACCCAAAAGAAATAGCACATTTTAGAGGGCAGTGGGGCAGCCTGATGCCAGGCCTCTGAGGGCAGCCCTTGATGGAGTGGTTTTACCCCACCAGTCACACAGGCCATGGACAACAACCACCTTTCCCCCTGGACCAGCTGCTGAGCTCTCTGGTCCATAAAGCCAAGAGCTGCGTGTCAAGCCGGGGCTCGAGACTTGGTGCTCCCAATCCAGCAGTGTCTCCCTGCCCTGCTCCACCTCCATGCTTTCCCAAAAAGTTAATCCAGCCTCGGGGCATATTCCTGTTGGATTATCTCCTTCCTGCTGGCCAGAGGCAGTCAGGATGGGGAGCAGGAGCTTCTCCCTCTTCCTGCTGCCCCCAAGCCTTGCTTTGCTCCAGGGCAGGCATGAGTGCTCGAACTCCTGTTTGGGGCAGCAAGGGTTCCTCTTCATGCCAGGGAGTTTGCTCAAAATCCTCATACTGGGAGCTGGACTTCAGATGCCACACTCTTGCACATCAACAGTTTCAGTTGCGGCTCATCTTGGGTCTGGTTTAGAGCTGTCAGATGGGAATATTTTCCATTCAGCTCTGGTGCTTCTTTTAAAGGTCTCTTCTCTGCTACTTCTGTGTCAAGGAGTCCCTTTTTTTTTTTTTCCCCCTATATTGTTTAAATGAGCATCTTAACACTGCTTTCTGTAGGGATTCTTCACTTTCAGACCAGAGTCTCACTCTGCTGTTCATTTTGAGTTGAAACTTTTATGTGCAGAACAGGGGAGGGAAAGAATTGTCATAATTTCATGTTTTCCTTATTTATGTATTTTTTACATAGTAACTGTAAAAATATGCATGAGACTTGGTGTCTTAAAAGTAAGCTGGCGTCCTTTGGTGTGAGAGACAGAACAGCTGGTAACTGCGGCAGATTCTTTCACACTCCCATATAGATGTGGAGTCAGATGCATTTTCATTATTCCGGTAGGATTTCTCTCTAGGCAGAAGCAACGAGGAGAATCCCAGACACCTTTATTGGCATTTTTGGAGGTGTTTTCTTCTCTGGTTCTCTTGCAGATGGTCTCTCTCAATTCCTATACAGCCTCATAGATGCCATTTTATGTGTGGCTGTTAGCTGGTATCAGGAAACACTCTTTTGAGACCTAGCATGTGCCTGAGGAAAACTATGGGCACATTTCTGTATGCCTTCTCTTTGTGTCCTTATGTGAACCTGCTCTTTTCGTCTGATCTAGTGTAGAAACACCCCTTCTCGCAAGTACACACATAGATGTATTTGTGCCCCTGCTTTTTTTTTAAGCTGTTAAACAGTACTAAAGGCTTTGTAAATACTGTATTTCAGCCCATGCACATTTCTGTTTTCTGGGGGGAAGTTCTTCAATGATTTGGCATTTCGGAGGAGGGGTGTTTTTAGTTGTTTTGTGGGGTTTTTTAAAGGGAAATATGCCTTTTTTTTAATGTATGTCCATGTCCCCTCTCGAATTTTTTCCTTGTCATTTAAAAATTTGTTTGCAAGGCTTTTTCTCTACAGAGCATAAACATCTGGTTTTGTCAAGTAACAAACACAATGTTTTTGCCAATTCTTCTGAATGTTGGGATAGCTTTTTATCCAAAATATAAAGCATAGTCCAAGTTTTGATGTTTCTGTTGCTTACAATGCATTGAAATAGTATGATCAGTCCTTGCTTTTATGTTTTTCAAAAGACTGGAGGATGAGAAATACCCTTTATACATTTAATTTTCATTGGTTTTATATCACTGTGTACCTAGAAAAACAGATGATTGGTGAGTGTGGGGGCGGAAGGAACGCAGAGAAGGACATAAGGCCTGTGATAGTTCCTGGTTTTCATCTGCACGTGGCTTCCAGAAACACGGTGAAGGGGAGCAGGAGAGTGAAGGATATTCATCTCGCCCGTCTCATGCTCTGTTTCACCAAAGGATGCAGAAGGCAAATGCCTTTGTCGTATGAGCCAAAGTAAATGTACAGGGTGAGCTTCTGTAACTCGCACATGGATGTTCACTTTACTGGGTGTTTGTGAAAATAAGAGCTGGCCACTGCGAGCAAAGTGTCCTTGCAGGGTCTGGGGACAGGAGATAGGGAAGAGGAGACGAGGGACAATATTCAAATAACATTTCTTGAGGTAGACATTAAAATAAATGCAAGTTTGAGTTTAAGCAGCAACTGAAATGCGGTGGATGAGAGACTGTTTTCAGGTGGGCTTCTTTTCCATATACAAGGCCACGTTATTATTTTAAGCTGTGGGAAGGCACAAATAGGAGGAAATAAGCATGTGGTTGTCTTTGTGTGTGCTTAAACAGGGAACCACCTTTGCAGGGAAGTCCGATTAACTGTTTATGTTTTGTTTTGAAAGGAGGGGCTGGCTGCGCATTTCCGGGTACGTTGGGGATTTCAGTAGCTTCTGGGAAGGGAAGGGAATTGCGAGAAGGGTAAGTGCCCTGAGCGCTGCCAGGCCTGTGAGATGGGGGAAGTAAAAAGGGATGTCAGGGCTAAAATATTCCCATGACTCTTCCCCAGCAGCCTTGGAGCATAGCCTCGAGGCCAAGCAGAGAAGGAGGGGGCATGGGGGGAGAGCTCACGGTTGGGATAGTGAGGGGCTGCAGCATAACGCTGAAGAATTGAAGTTGCTCATTCCTCCTCCTGTTCTAATAAATACAGAACGGAGAAGGCTGAAAGCAAATTTCTCATGTTAAATTTTTGCTGTTTTGGTCGTGACCCCAGACCTCATTATTCCCAAGCTGTCTAAGCATGAAACAAAATCAAGTTAATGAATTTTGAGTACTCCATCAAATGAACTGGATGCAGTCTAGTGTTAATAAACAGCCTAAATGCTTCTCGTTCACGCTGTGGTACCGAGGGGGAGTTTTCTGGTGGGTGGTAGGAACAAGATTTGTGCTACTGAGCATGATCCAGTGGCCCCTTCTCCAGCCCCTCCCTGCAATAATGCCCAGTATCAGGTGCTTTATTACATGCTGGAGAGCCCATGGCTTTGCAGGCAAGAGAACAGATGTGCTGTAGTAACTTGCATCTAGATATTTAGTAGTTAAAGCTGCCTTAAATCATGGACATGAATTTTGATGTTCTTTCCATGAAATCTGACAATCTGGGACTTGTCCCTCCCCTTCTCAATCTTCCTCATCACTTGGTGCCAGCAATTTCCTTTGTCGACAGACTCCGTGCTCCAATTACCTGTTCTGTGAGAAGCATTGCCTTTATCACTATTTTTTTTTAATATTTCATTTTTAATTGAATTGGGCACATTAAACAATAGAGTCCTAGTACTGTGGAACCTGTGATATGACTGAGAGATAGTCCATTTCTGGCCGGTCTACTTCAATACTGGCCATTACATCCTGAAAATCAGTGTTGGATTAAACCAGTGAGTTCTTGTAGCTTAGTATATGGTCTTTTTTAGGTGCCTCACAAGGAGGTAGATGAAGCTAAACCATAGTGGAAGTATCTGCATATAGTTCTGTGTCTTTTAAAATCTTTGTCAGATACAGGTTTTAACTTAAAAGATCTGTATATATGCAGGCATCCCAGGCCTTTGTGTGCATGTGTATAGCTCTTCTGATATATCTGTGCTCCCTGTGCCAGCTTGTTTCAGGCTCCTGGGAAATTCTTGATCCTGTTTTCTGTGGGCATTTTGTTTTGGTTTGGTTTGGTTTGGTTTGGTTTGGTTCAAACTCCTGCTGAGCGGTAGCAGGTTGGCCAAACTGAGCCAGCTTCTGACATTTGTGAAGAGGCCTTGAGCACATTCTGCTGTGACCCTTTGTGCCAGTGACAGTGTGCTCTGAAGAGCAGGGCTCAAGCTGCATGGTGAAAGTGCCCCGTGGCTGCAGAGAGCTCAAGTTTTAAATAATTGGACTGGGGTGGGAATACCGAGACAATTTTACTTTTGTATCCCTAGTGAATATTTTTTAAATTGCTGCTCGAGAAGTGTCAGAGGCCTGATTCATCATCGTGGACATAGCTCACTGGTAATACAGTCAAAGCGTACATGAACGTCGTGAAGCATTTTGGGGGTATAGACTGACTTGACAGCACTTCTAGTATGCTATATGCTTGAGAGCACATTCAGAATATTGTTGCTTTTACAGGGCTAAAGATACATGGATTTTATTTTCATTTTTCCTCTTGCTCCTTAGGCTTTGTCCAACACTGATTCTCCTCCTGACTGTGAGCTGGAACCTACAATGAAACACAATTTTGCTTTTGACAACATGGGCTATGAGGAGAGCTTTGAAACCGTGCCCTCCGCATCTTCCCAAGAACACACTGTGACACTCAACATTGTGGGAATGACTTGCCAATCGTGTGTGCAGTCAATACAAGGCCAAATTTCCAAGGTGAAGGGCATTGTGAATATTAAAGTCTCCCTTGAACAGAGCAATGCTGTAATAAAGTATCTGCAGTCGGAAATAAGTCCTGTACAGATTTGCCAGGAAATTCAGGATATGGGCTTTGACACCAACATAGCAGAAGAGAGGCTGACAACAGCGACTGTAAATTCGTCATGCTCGAGAGAAGCAGTAGTGAAGCTTCGGGTAGAAGGCATGACATGCCAGTCCTGTGTCACCCACATTGAAGGAAAGATTAGGAAACTGCATGGTGTGTCAAGAATCAAGGTGTCACTTGGTAACCAGGAAGCAATTATTGCTTACTATCCTTACATCATTCAGCCTGACGACCTCAAGAGCCATATCAGTAACCTGGGGTACGAATGCACCATTAAAAGTAAATCAGCCCCTTTGAAGCTGGGTGTCCTTGATCTTGAGCGCTTGCAGAATGCAAACCCCAAGGAGACACCAGCAAGTCTCGAGGGAGATGGGGTGAATTCACTGGTTGTTGAGATGAGTAGCACAGCTACAGTGGCTGTACAGATAGAAGGCATGCACTGCAAGTCCTGTGTCAGAAACATTGAAGGAAATATATCAGATCTTCCTGGCATACAAAGTATTAAAGTGTCTTTGGAGCATAAACGTGCTGTGGTACAGTATAGCCCAAATTTAATTACCCTGTCAGCTTTGCAGCAAGCTATTGAATCCCTTCCACCTGGAAACTTTAAAGTTTGCCTCCTTAGTGGATCAGAAGCAAATAAAGGAGCATCTCCATCACGTGCTTTGCTATGTGATCTCTTCAGAGAGCCGCTGCAAGACATGACATGCATGGCTGTTGTTAGGATTGATGGCATGACCTGCAATTCTTGTGTACAGTCCATAGAAGGGACCATATCACAGAGAAAAGGAGTGCAACATATAGCAGTTTCTCTAGCTGGCAGAACTGGGACGATACATTATGATCCAGCTGTTACTGATGGAGAGGAGTTAAAAGCTGCCATAGAAGACATGGGGTTTGATGCTTCTGTGCTGACAGGTAACAGTGTTTTTTCTTCTGTGGGTAGTGTGCCAAGCTGGGCCATGCGTCACCTGCATTGAGACTATTCTGGAGAGAAACTTTTAAAACATCACATTGACATTGTCTTTTATAAGGGACTAGCCTGATCTGACCTCACGTAGCAAGGGAGAGAGAGATTTCAGCTGTGAAGCACCTTATTTCAGCCCTTAATAACTGCACTAGTGGGGGAAAGAGTAGAGTTACATTATGAAGCCAAAAGGTTTGAAAGTTGGTACAAGGTCCTTCAAAGAGCTGATCCCCTTACCACTGAAGTAGGTTTCCACCTATGTCTACAGGCTGCTGTAAGTAGATCTATCAAATGAAATGTTTTCATTTATGTTCCAAAATACTGAACACCACAAACGTAATGAAACTCTTTCATTTAAAACCACTTCTTATCTAGCGAAATATCCTTTTGGTGTCCTAATCCTTTGACCTTTATTTCTTGAGTATTTTTACTAGCCCTACTTTACTAAGCCTTACTTTAAGTGAGGTAAGTAGCAAGAGGCATGTACTCCTTGGTGGGAGCAGGTCAGCTGCAGCACAGTTTGTACATTTTGTACATGTGCTCAGTGTTTAAGAAGTTGCCATGGTGCAGTCTCTCCTCTCTAGCGAATTTCAAATGTGGCAATATTTATCTGCTTCAACTCAACAGATTTGCTTTGAGATACTGATGTAATGTATCTGGAATGAATTAGTTTGATCACAATAGACCGCATCCTATTAGCTTTTCTCATGGGTCCAATCCCTCTGAATCTGTGGAACTGCTGCAGACGAGGAAGAGACTGTATGTGGTGTTTAATAATGATTTATTTGGTTTATAATGTTGGTGGGAGACCTTCTGATCCATCTGTGGAAAAGGAGGGGAGCCCCTGTGTTTAACACGTTCAGAAGCATCTCTTGCTCCTTTACACAAACCACTGCCCAAGGGAGGCAGCTTGTGAATGCAGCTGGAGCTGTTGGCTGTCTGTTCAGTATCTGGCAAAGAACAAAAAGGATTGCAACAGGCCTGTGTGTGTTGAGGTCTTCTGGGTGCTGCAAATCTTTCCACTATGCATTTTGCAGTACTTGCACTGTAAATATTGTGCCATAAAGAGAAACCTGTTGAAAAACTTGTCCTTTTCCATCTTTGAGATGAAGTGCTATGAGTCCTGCATAGATGAGAAGGACAGAATGGATGTGACTGGACCATGTTCTCTGTGCTGGATAAGGATCCTATAGATACCAATATATCTTTATTGAGTGGAGGTAGCTGTCAGGTCTAGGCATTGAAACTGGAGGGAATCATTTGCCATTTGAAAGTGGAAAACCAGTTCTATAGAGTTAAATTGTCATGCAAGTGGTGCTGGTGAGCATATATTGTTATACGCATAGTAAAAATCTATATTATTTCCATGAAGAGACAAAGATTACCATGTCACCTTTCAAACAACTAAGAGACTTTGCATGATTGATAAATGTGACCTGCTTGTAGTTTTATGTCATCCAATCACACTGGAAATAGTGTTTATTCTGTTTTTTGTGCATTTATTCAAGATACCACTGCTGGAGGACGTAGACACCAGCCTGATGCCAGCAATGCTGCTGTGCAGCCGCAAGCTCCGGAGCCTCCTCCCCAGGGCTGTGCCTTGGATGCTCTTCCAGACAGTCCTCACCTTGATGGGCCAAACCAGCCCAGCGGAGCGACAGCTGAAAAGTGTTTTTTACAAATCACAGGCATGACCTGTGCATCGTGTGTGTCTACCATTGAAAGAAATTTGCAGAAAGAAGACGGTAATAAATTTAAGATTCCTATAATGAGTCTATAAGGGACTATGGGATGGAAAAGGTATTGTATGCGGTTAATGGAGGAGGCTGTGGTACCACTTCTGGAGGTTAAATAGACAACGGTCTTTCTTAGTGCTAATGTAACTACATCCCTGTTTAACTATCCTACTGCACTGGCGGACAAACCCAATGGACATACTTGCATTGTAACAGTAAGTTGTTGTAATAAGATGAAAATGTCAAATAAGGCTCAAGACAAGAACAGAGAAATGGTTCTCATTTAGCTTTCAGGGCCTTATTGCTTTACAGAGCAATCCATCACTTCCAGAGCTGTTGAGAGTTCTGACACGTTTGTGATGTGAAACTTACCTTCAGGGCACATTTGCACAAGCAGATACGAACAAATGCATGGCTCCAGTGCCTGGGTAATTATATTAGCTGAGGCACAGCAAAGCTTATTAGGTTAGAAGTCTGCAGACTGGAGCTGCCTTTCCCCTGGCCATATAGAAGATGAACATATGAGCCTCAGCATTGTCTGATTTGATTTGGGTAGGCATGCCTTTGGGGGGTTTTACTTATTAATTCCTGTGCCCCCGGTCTCCCAGTGATGGTCTCACTGCCTTGATTTAAAAATCCAAGAAATCATTAGCACAAAAAAGGGAACGCTTTTCCCTCTTGGGGAAAAAAAGTTTTTCCCTGAAGGGAAAAACAAGAAAAGAAAAAAGCCTAGCATTGTGTTGTGGGGTTTGTTTAGGGCTTTCCAAACTCAAAGAGTCCAGGGTAGATCTTTCAGCAATGAGTGCAAAGATTGCTTCTGAACATCCTTTTTGTGTCATTAGATCATAGCAAAGCTCACCTTCTTCCCTGTGTAACTCATGCAGTTACTGTCGTTGCTAAAGGGAACCACAGTGTTGCTGAAAATCAGTAAAAACTTTGCTGTTGTGACTAGGGAACAACACTAGAAGGAGGCAGAGAGAAATCATTAGGTTTGTAACATCTCCAAGTTGTTACAGCCCTCATTGACAATCACTTGTAATATTTTATTTTTCTTCCCGTCAAAGGAGCTACGTTATCTAATATCTTTTATTATTGCCACTGCAGGAATTGTTTCAGTGTTGGTAGCACTGATGGCAGGTAAAGCAGAGATAAAATACAAACCAGAACTCGTACAGCCTCTTGAAATAGCACAGCTGATCCAGAATTTGGGTTTTGAAGCTACCATCTTAGAAGATCATACAGAAACAGAAGGAAATGTGGAGCTTCTTGTAAGTCATGTGTATTTGAAATTATGTGTTGGTTTTGGAAAATTCAGGTCTGGAAGAATAATTTTCTTGTAAATGCTTTTGTTTAAGGAGTTGTGGCTTTATCAGGTCAGTTCTGGCTGGTGATAATCCTTTTTCTTAATTGCTGAAAAGACAAAATCAATTTGTCTTAGAAGAATCTGTCCAAAGGCACTGAAATAAAAAGTGTTAGTTGTATGTGCAGAATAGACTTTTCTTAGCAAGAAATGAAACAGACCTTTTCTGTAAAGGCACTTTAGTCAACAGTACAGACTGAGCAACTGAGAACGTATCACCAAATACATGTTGATAATTCCTGGGGCTTTGTGTAAAGGTCTAAGAACTTTGGGTAAAATTGTTTATATGAAGGACAAATTCCTCAAAAGTCTATTTTTATTCTCTTGACATACCTACTACAAGACAGATAACAACAGTCTGCAGTTGTGCTAATAGATCAGAAAGTGGGAACATGCCTTACTGAAGCCACAGGAAAATTTAAGTAAGCAAGATGAAGTTACAAATGCAGAGTTTGACTTTGGCAATGTTGCTATGGCTGCTGATAGAACTATATTAGCTATACTACTACAGTTAATACAGTGTATGAGTGCTGCTCTACAAATACATAGCTGTGACTATAACTGCTGTTTGCAGAATTTTATAATAAAAGCAGATAGTTATGTTCTCAGCTTTGTTTCTTTAACACAGGTCTATAAAATCTTCATGCTGAGGCCTTGGGTCAGTACCAGCAAAGCCTGAACAGTCATTAGTACCTTTGTGACATGGGGAGGCCTTGTCTCAAATTCATCCACAAACATTAGGTGAATGTGGGGGACTGCTAACTGGACCTAAATTTGTCTTTTCTTTAGATTACAGGGATGACTTGTGCCTCCTGTGTTCACAGTATTGAATCCAAACTCATGAGAGCAAATGGCGTATTCTACGCCTCAGTTGCACTTGCTACTTGCAAAGCTCACATCCAGTTTGATCCTGAAATTACCGGACCTCGAGATATTATAAAAATAATTGAGGTAGGCTTTCAAAATTTTTTATGTATGAGCAATTATAAGCTGAAGTTAAAAAGGAAATAAAGCAGATGATATTTGAGAGGTTTCACTGACTTTTGCAGATGACATGGTAATGGCCATATGTTTTTATGCTGTTGTGGTGAAGCTGCTGTGCTCCTCAGTAGTGCATAATCTCCTAGGTTGTTACTTTAAAAGCAGACCCTAAAAACTACAAAAAAGAAGCCTTTTTTATCTATATCTGGTAAAAGTGTCATGTATTCATTCTTTGCAGTTCTGTGTGTAGAATCATGTGTCTGATTTCCAGTCATTTCAGTGAGGTGTTGATACTTCAGAAGAAAATACTACTTTCTCTTGCCAGTGAAAGAGGCTGTAAAAGAAGTTTTGCAACAGCTGATATCACAAGTATTACATATCTCTGTATACACTGGCATTTATTCCCACACCAGTTCAGAGAAGAACTTTTTGAACCAAAAGAGCTTGCAATACAGCCACTAAAGGAAAAAAATCCTGGCTTACCAGTAACCACACAGATCATAAAATCTGCCATTATCATAGCCCAAGCGTGGACAAAACTTTTTCTTTCTCTGCCCCACCAGAAGGGAAGAGAACTTACTGTATGGGGCATGCACAGTGAGTAGTCAGGTGGACAGCAGAGACTGTTTGCCTTTTGTGTTCTAGAGTATTTACTCAGAAAAAAGCTCCTAGACAGCAGAATTGATGAGGCAGCCCTGATTAACGTGTTATCTAGGAGACTCTTCATGCTGGTTGAGTAGTTCTCTAAAGTGCATCTTGCCACAGGAGCATCTTGTGATGCAGATACGAAGTTTAAATGTACCGTGCTTACAAGTGTGCTTTGGGTTTTTTGTGTTTTTTGTGGGGGAGGAGGTTCTACTGCAGTAACTCACTGGAGCGTCAGTCAAAACTGGCTTTTTAAATATATTTGTTTCTGGGATCCTTTGCCCTGCAGTTTGTTGTTTTACAGATTTAAACTGGTTCTAGCCACTTTGATTTTCAACTTCAGGTATATCTACTCAACTGTAGTGTTAAGGAGATGCTTGCAAGGTTGACTAGCTCAGTGACTTGTACATTTTTACCTTCTTTTGTGGTACTTCCCATCTCTCACATTTCTTCAGTGGAGATGAAAGGGCATAAATTTCCTTTGAGGAGGAGGGCAGCAGAACTCCAGCTGTCAGTGGGAGCTTCTTGGGTCTAGGAAACCCAGAACACTTACTGCATCTATGCACTGTGTCTATGTGTAGGTAGCAGAAATCCTTTGCAGTCCACATTTTGAGTACTGTCTGAAATATCATCTCATGTTGGCAGGATCTAAAAATATATAAGAAATTGGCATTTATTAAATATGGAACAGTGTCCTTTTCTGACATTTCTTCTAAAAGTAGTGTCATTTAAATATATTATAAGTAATACAGTTAGTTTAATCAAAAGTAACTCATTTTTCCTCCCCTTTCAATAAAAAGGAAATTGGCTTTCATGCTTCCGTGGCTAGAAGAGTTCCAAATGCACATAACCTGGATCATAAAAAGGAAATACAGCAGTAAGTATTTCTCACTAATGAACGTGTATCTCTTGTAACTCATCCCCCTCCCCCCCCAGTTAATTTAGCTTATCTTTGTGTAAAGCATATTTAATTTTACAATTTGCCATGTGGTTCAAGTACTTTTACTACTTTCATTAGTTTCAGTTTTTAACTGATAGAAGTCCATAGAAATCTATATAGTTAAACATGTAGGAGACAATGAAACTGTCCCAAATGTCCCGAAGCTGTGTGTTAGTATGGTACTAACGCCCCAAGCTCTGCACTGCAAGCACACTGTTTGGCCTGGGTACTGTGGGGTGTATGACAACCAGGGATTTACAGCTTCTACTTTTCAGGTGGAGGAAGTCTTTCTTGTGCAGCCTACTGTTTGGTATCCCTGTGTTAATCCTAATGATTTATATGCTAATACCCAACGGTGAGCACCATGGGTCTATGGTACTGGAAAAGAATCTCATTCCTGGATTATCTATTTTAAATCTTCTCTTCTTTGTCCTGTGCACTTTTGTTCAGGTACGTCCACAGTACTTCCTAGGGGTTTGCTTTCTATTCATTTCCCATTTATGCAATCTGATGCGGTAAAGACAGGAAACTGAAAAGGTTTAGTGGGTTAGCACTGCCCTCTTGTCTGTATCACCTATGCAGAATGAAGTGGCACTTTTCTGCAAGTTATCCATTCTGTAATTGCTCGCAGCACTTACTCCTGTCAAAGTTGCGTCAGATGGTTTTCCAAGTGGGGAAGGTAGTGTTAAAATGAAGAAATACCTGATGAGCTGCCACATAATTGTATAGCTATAGGTAAATCCCTTCAACTTCTGTGCCTTGTTTACTCTGCATTGCTGAGGAAAAGGATGATATTTAGCTGTCAGTGTTGTTTTGAGAACAAGGAAGAGCAAGGGAGAGGATGACAGTGGAGTCAGCCTCCTAGCAGACCACTCCACTGAAGTTATATCAATATTAAACTTACATGGGACAGCAATGCCTTCCCTTATCTACTATGTGTTTATAATTCTGCTATAGGCAGTATTATGTACTCTCTGCTTTCACTGCTGTCATCTTAATATGAGTCTGTCCATGCTTGCACCAACAGTTTCTTGGTGGATGGTATTTTTATGTACAAGCTTACAAATCACTGAAGCACAAGACAGCCAATATGGATGTGCTCATCGTACTGGCCACGACGATTGCTTATGTGTATTCATGTGTGATCCTGATGGTAGCAATAATTGAAAAGGCAGAGAAAAGCCCTGTCACTTTCTTCGACACTCCTCCGATGCTGTTCGTGTTCATTGCCCTAGGGAGATGGCTGGAACACATAGCAAAGGTAACTCATCTTCACACTAATTATTGTGTACTTATAATGAGAGGAGAATAAAACTAGTCAGAGGAATTTTGAGTCAGGTGTTTCTTATGTAGCCTATATTACACAAGGTCTTTCAGAGTAAATTGTGTTAAGTAGGCATCAGCATTTATATATCTTAATATATCTTAAATATTTATCTCTGTTTCTTAGAGTAAGACCTCAGAAGCTCTTGCTAAACTTATATCTCTTCAAGCCACAGAAGCCACTGTGGTGACTCTTGGACCTGACCACTCTATCGTCAGGTATGTATTTGTGAACCAAAACCCCTTCAGCCTGCCTGGGTGCACAGACTAGGCTCAATGCAGTTAATGTGAAAGCATTACTATTCTTTTGAAGCTGACAGTGTAAATAATCTCTCTGTTCTACTTGGTTTTTTTGCAGGGAGGAGCAGGTAGCTGTTGAACTGGTTCAAAGGGGTGATATTGTAAAGGTTGTTCCTGGAGGAAAGTTCCCAGTGGATGGAAAGGTCATTGAAGGCAGTTCTATGGCAGATGAGTCTCTCATTACTGGTAACTTCCCTTACACATATACAGAGAAGTTAAATCTTCTAGAACACTTTCTTACAAGAAAAGAGAGCAGAGCCAACCCAAAAGCTGCTGTCTGAATAATCTCCCACCTTAATGGACACTGTGCCTGGCCTTTGTGAGCTTGAATCCAAATCCCATATCTGTGTACACCCTGAAAAGCTGAAGAATTTCTGCTCGGTTTGGTCACTTTTACTAGAGGATGGAATGGGTAGAGTCTGAACACGGTTATTATTCTGGTGGGAGTTTCCCCTGAATGTATTTGTAGAGATGGTACCTTCTCAGAAATAACTTCTGAAGGACGATGGGGAAATATTGCTGAGATGTTGGCGTGTGTATGCATGGGCACTGAAAATTATTAATCAGAGAAATTCTTAGCAGTTTCTTTTACAGTCAGTTTGCTCCTGGCCCTTTCGAAGGATGGCATACTGGAGGGTTAGGACCAAGAAAACAGCATTTGCTTTGAAACTAAACCTAGAAAAAGTTTTTTAGGAGGATAACAGCACTTATACATGCCTCTACTAGACAGAGATACACAATATGTGATTTCTTGTCATTATTGCTTAGCATGCTGCTTTTGCAACATACAATGATCTATGTGCTAATGAACTATGTTCACCAGTATTAGGGGTATTGCCTCATTTATTCTTACCTTTTCTTTCTAGGGGAAGCTATGCCAGTCACTAAAAAGCCTGGGAGCACAGTGATTGCTGGTTCTATAAATGCACAGGGCTCAGTTCTTGTTAATGCAACTCATGTTGGTAATGATACCACTCTAGCACAAATCGTGAAATTGGTGGAAGAAGCTCAAATGTCAAAGGTAAAAATAATAGAAAAGAAAAAATTATTCACAGATTTTGATTATATAAGAAAAAGATTCTATATTTTTATATATTTCCTTGTTCAACAAACTGTGTGTTTTCCAGACTTCAAAAAAGAATCAGATGAGGAATATTAGATATTTTCATGAACTCTACATACTTAATGTGTTTTGATCACAAACATACAAATACATTTTTTTCTTTTTTATAGGCACCCATCCAGCAACTGGCAGATAAGTTTAGTGGATATTTTGTTCCATTTATCATCATCGTTTCAACAGTGACATTGATAGCATGGATTACAATTGGTTTTATAAATTTTGATATTATTCAAAAATATTTTCCTGTAAGTAATTTCATTAAGAGTTGAATTTTGGTATTAGGATATCTTCCAGTGTAATTAACATACCTTCTGTGTGTAGGGTTTGACGTTGCAACTTGGCAAATACTTTTATATAATGTGGTGTTTTCTACACAGAACAGACAATTACACCAATTAAAATGTTCTGCATGGGGTTCCTAAAAATTGTAATTATTGGCAGTCTTTCTGGATAAATATGATCTATAGCTGCATTGCAAGGAGCTGAGCCATTCCTATATTGCCTGTTATTTTTTTGGGCATCCTTGTTACTGATGGCAGATAGTGGGTTTGGCTTTAGAAAGAAGATGAGCTTCTGTTATATTTAGGAGGTGTACATGCTATGCTCAGCAACGGTGGGGATCTGTGTACCTGGAAATAGGGTTCTCCTTTGCTAAGCTATAAAGGAAAAGCCAGCAAATTATGTTGTCATCTGGGAGCCTGAGAGCAGAGCCAAGTGTATGTGTGCTTGACCATAAAAAAAGCCAGAAAATACTGCTATAAACAATTCATAACATTGACCTTTCTCTGCCATAACAGTAACAATAATAGGTTGCTTTCCTGTACTGGAGGTTTCAGGTAAATGTATTTTTTGAAATGGATATGATTGATTGTACAGATATGTTATCTTCTATCAGCAGTCATAATCTCTTTCCTCTTTTTTTTTTTCCCCTCTCTTTCCTCTTCTTGCAGAATCAGAACAAACACGTTTCAAAAACTGAACTAATACTGAGGTTTGCATTTCAAACCTCAATCACTGTGCTGAGCATTGCATGCCCCTGTTCTTTAGGCTTGGCTACCCCCACGGCTGTGATGGTGGGCACAGGAGTTGCCGCACAGAATGGTATTCTCATCAAAGGTGGAAAACCCCTGGAAATGGCACACAAGGTTAATAGTTCTTTCTGTACTTTTGTAGCTTACCCTGCTGTTGCTACATGAGATATAATTTCCCAGGAAATTCTGCTGGTCCAGAAAAAGACTGCAGAATATTGTTTCTTTGGGTTTTTTTCTCTATTGGTTGTTGCTCATTAAGGTAAAGAAGACAGATCTGACCTTCTTTCTTCAAAGTAGTCACAGCAAAGTGTTGAAAGCCAACAGTTGCTGCAGTCTTATGCCAGTGAGGCTGCTAATCTTCTGCACGACCTCAGAGGTTTCTGACTTTTGCACTCTCTTTACCTCTTCTGTGAAAGAGCCCAATAATCCAGTGTTTTCCTTCTTTCCTCAGAGGGCTGTTGTGAAACGCATATTGTTCATGATCAGTAGTTTACAATGTGGGATTGTAAGAGAAAACCAGAATGATTTGAAGTGCTTTTAGTGTATAGAAAGAAGATGGAAGGGAGGCAGGAAGAGCCCTTCAAAGACAGAAAAATGATGAAAAGAGGAGGAGGAGATAGAAGGACAAGGAGGTTTGGTATGTCCACAGCTAGTGAAAAGAATATGAGTTCAAACCATGCTGTGGTAGACTGGATTAGACATAGGCAGACCATTTTAAGTGAAAAGAATGGTAAAAATAAGTTAATCAGACTGATAATTCTTGTTCTTATTGGGTATTACAAAGCATGGACCAGAAGTTTTTCCAAGGCTCTGCAAAAATAAAAGAATGACTCCTAAGTAGTGTCAGGACTTTTTACCTTTTGAATTGAAGTGAGGCTAGGGTCAGGGCTTGGCAAATTAAGCGACCTGTTGGATTCTGCAAGGTTGGCAGGTTGGAATAGCTGGGAATGGAAATAGTGCCTACTTTGTTGAGTTTTTTTGGTTCCTGTGTTTCTCTATGCCAAGTTTATTTCCAGGATTAGAATTGACTTCAGCTTTGGTTTTCAGTGTATGTGGGGCTGTGTTTTTTGGTTCATTCCTGATTCCTCAAGACGCATTGGGCTGGATAACAAGTGATTGTTGAATTTAGCGAACAGCATGAGGTTGGGTTTGGTTAGGTTATTGTTTCTGAAACTTGTTGCAGCTTCTTGCACTCTTCCCACCTGCTCGTATCCCCAGATAACTTCCTGAGTCCTCTTTCTTCAGTGCTGTTGTTAAGTGTTTCAAACAGGATTTGTAGAAGCCCTCCTGAATCATATACCTCATGGTAAAAGTGATTCAGGTGCCATTATCCGAATCCTGCATGTGAATACATACATGCACGCACAACAGACAGTACAAGTCCTGCAATGACTCTGTTGTCTGAGATCCTGGATATAGATACAGGATGATGTTGAAGCTTCGGTGAAATCACTGTATGGGGAATGAATAAGAAAGCTTAGGGAGACCTCCTGTACAGATAGTTCAAGGTACATACAGAAATCCCTAATTTTGTAGATTTATTCTGTCTTGGTGTGGATATAGTCAACTCCTTCTTAAGGTCTTGCCTGTATTTATGTGCCCAAAGCATATGAGCATCCCTATGCTCACAGGGCTTAGGCAGTAACTCTGTTTTATTTCTTGCAGATCAAGACTGTGATGTTTGATAAAACGGGTACCATCACCTGTGGAGTTCCTAAAGTCATGAGGGTGCTTTTGCTGGGAGACACGGCTGTGCTCTCTCTGAAGAAGGTACTGGCGGTGGTTGGCACTGCAGAAGCCAGCAGCGAGCATCCTTTAGGAGTGGCAGTCACTAAATATTGCAGAGAGGTACTTAGCCTTCCTATTTCGTCTAAGGCCTGAAGGGATCTGTGCAAATGCAGCAACGTTGTATAAAATGAGCAAGTCCCAGAGGGACAGGCCTGCCTGAAGAGTAACAGGCTGGAAAACTGGCAGAGATTACGATTGTGCATCTTAATCTGGACGATACTAGGAGGCATATTCTAAGCTTTGCTTTTCTGGTAATGCTGTGGAGTTCTCAAGCAAGATCTTACAAAGTTTTTCTTGAACGAGTGGGAAAACAAGGATTGTGGAATATGTGCAGGAGGAATAGTTATGCTTAAATCGCATTGTGAAGCAAATGTGTGTGGTGACATTTCATATGTTACCTGACTGTAGTCACTTCTATTAATCACTTGCTTATAGATTGGGCAAAAAGCTTTAAAACCTGAATATTAAACTGTGATATTTGTGAATTTCACAAATTAATTAATAGATTACTCAAGTCTGCAAATTTTGCAAATCCTCAAAGGTCATTTATATATTGCATGTGTTCTTCAAATGTTTCAGGAAGAATGAAAGCACAAATAGTAACGAAAATAGGAAGCCTGGTTTAAATAAATAAGTTCTTTCTGCTAAGACAAGTCATTAATTGATTTATGGAAAAATTCATTGGCAAGAGTATATCAAACAGTGATAGATCTTTCAGTGGTAAAATTTGGAAGCTGATATATAAATTTAGAAGGAAAAAGAGAGTATGGGTAATGATTCAGTTGCTTCTCTCATATTTTACATTTTCTGTTTTCAAATTTATTTTAGTTCCCCAACACTTCTGTAGTCAACCTATGCACCAGTTATTACTGGATCATGGCTTATATGAATTGCAGTGCCATACTGTTTGCTAATATTCTTACCACCTGCCTTATCACCCCTTTGTTGTAAGAAGGTCACTGGAAGGTACATGTAATTCCAATTTACAGAGACAACCCAGAACAACTTGTTTATAAATGCGTATTTTCTCCATTCTTTTTGTAACTCATAGGGTCCTGGTAATCCCTTTTCTCATCTTGAAGGTGCTCACTGGCTTCTCTCTCTAACCCAACAGAAAGACCCAGTTTCTTTGTCATCCAGCCAGATCACTTCATGAATTAAATACAGTTTTTCACTGTACTTTTACATATATATAAAAGGCCTGATCCCCCACTGCCAGTTGTCTGTGAGGTTAATTAGAAGTTGCATCTTTTCAGAAGCTGTATGCCTTATTGTTATAGTATTTCTCTTTAGTTCCTAGTCTTGGCTGAAGTCGTGAACCACTGATGTAACTTCTTTGTCCTTGGACTACCAGGAAAAGCTGTCCTTTATGGTTTGCTGCTCCCAGGGCTGAGCCCTGGATGTGATCTGTATGGCTGCCCCTTTGAGTCTAAACCACAGCATGTCCAGAATATTCTTATTTTTAGTCCTGCACTACTGATAGGCCATGCTGATTTTCTTCCAGTCAGTCATTGTCAAGAGGAGGAATGAGGCCTCTATTCCACAGGAGTTATCTAATATCTGTACCCGATGTGGGCAGCACAGACTGATGATGAACTCTGGTTACGTCCGCAGGAGCTTGGCACTCAGAGCCTGGGATACTGCACTGACTTCCAGGCAGTCCCGGGCTGTGGCATCAGCTGCCAAGTTGGAGGTGTTGAGGCTGTCCTGGGCATGGCCGAGGAGGAACTCGATAAGCTGGACGCTAACAGGAGGAGGAACGGCAATGCTGCTCTGGGAGATAACGAGCTGATCCCACTCTCCGAATCCCATGGTATGTCTGCCCCCGAACTGACCACCCGTCACAATGAGAAGGGTAATGAATCAACTGTGCTGACCACTGTAAAGCAATCCCATAGGACTAGGATCAACAGAAAGATGGATTTATGGCAGAAGGAGACAAAGAACATGAGGGACAAAAATGCACCTTAACAAAAATTGAAGCTTTCTATTTCTCCTACTCTCAATCTCTCTGCAATTCAGAAACCTAAATAAGAATTTAGATGCTACAATGATGTGTACTCGAAAAGTTGATGCAATACATAAGCAAGAAGGCATATCCAGCAGTGTCTTTTTTTGGAGAGAAGAATGGTCCAGCAGAGAGCGAAGTTTGCCAATTAGCATTGTATTATATTAGAGCAGTTACCTTTAACATATGTTATCTTACTGATGCATTCTATATCCTACCCTTTAGTTCCATATTAACTTGTACCCTCTGTTTTCTGTTCACAGATCTCTCAAGGCATTTACTTTAAAAAAAAATCCATTCAGCAGATGCACAATAGTGTGTGTTATATCTGCAACACAAGTTTCAGTGCCTAATATTTTTGATTAGGTCAATACATTTGGTTTTGTTTCAGGCTCTGTGAAAGCCACTTTGCTCTTTTGTAGTGTAGGAAAGAAAGAAAAAGTATTTAAAGCCTTCCTTGAGAAGCTCATCAGTTCTCTTTAGAAGACTGTGGCTCTCCTGACCTTTTTGAGAAAGCTATTAGAAGAATTAAATAAAATAAGAACTTTAATAATCAGAACTGTGCCATTTATGAATGGTGTTAATGTAATATTTTCTCACCTGCTTCATACAGCTCTTGTAAAGTTGGATTGAATTCATAATGAGGTGCTCTACATACTGTTTCATTGTTTGTTAGAACAAAACTACTTTTTTCTTACCAGAAATAGCCTTTAGATTTGAAAGAAGTCATTAGTTGTGAGAACAAAGCAGCATGGCATTTATGAAATGTGCATACTGCACTTACACAGAAAAACAATGCCAACTGTCAAAGGCAAATACAGGCAAATACTTCCATGAAGTTCATGACGCAGTTCTGCGTATAAACAGGCACAGATTGAGTCTTGAAGGATAAGTTTTATGAGGCAGTCTTCAGGTAATGCCTACGCATTTGTGTTTGGCCATGACAACAGCACTTCAACAAAACTAATTCTGTTTGTGTCTTGGGTGTGACCATTGCCAGTCTGAAACACACACACACACACACACAAAATTAGGAAAACCTCTTCAGAATTTCTTTCTATAGCTAATGCAGCCTGACATTGCCATCCCCAAATATCTCTGGCTTGTGTTTGCTATTTTTCAGTTGATCATTTTTCTTTTTTTTTATGCACAAAGGTCCATCAGCTTCTCATAGATACTCGGTGTTGATTGGAAATCGTGAGTGGATGCGACGCAATGGCTTGCATATTGCAAATGACGTAAATGATGCAATGACAGACCATGAAACAAAAGGACAAACTGCCATACTAGTGGCTATAGATGGTAACTGCCATTCTTTGGAGTGATTTAATACATATCAGTTGATCCTACCATGGAATGGATAAAAACAAACTCTGGAGCAATTGATCTGTGGCTTAGTGTCAAGAAACTACTAATCTTTTAGTGCAGAACTGCAAAGTATCAAGGTCTTCCTAAAAGAAGCTTTCACCTCAGAACAGTGTTTATAAGATTTTGTTGGGTAGTTTTTAATTTAAATATTAATTTCTGAACCTCCTGTTGTCTAGGACTGTTGTTTGGAAGAGCAGTGTCAGTGCAGTGCCATGTCCCATCCTGACTTTACATCACTTAAGGATCACAAGCCAACCTATTGCACCACTGGTTTCAAAACATTTCATGAATACACATGATGATTCATTAGGTCATTCAAGTGTAATAGATTAGACTGAGTTTTGCCAGAGGGGTTCTGTTCTGTGCTACACAGAAAGAGATCCCAGACAATACCTTAATATGAAAAACTGCTATAGCAGTGATAGATTGCCAGTATATCTGTGATCTTGAAATGGGGTCTCTGATTCAATTACTGAATAAACATTCTTGGTGCTCCTCCATAGCAATTTTGGGAAGGTTTGCATGTCTCAGCCTGGCTCCATCAGCAGTCCAGGAAAATCAAGTGCCCTTAACATGGAAATAAGGGCTCTGATCTACAGCTGGCGTTCCTATCACTGCTAGGGATAGCAAATAGAGATACAGGGGCGCAAAACCTACTTAAGTCCTTACTTTTGGAAGGTAACATGCAATGATAAACCAATGTGATATTTTTGTAAGTCCCATGAAGGAAACGTGGATGCACCGTTGAGTCAATGGTTTGGATGGCAGGTGCAACATTTCTATATGAAAGTAATTGATTATAATAGAGATCCAACCCAGACAGATTAGGGGACATAAACCCAGATACTGTACCTGCTTTCTTCTGGTGGAGTGGCTTCAGTATCTGACCTGGGCTTAAATACCAACACTTTCTCTGTCCCACTATTGTATTTGTCCATACCATCAAACCCAGAAGTTGGGCATATTTAAAAGCTACCCTCCTCTTCTCCACTTCCTCCTTGTCTCTAAATATCAAAGGTGTTTGTTGTTTGATCTGAAACGGATAAATGAGAAAAGTGTGTGTGTGTGTATGAAAGAGACCATAGCTTAGAAAACTCTAGACAATTGTTCAGGCTTATGCCCAGAATGTGTTATTTCACAAGCCGCCATGGTGTGATGGAAGGGAAGTCCTGTTCTCTTGCTGCCACTTTGCCTCTCACAGTTCTCTCTAACAGACAATGTTTCCTTGTGCAGGCGTTTTGTGTGGAATGATCGCAGTAGCAGACACTGTCAAGCAGGAGGCAGCCCTTGCTGTGCACACGCTGAAAAACATGGGAATAGATGTGGTGCTGATAACGGGAGACAACAGAAAAACTGCGAAAGCCATTGCCACTCAGGTATCTGCTTCTTTGCGTTTCAAAAAAAACCCCGAAAACATGATGAGGTTCTAAACTCTGCTTACCCCAGTGAATTTGGAGCAGGAACTGAGGTTCCCTGGATATGATAAATGAAGACTGTTCTTGAATTGGACTGAAAATTGGGCCAGGTACAATGGCATAGTAAAGGCCAGTGGCTGCATTAAGATCCCACTGAAGACTTCTTCAGTCAGTACTTCTCCAGAGGTACAGAGTTTCTTGCAGTAATTAGTCTGTTGCTGAACTGAAGCCTTCTGCTTCCCTTCACTGAAGGGCAGTTGTGCTTGGTTAGTGACGAAGAAGAGTTCTTTAAGGTCCAGTCCTGTTCCAAATAAGGGAAATGGGAACTTCTAATTATCTTTAAGGGAAATATAGTATTAACAATAAGAATTATTGTTAAGAAGCTTAGCAGTCTAAAAAAGGTTGGGTTTATATGAGATTTCCTTAATCTCAAACTATAAATGTTGCTCCAGAGACAAACCAAATTCTCACTCAACCTTGTGACATTTCCACTCTCTCCATCTTCATTTCCCTCTTTCCCTTTGCATCAGTCTACTTCTAATCTACCGTGTGCCACCTTCCTTTCCTAAGGTATCTCACCACGCAGCTAACTCAGCCAGCACTGGGGTATGTATGTTCTTGTATGTTGTGTGGTCTGTTTTCATTGTTCTGTTCACTGTTCTCAGTGTGATGCTTTAATCCTTCCCCTATTTTGATTCACGCTTTCACTTTTGTGTTCAATTGTGGTAAAGCACTTTCCCACCCCACGTTTCTTTGTTAAGAGAAGTCTTTCAGAAACAACCTTTGATTTACGGTTCCAGGCACTCAAGTGAAGTTTTCAAACAAGGTTAGTCTGTGCCAACCTACGTTTTCATAGAATTTTTGGCACTGACTTCCTTTCCAATGTAAAAGTGGTAAGCCAGTCCTAAAAACTTTTAAAAATGTTACTTTTTGAAAGTTTAAAAGAGAGCTTCTACCTTGTGTGGTGAAAAGCTGATCTCTGCCTGGTGATGGAGCCAAACCAGGGACATTATCCCAGCTCTCTTTAGTACACCCACTTGTTTTTCAACTACATCACTAAAGCCATTCCTAGCAACTCCATATTAGTTGAGATGTGGATGGGTACAATTGTTTAGCCAGCCATTTGTTTTATTTTCATAGTTTCCCTGAGACTTGAACACACTTGTGTTTCTGTGTTTTCCCTAGTGTAACTGCCTGATTGGACATGGTTTCTGTGTTGCATTTCACTGAAACCTTTATTAGTGCATCACGCAGCATGATTATCTGAAAACTGGCTCTTTTAACCATCAAACCTTTATTTCCAGGGCAGCAGAGCTTCAGAAGCCCTGTGGGACATGACACTAAGGGCAGAGCATGGTTTGCCAGCAGCATTGCAGTAAAGGTGGAAGGGGCTGTAGTCAGGCCCTTTCTTATGCCAAAGGCATGTTGCTCTTCAGCTTTCTGTGCAGCTTGCAAGTGTTGCCTCCACCGGAATCAGTTTGATTGATCTTCCTTTGTTTCTCCTTCACCCAGAACGGCAAATGGCTCTTCCTTTTAGCATAAAGCATATCACTAACCAGGTATGTTTCTTTCTTTGTACATAGGTTGGGATCAAAAAAGTCTTTGCTGAGGTTCTTCCTTCTCACAAGGTTGCCAAGGTCCAGGAGCTCCAAAATGGGAGGAGGAAGGTTGCGATGGTTGGCGATGGAGTCAATGATTCCCCTGCACTAGCCAGGGCCGACGTTGGAATTGCAATTGGAACGGGTACCGACGTTGCCATTGAAGCAGCAGATGTTGTTCTTATCCGAGTGAGCACTACAGTTCTGACTTGTCCTCTTTTTATCACTGACACTTCTTTTTTTGGTTTGGTATTCTGAAGACTGCATGTGGAAAACTTTCAATGCTCTTCTGTCTTGCAGAATGACTTGCTGGATGTAGTTGCCAGTATTCACTTATCAAAGAGAACAGTTCGAAGAATACGAATAAATCTGATTCTTGCCTTAATTTATAATCTGCTCGGAATACCCATAGCAGCAGGTATGTGACTGTCATATCTCGCCCAGCTTGTCGAAGACAGCAGCACAGTTGAGCTCTGTGGTGTTTCTTGCAGGATTTCCTGCTCAAGAAACCAAAGAGAGATTCCTAGAGTATTTAAAACTTGGCGGAAGAAGAACAAAATAAATACTTTCTTTTTTTTTTTAATGGTGTAGAAAAAAATCTTTTTTTTCCCAAGTTTTAAACTCATACGAATAAATTCTTATATGATGAAATTAAAACCATGCTCTTATTTCACACAGCAGTACTTGGGGATTAGTTTCTGTATATTCAAACCTAGCTCTAATCAGAGATATCATCCCACTTCAGGGTGTTCCCTCTTCTATTCACCCTGAATCATACATTTTCTCTCCTACTACTTGCATCTCTCTGCTTCTGTCGGATATCTTCTTATGCTCCAAATTCCTCCCTGAAACTTACTTCAAACATTCCTCTTTTTCTTCCTGAGTAACTTCTCCCTCCTTTGCCTGGACTATTGCCTTGTCTTTCTGTTGCTTCTGCTTTGTTTCATATGTGCAGAGTAGCTGGAAGGGACAAATAGTCTTACCTTGTGGCCGCAGTGTTGTAACTGAATTGGTGCAAAGGTCATCCCTTGCAACGCGAGAGACATATTTAAAAATAAGTGAGTAAATATATATCAGTCTAGTAGTGTTCATGGAGGTCTCAGCAAGTCATGTTGTAGAACTGCTGATGTGTTCTATGATACGCAGGGACAGAAACGTCTGTATTGGGAGAGGCACCTCTGGCTGATGTCTGTATGTTGTTTTGCTAGGTGTGTTCATGCCTGTTGGCCTCGTGCTTCAGCCTTGGATGGGATCAGCTGCAATGGCAGCTTCTTCTGTGTCTGTCGTGCTGTCTTCCTTGCAGCTCAAATGGCAAGTAGTCTTATACTAATCAACTGGGGAACCGTAGGCAGCACTGCTGCTGGGACTCAAGTGAGATGTTACTTTGGGCTACGTATACCTAAAAGTACCAGACAGTCCTTTAGCTTGGGGTTCTTGTAGTAGGGGCTCCAGAATTGGACACAGTACTCCAGGTGGGGTCTCACAAGAGTGGAGTAGAGGGGGAGAATCACCTCCCTCAACCTGCTGGCCACGCTTCTCCCGATGCAGCCCAGGATACGATTGGCTTTCTGGGCTGCTAGTGCACACTGACGGCTCACTTTGAGCCTCTCGTCCACCAGCACCCCCAAGTCCTTTTCTTCAGGGCTGCTCTCAAGCCAGGCACTGCCCAGCCTATATTGGTGCTTGGGATTGCCCCGACCCAGATGGAGGATCCTGCACTTGGTCTTGTTGAACTTCATGAGGTTGGCATGGGCCCACCTCTCCAGCCTGTCAAGGTCCCTCTGGATGGCATCTCTTCCCTCCAGCGTGTCAGCTGCCCCACACAACTTGGTGTCATTGGCAAAATTGCTGAGGGTGCACTCTATGTCACTGTCCATGGAGTGCACCCTCACTTTGGGTTGTTCTGTCAGCAACTTTGGGCTGTTCTGTCTAATCCTTTGCTCCAAAAGAGAGAGATGTCACTATTATGAACACACCTGGACTAAGACTGTCCTGAGCATTCTTTAACTAGCAGCTAAAAGTGTGACTGGATGCCACCTGGGCACCTGTGTTGGAGATCTAGTTCAATACCAAGTGAGGTAATGATCAGCTATGGTTTTGCTGTGAATATCAAATGAACAAATCATTCAAAAGACAGTTCTCTGTAATGTAGGAGTAGATGTTTTTTTAAAGACTTGTACCTGGTTTTAATTTTTGTCTATTTAATTTAGCCAGAGAGAAACAGAGAAGCAGTGTATTTATTCTTTTGAACCTTGCTACAAATAAAGTATCTTGCTCAATTTTTTGGAAGCAAACCAATTTCTCAACTATAACAAGATTTTTCAAATTCTATTGATTTTTTATGCTACATTTTTTGGGTGCCATTTTTGGGTGCAGTTACAGTGGACCTGTTTTTAACAGCATTGTAAGCAAACATCTTTCAAAAATAAGACGTTTTATGGTGTCTGAAATTAGTCCAAGCCTTCAAATATTTCTACTGTAGCTGGGGTCTTTTGTAGTGTATGGTATAGTACAGTACAGTGTAAACCTATGTAGGAAATCTGTTTCTGCCTCATGGTTTTGACTCTGCAAATGCTCAATGAGACCGCAACCTAAAATAAAAACTACGTATGTGCTCATGGCAGCCCTACCACTTCGGGGTTTTCATCCTAAAAACTTTCCGTGTGGAGTTATCCAAAGGATGAGAAATTTCCACAAAGCGATTCCTTTATTCTCCAATTCTTTTGATCTTGTGCCGATTACATCAAGTATCGGACACCATTGTGGTTAGATATTGAGAACCCCCCAAAACATATGGAAGACTAATGGAAGCTGTACTACAGTATACTCTTTCTTGAAGCTTCACGTCAGCTGAATGGAATTTCAGATTCCAAAGAACATGATAATACATACATGTGAAGACCATCCATACTTGCCATCGCTGGGCTTTTTTTGACCTTGAATATATTGAATCAGAAAGTGATTTTTGGGTCCTCAAGTCCATTCCCCTGAAATTCTCTCCTACAAACCCTTTCATAATTCAGAAAGCTTATAATCTTTCTGCGAGAATCTCAGTTTGAGAGTCACTCTCTTTTACTATTGAACTGTCTTAATGCCACGGGACCAGTACTCTTAGCCATTAATGTTGTGTCTGGAGTTCAGGTAATATATAGTTTGTCAAAAGTTTCTGATTTGTTCTAATGCTGAAGATCCTTCTATACATTGACCGCTTGGTACTAAACATATTTTCTCTTTCTCTCCTTAGTTATAAGAAGCCAGACACAGAAAGTTATGAAGCACAAGCTCAAGGCCGCATGAAGCCGCTTACTCCTTCCCAAATCAGTGTTCATATTGGAATGGATGATAGGAGGAGGGATTCATCCAGACCGGCTCCTTGGGATCAGATTAGCCAAGTGTCTCTCTCTTCCTTGACTTCAGACAAGCTGCCAAGACGTAATGGTTTTGTTGAGGAGGAAGGGGACAAGTGGTCATTGCTCATGAATGGAGAAGATGAAGAACAGTACATCTGAAGCACTGTATTCTCAGTACAGGAGGAAATGTTCCTCCTCACCAGTGAAGGGAGGGACTGACTTATGTCATCAAGAGCTTCAAGGTTGTAAGTGAAGTCATTCCTTCAGCTCACAAAACAACTGCAACTCAGATCCACGTTGGGTTGTGTGGATTGTGGATTTTTTTCAGGTCACCAGTTATTTCTAGTCGTGGAAAGAATCTGTGGCTCTATAATGAACTGGCTCCTTTGCACACAGCAATTAGTGAAATAATGTAAAGTTATAATTTTCAGAGTCTAAAAGAGTTTCTGTCTTCTAGACTGTTTGCTAGGCACCAAATTTCATACTTTTCAGTCTTTCTAACTTAATTCTTTCAAGAGCACATGAAGCAAAAGTACTTTCAGGACTGCCAAATCCTAATTTCGGTGTCCAAGTGAAAATAGCCATAGCATAAGGAGCTCTGTGGTCAGAGGCTGTATTTTTACACAGAATCCTAACTAGTCACATCACTGTGAGAGCACTTTGTATTTAGGATTCATGTGTGTCTCCTTGGACCAAAAATGCTTTGGTGTTTCACTGACTGTAATTCTCTGAAAGGTCTGTTTCAAAGATTTTTACTTGCTTTCAGGTATCGCATCCTTTTGATGCACATTTCCAGTGCTAAACTTGTTCTGTCATTCCCACTGCCCTCCTAGATTTTCTCTTTTGCTCCATAAGAGCTCTTTCCTTGCACAAGATATCCTCTATGAATTATTACTATGTTTACAGATATTCCTGTTTGGGACAAACTCCTTTAAGTCACCAGGAACTTTTCCGTTCCTATTGAAGTCCACAAAGGCAGAGCAATTCCTGGTCTAAGTTAGCATATAATTTTCCTGTGGATACCTTGCAGGACCCTGTGAAGCTCCTTGACAATTGGGCAGTTGTCTGTCTCTGAATTTACGCCAGTGTGAGTGAAGGTGGTATTTACCATGGTGTGACTGAGAGCAGAACTAGCACTGCTGTGACTCCAGCATGGCTGAATGGAGTGAGTTCATTGTGTAAGTTAACCCCAGCTTGCTGGAGCCAAAAGTTTAAATGGTAAAGGTGGAAAAACGTCCTTAAAATGCGGGGCTTCTGTTTGCTATCACATAAATAACCTTTTCTGACGACAGAAGGAGTCAAACTAAGAAGATTTGTAATAGCTTGAATTTGTGATGTAAATTTGTATTCATGTTTTGAATTGGTTTTAATTTCCCTCTTTGCTCTAGTTTCATGAGAAATCAAGGTGCTGAACAACCCTTTTTCCACTGTAACGTCTTTACCAAAGCTTGCAGTAACTTTATCACTGTGAATGTTAAATTCATCCCATAACACTTTTTAGTCAAAACAGTAGGAATCAATGGCTTTGATGCACTAAATCCAGTCCCAGGGTGCTGTGTTGCTCCACGGTGGGACTCTGAAGCAAGCGGATTGAAGTTTTATAGTGCAATCTAAAAAGTGAATGAACAGGAATTACTATGCTAAGCAATGTGAAATAACCACTTAGTTTTACTGACTTAAATACAGAAATGTTTCCAACATGGGTTCAAATCCTGCTCCTCCTAATGTAAAAATGAAAAGCAAGTCAGAGAGGAAAAGAACTGTGCTGAAAGCATGGAGCAGTTCTTCCTGTTCTCTCTTCCTCTTAGTATTATAATTGAGCTCTTAGAAACATTGACAGCGCTGTCTTAAATGTAAATACAAATCAGTTTTAAAACTGTAAAATCTTTTTACATGTGTAGAGATTACGGTCACAGCACACACACTTTTCAAGCATGCTGTAGGTTTCTATACATGTCCCTGTGGGGAAGATGCTCTGCTGTTTCACTGTTTTATGTTTTCTTACCAGTGCTTACAGTAAAAATACTGTGTTTTTAAAAAAAACCAAACCATCAAACAAACAAAGAACTTTGTGTCTTTGTTTTTCATTTTTTGGAGGGGTACAGCAAAAAAAAAGAGCATAAGCAGTGATTGCTGGATTGCTGGATACATGCGCACAAGAGAGATTTTGTGCTTCACTACTTTGTGATCTATTTCAGGCAGAATATACAGCAGGGAAAAGAAGAGACTGTTTTGTATTGTATACTGAGGCCGGTGAGGTTGCAAGTATGTTGAAAGGTGGAATTAGGATTCAAAATCATCTTGAGAAACTGGACATCATTGACAATCATTGCAAACAGGAAAGAGAGGAACTAAAAGTCAGCTTGGCAGAAAAAGGTCAGGTAGTTGGCTGGCATTCATTTGGCTGGCATTCATTTTGTGACCCATTGTAGCCATATAGTGACGCTGCAGAATGAACAGAAACTGCAGAGACCAGCTTCAGATTGCCGCGGAGACCAGCTTCAGGGCAGGTAAGACTGTGCTGGGGAAGGGATCTGCAGCGAAAAGGGCCGACGAAAAGCTCTTTTGGGGGCTTTTGGAAGCCGGCAAAAGCCCTCGGCCTGTGCTGAGGGCTGTCAGCTGGTGGGCGGGCTGCTGAGGGAGCCTGGGGCAGAGACAGCACCTCCCCCGGTTCATCAAGCCACCAGGTTATAAGAAGCCTCCGGGAGGGCAGGGACTAGTCTCTGGCCACAGAGCAACCAGTGCTTGCTCCAACTGACTGTCAAGTCACAAGGTGTCACTTGCGCGTAGAGATCCAGCCATGGTTGCTACCCGGTCGAAGGCTGCTGTTAAAAAAACTGTGGGCACCCAGACAGGGGCCCCATGCAAACATATGGGCGTCCAGGCCTCTGGCTGCAGAGTGCCGCAGCCTGGCACTCGCGATGGAGGGCAGCGGAGACAACACCTGTGTCAGATGTGAACAGGTAGATGATCTGCTCATTCTGGTGGCTGAGCTGAAGGGGGAAGTGGAGAGGCTGAGGAGTATCAGGGAATGTGAGAGGGAGAGTGACTGGTGGACCCCCTCCCTGAGAGAAAGGGAACAGGGTGAGGCCCCACACAAACCAGAGGACCCCCTCCCCTCTCGTCACCGGGCGATAGGAGGGGATCGCAGAGAAGAGGGGGAATGGAAACAGGTCCCTGCTCGGGGATCGCAGAGAAGAGGGGGAATGGAAACAGGTCCCTGCTCGGGGAAGCAGGCGAATCCCCTCCCGGGCCCTCCCACCTTCCCGGTTGCCCTTGCAGAACAGGTATGAAGCCCTGCAGGAGGAACTGGCTGTTGGAGAGGAGGATGATACACCCAGGCCAGAAATGTCAGAAAGACCAAGTCGCCGTGGACCCAGCGTCACAACTGGCTCCAAAAGGAAAAGCAGACGGGTCATTGTTGTGGGTGACTCTCTCCTGAGGGGGGCGGAGGGGCCAACATGCCGTCCTGACCCACTTCACAGGGAAGTCTGCTGCCTCCCTGGGGCACGGGTCAGGGATGCGTTGGACAAACTTCTGGCCCTAGTAAACTCCTCTGACTATTACCCCCTCTTAGTATTTCAGGTGGGTAGTGATGAAGTGGGTAGAAGGAGCCCAAAATTGATTAAAAGAGATTTTAGAGCCTTGGGGCGGCGGCTTAAGGGATCAGGAACTCAAGTTGTATTCTCCTCTATCCCTTCAGTGGCAATCACGAATGAGGAAATTAACAGGAAGAGGCAAAAGGGCAACTTGTGGCTCCAGGACTGGTGTTATCAGCAGGGCTTTGGGTTTTTGATCACAGGCTGCTATATGAGTCACCTGACCTGCTGGTGGCAGGTGGGAAGCACCTGTCCCAGAAGGGGAAAAGAATTTTGGGGCAGGATTTAGCAAGGCTCATTGACAGGGCTTTAAACTAGATGTGAGGGGGGAAGGGGAGATAACTGGGCCCATCAGGAATAAACCCAAGGGAGGCATGCCAGGGCTTGAAGGATGGTTGACTAGTGAGGACTCTCACTCTGCCATTTCATTTGAGAGAAGGGACAGACAATTAGAAATCATGGAAGCACCTGAGAGGGGTCTGGTGGGAAATGGGGCCCACACTCACAAAAAGGTGTTGGAATCGTTAGCACATCTGAAGTGCATCTATACCAATGCATGCAGTATGTGCAACAAACAGGGGGAGCTTGAAGCCATGATGCACTAGGAAAACTATGACATAGTGGCTATCTCAGAAACGTGGTGGGATGCCTCACACGACTGGAGTGCCACAATCGATGGCTACAAGCTCTTCAGGAGGGACAGACAGGAAAGGAGAGGCGATGGAGTGGCCCTGTGTGTTAGAGAATGCTATGAGAGCTCAGAAATCAAGTATACTGGTGATGGGGTGGAGAGTGTTTGGATTAGGTTAAGGGCCGATAAAGCTGATATCGCTGTGGGAGTCTGCTATAGACCTCCCAGCCAAAGCAGTGAGGCGGATGAAGCTTTCTATAAGCATCTGGGGGAAATCTCACGGTCACTTGCCGTTGTTCTTGTGGGGGACTTTAACCTCCCGGATATCTGCTGGGAATACAACACAGCAGAGAGGGAACAATCCAGGAGGTTCCTGGAATGTGTGGAAGATAACTTCCTCACACAGCTGGTAAGTGAGCCGACGAGGGAAGGTGCCCTCCTGGACCTGCTTCTCGTGAACAGGGAAGAACTTGTGGGGGAAGTAAAGGTTGGTGGCCGTCTAGGGCACAGTGATCATGAGGCGATCGAATTTCTGATTCTTGGGGAAACAAGGAGAGGGGTTAGTAAAACTGCCACCTTAGACTTCCGGAGGGCAAACTTTGACCTGTTCAGAAGACTGCTGGACAAAACCCCTTGGGAGGTTGCCCTGAAGGATATAGGAGCCCAGGAAGGCTGGACATACTTCAGGAGAGAAGTCTTAAAAGCACAGGAGGAGGCTGTCCCCGTGTGCCGAAAAACAAGTAGGCGGGGAAGGAGACCGGCCTGGCTACATAGGGACCTTTGGCTGGACCTTAAGAACAAAAGGAGAGTCTATGACCTCTGGAAGAGGGGGCAGGTCTCTCATGAAGACTATAAGGATATAGCGAAGCTATGCAGGGAGAAAATTAGGAGAGCCAAAGCGCAGCTAGAGCTCAACCTAGCTACAGCTGTTACGGATAACAAAAAATGTTTCTATAAATTCATTAACAACGAAAGCAGGATTAGGGAAAATCTCCCTCCCTTATTGGATGCAGAGGGAAACATAGTCACAAAGGATGAGGAGAAGGCTGAGGTGCTCAATGCCTACTTTGCCTCAGTCTTTAGCAGTGGAACTAGCTGTTCCCTGGGCACCCAGCCTCATGAGCTAGGAGACAGGGAGGGGAAACTGAACGAGGTCATCACAATGAAAGAGGAAGTGATCAGTGACCTGCTACACCGCTTGGACGCGCACAAGTCTATGGGACCGGATGGGTTACATCCAAGAGTGCTGAAAGAGTTGGCAGACGTGCTCGCCAAGCCACTTTCCATGATCTACCTGAAGTCATGGCTAACTGGGGAAGTCACAATGGACTGGAGGGTAGCAAATGTAGCACCCATCTACAAAAAAGGCAGAAAGGAGGATCCGGGAAACTATAGGCCTGTCAGTCTGACCTCGGTAGCAGGGAAGGTCATGGAGCAGATCATCTTGAGTGCCATTACAAGTCATATAATGGACAAGCACGGGATCAGGCCTAGTCAGCATGGGTTTATGAGAGGCAGGTCCTGCCTGATGAAGCAGATCTCCTTCTATGACAAGATGACCCGATTATTGGATGAGGGAAAGGCTGGGGACATTGTCTACCTAGACTTTCGAAAAGCATTTGACACTGTCCCCCATACAATTCTCATGGAAAAACTGGCGGCTCATGGCCTGGATGAGCATATGATCTGCTGGATCAAGCACTGGCTGGATGGGCGGTCCCAAAGAGTGATGGTCAATGGAGTTAAATCCAGCTGGCGACCGGTCACAAGTGGTGTCCCTCAGGACTCGGTGTTGGGACCATTTCTGTTTAACATCTTTACTGATGACCTTGATAAGGACGTAGAGTGTATCCTCAGCAAGTTTGCAGATGACACGAAGCTAAGTGGGAGTGTTGATCTACATGAGGATAGGGAGGCTCTACAGAGAGACCTGGATAGATTGGACCGATGGGCCAATGCTAAGGGTATGAGCTTCAACAAGGCCAAGTGCCGGGTCCTGCACTTGGGCCACAACAACCCCATGCATCGCTACAGGCTTGGGGAAGCGTGGCTGGAGAGCTGCCTGGCAGAAAAGGACCTGGGGGTTCTAATTGACAAGCGGCTGAACATGAGCCAGCAGTGTGCCCAGGTGGCCAAGAGGGCCGATGGCATCCTGGCTTGTATTAGAAATAGTGTGACCAGCAGAAGGAGGGAGGTGGTTGTCCCCCTGTACTCAGCACTGCTGAGGCCACACCTTGAGTATTGTGTCCAGTTCTGGGCACCTCAATACGAGCGAGATATCAAGGTGCTGGAGTGAGTG